>NW_020837975.1:19347186-19811040 GCF_003676395.1 Aethalodelphis obliquidens
TGATTCTGCATCATGGTGAGTTGTATAATTATTTCATTATAAGTGCACAATAAATACAATGTGCTTGAATCATCCTGAAACCATCCCCCCTCGTCCGACCCGTGGAAAAATTGTTTTCCACAAAACTGGTCCCTGGTGTCAAAAAGGTTGGACACCACTGGTATAAATTATGGCACAACATATAGAGACATTACTTATATCACATTTCCTACTTAGTGGTATACTGTTTTCATTTCAAGTGGTGGCAGTCCAAGAATCTCACCTACCCTAAAACTGTAACTCAATTTTACAAAATAACATTAGTCAATCAGGCGTCAAGTTTCCAGGTCTTTAGCTTTGAAGTGATTCAATTCCTGTATACAAAAAACACTTAAATTCCCAGCTTATGGTTTTTTGTATTATATTATTGTTTTGATTTTTAATTTTTAAATTGAATAACATGGACTCTATATCATTCTTGGTTTTAAAATTTTTAAATGAAATATCATGATAATGATTCCAGGTTAAAGTTTACATATACCACTATTATAACACTTTCAGACAATACAGAATATATAAAGAGGAAACCGAAAATCATCCATACAATAGTAACTATTATTAATTCTCTTAGTAACCATTATTTGAGATAACTAATCACTATTAAGGAACACTGCAATCAATATTCTTACATATCTATCATCACACAATTATATAACTTATTTCTGTGAAATAAATTATTATTATTATCATTATTATTACTGCTGGTCCAAGAATATGCATATTTTAAATTTTGATAATTTTGACAGATGCCTTTCCAAAGCATTGTATCAACTTACAGTTCTACTAAAATTGTACAAGGTGTAGGTTCCCTATACCCTGGTCAGCATTGGGTGTCATCAGATATTTTAATAGTTGCTGAGCTGATAATGAAAGAATGTTGTTGTCTAGCTCTTTTAATTTTCACTTAATTATTGCAAGTGAAGGTAGAAAATAGTTGTTCACTGTCAGAAAAGTTAGGCAAGATAGCTTTGTGACTGGACCTGTAATAGGAGTCCAGTAAAAGTTTTTGAGAAAATGAGTGTTTGGTCATGTTTAGGTCATTTTAACTTCTATATAAATGCTTCAAAAGAAAAAAAAAGTTTGGTTTTATCTATATCTCTCCATAGAAAGAGATTTAACGTCCTCTTAATTACCAATCCCAAATCCAGGATCCAGTTTGGGCATTTGTCAGCCTTGTCTATGTAGTGTTTATCGTTTGGTAACTTGAGAGACATTTTGTTGTTGTTGTCCAAACTTTTTTTTACATTTATGTCCTTTTTAATGATAGGTACATGATTTTCATACTAACAATTCAATGACTAAAATATAAGCTGATAATGACATAGCCAATTAGAGAAAATTCAACTTCAATGAAATCTTGCTTATAAAAAGTCACAAGGAAATATTATACAGTGAGATGCTTGATTTCTTTCTTTATTACAGCATTAGTATGGAGAATGGAGAACAGATGCTCCCGTTGCCACTGTCTTTCCTTAGCAGTTTAATGAGATTCTTTTAGTTTATACATCATTCTTTGGCCACACTCCACCAGAAACTTCAGGTACAAAAATTAGCCATCACACACCAACTAGGCAGCACACAAAAGCTGACAGTTATACTTGTGCCTTGATGTTCTAACCAAAAACATATCAGTGGAGAGGCACATGATAAAACAGCCAAAATAAATTAAAATTCATACACTTAAAACACATACATATACATGCACATGCACACACACCATTAATGTAAAATTACTGGCATAACTTTTAAATTAAAAAATATCAACTCACACTTTTTGTTTATATGGTTAAAGCTATGATTTTAAAATAAATCTCAAGTTGACTTTTGATGAATGTGGAATGATAGTTATTTTTAATTTTTAAAAACAACTTACAGAATTTCTTTTTGTAAAGTTCTCCTCAATATCTAGAACAGTTTCCAATGATTTTTTAAAATTTCCTTTTATTAAATTTATTTAAAAATTGGAATCACTAGTTTTTGTGAGATCTGAGATGTTATTATATTCATATATTCTGATATCCAGGGAAGAGTAGGTATTACTGAAAATCCAAGGAGGACTATGGCTTTCTTAATGGAGTATTATTTTTGGCTTTTCTTCCTTTTTTGTTGGTAATCAAAACTATCATATAATAGAGAATGGAGGTCACTAATATGACAAATAAATTAAAGGGCAAATGTTAGATAAGAAAAACTATTTTCACCATTTATAAGTGTTAGAATTCTAAATATTTAAATAATTCTATTCAATATTTTGAAAATAGAGCAATCCATTAGGAAAATGGCCAAAGGACATGAACAGGAATTCACAAAGGAATATATGTAAATGAGTAATAAACACACTAAATAACATTTTAACTTCACTATTAATAGAAATCAAAACAAAATGCCCTATTTCATCCATAAGATTGGAAACTATAAAAATAATGAGAAAACTTAGTGTTGGTCAGGTGGAGATATATGGAATTATCTACACCTTGCTGGTAGAAGTTTAATTTTACAATCTTTTTTGAGATTAATTTCATAAAATATCTCAAAAGTCTTAAAACATTCATACCTAACAGCTCTGCTTCTAACCATTAGGACTAAAGAAATGAATGATCTATGTACAAGGTTGGCTATTATCGTCAAATTTATAATCACTGTGATGTACGATAAAAACACCTAAATATTTATGGGTATTTAGGAAAGAAATTCTAAGCAGCTTAAAAGATTAAGCTAGGTCTCATTTCACTGATATGAAAGGATATATCCAAAATATACGCTCAAGAAAACCATGTATAGTACGATCCCGTTAGTGTTATAAAAGGACTTGTATATTTATACATGTATAATCATTTTTGTCTATATGCCTGTGTGATGTTTTCTATGCATAGATATTTTCTAAAAAATGAGCAAGAAAGTGTTACTGATGATTATGACAGCCATATGGTGGTCAGTGTGATACTGACGGGGAAAAGAATTTTAATTTTTAGTTGATACCCTCCAAATCGTTGGACAGTTTTGGGTTGAGCAACTTACATTTATAATAAAAATCTCCTCTTTTAAAAAACAGTTTTTATTATAACAAAAAGGAGAAATGATATTTACTTTGCTCCACCCCACGTTATTTTCAAGGTGCCTTATTCTACCTTTTCTTAGCCATAACTGTAACGATATACCTAATCCTTTACTTTCTAATCTATTGTATCTACTTCTCTGTAGAATTACACCAAATTATCATCTCCCTTAAAGAAAAATAAAGCATTTTACAATGTGCACTTTCATAATGCCTTATCAGTTTCTTCTCCAGGTTAGATGAGCTCAATTTCTTAAACACTATGGTTTCCAGCCTCTTCAACATTCTAGTCACCCTCTAGGTGTAATCCACCTTTTCAGCAACTCTTAAAACGCAGCCTACAGAACTGAATATAATATTCAAGACACTGTCTGAGCAGTTCAGATTATAGTGAAACTATTATCACCCTGAACTTGACTCTCTACCTTTATTAATGCAGTTTAAGAATGCATTAACTTTTTAAAGCATCTGTTAACACCATACTGGCTCATATTGAGCAGGTAGGCAAATAAAACCACAGGAATTTTGACATAAATTTCCTTCTCCTGTAAATGTGCAATACACAAGACTTTATAATCACTCAGTAAAGTTTCATTTTATTAGTTTTAGCCCATAGTTCCAACCTGGAGAGATCGTTTTTCAGGCATGTGGCTATCATCTAAACCAACAGCCACCCTTTCTAGCTTTGCATCACCTGCAAAAGTGGTAAGCATTTCTTCTTTCATCATTCTAACTATTGAACAAACTGCTGAACAAAAGAGAGCCAAGTGGAGAATCCCCATTCTAGAGATCTCCATAGAGCCTGGCATCAATCCATTGCTAGATAACTCTTCGGATAGTTGTTCAATTAGTTATGGATTAGAGGATTGCTCGTATTTTCCCATTTCGTCCTTAAGAATATTAAGAGAATCATCATGGAACGCGTTGTATACGTATAGATGTGTGTCTCTCAGCAGCCATTTTACGAGGCACACATGATATCCTGTTGACACAAAGGAACAGAACGTGGCACCACTTGGTCTGACTTCTAGGGATATAAATCCTTGACTCCGTGGATCTGAACTTCCCATCTGTTTATTTACCCGGTTTCAATGAGAACTGTATTGTCTTCTTAATTCTATTTAAATGGATCCATTTTAGTTGTATGTCTCTCACGTTCAAAGTTTATGAGAAACAATTATTTACGTGATGGACAGTGGCATGTAGTAGTTAAAAGCAAAGACACTAGAACCAAAGCTGCCCAGGTTCAAAATCCACCCCACCACTTACTGTTATGTAACCTTGAGCGAATTACACAAACATGCTGGGCCTTGATTGCCTTATCTATGAAATAGTGATAATAGTATCTCTCTCAGAGGGATTAGATGAGTTAATATATGTAAAACATTAAGAAAAACCCCAGGTACCTAGTAAGCCTAAGTTAAGTGTAACTATGAATATCATTATGACATTTCAAAGGAAAAATATGGTGTTATATTAACTATAAAGCAATAATTCTGACATGCTATGTTTCTTAAATTATTTAGTTCTGTGCCTTACAAAGAATGCATTTATATATACTTCTATAGTCCAATATGTCTATCCACTCACTAAAGTAGACTATAAGAGTTTGCTATTATTATTATGTTGAAATAATTGTGTGACTGCTTTTGTAAACTCATAAGAAAATTATAAGGCCATTGGCTGGTTGGTGAGAGGATCTGTCTGGGACTCTGACCATTCAGGGGTCAGGTAGAAACCTATACCCTCACCCACATACTTGCCACAGCTCCTACCATGCTGACCTCCTATCACTGGTGACACTACAGTTCAGGACTACAAAATAAGGTATGGGTCAGATCCCTCCAGCATAGCTGATGGCTTCCTCGTTGTATGGTTTCCCCAGGGGACTATCTCTGAACACTATTCTCTAACATACCTTCTTACCTGGCCCAGTCTCCATTAACTCTGGTCTTTGCTTTCAGTCACCCCACTCGAGACACTTGGCAACCTAATAGTTCTTTCATTTCCAATATTATCTTGTCTGGAACATAAGACTTCCTGTTTGCTTTTGTTCCTTTCTCAAAATCCTGACAGTCCCTCCACCTCACATCAAAACCAACACTAGCTCAATTTTGACCATTTCACTCTTTCGGAAGGCTAGCTGGATTAAGACCAGAGTGGGAAAAAGAAAAGAGGAAAAAGCCTCTTTCTGACCCTTAGCAAGTAAGAATAGATGTTACTCTGACAGTGTTAAGCATTACTACATTGATTCATCACATAATGATTGAGCCATAAACACCACGATAGTTGGTACAAACACTAACTAAATAGAATTTAATGTCAATTCTCAAGGAAATTAAATTCAGCAAAAGAGACACCAGCAATTAAAGATATTACAGTGTGATAAGTGCCATAAAAGCAAAGAGGATGAATTCATAATAACTAAAATATGAGTATGTCCTTTCAAAATGATCTCCATTTACAAAGGCAAATGTCTTGATTTTGTGATGGACAGAAAAATCAATTCAACGGAATCAGATCTACTCTCTGATCTAATGCCCTGATCCTTGAAGTATGTTCCCTGGGCCAAGAGTTTATTAGAACTACAAAATCTCAGGCCCCACCCAGACCTACCAAATCAGAATCGGAGTGTTAACTAAATCCCCCAGGTGATTCACGAACACATTACAATTTGACAAGCACTGTTCTAAAGCAAAGCTTGGCTCACAGAAGCAGTGGCTCAGACCTGGCTCCTATCTACACAGGCTGCAGGAGAGTGAGTTGGGAACTCCTTGTGGGGAGGGAAGAAGCTCATTCATCTAATGCTTAACATGCAGTAGGTACTCAATAAATGTGTGTTGACCGAAAACATAAGTGGATAACTAAAGGAATGAATAAAAGCATTAATGAGTAACATTCTTAATATTTTTTGAGCATGAAAGTGGAGAGAGAGGAGAGAGTAAAGCAATAACAAAAGAAAGGTAATCCTGCATGTTAAGTCAGTCATTTTTAAATAATACTTTGGCTATAGTCAATCAAATTTAAAAAAAAAAACAAACAACGTACAAACTGAGGGCATTCCAGTGCAAAAGAAATTTGAATTTGAATTTTAGCTTAATTATATTTCTTAGTACAGGGAAGTTTTTGGTAACATTTTTAGGTTTTATCCCCTTTACACTTAACTAATTAAAAATAATAAATTTATGCTAGAGTAAGGCTTTATTATTGGTAATTTCCTAGTCACTTAAGTCAGAGGAATGGGATTCAAGGTGTCAAAATCATAACGAACACTCAATTTGTTCTAACATTACATACCAACAAGTATTACATGCACTAAAAGACATAAAATCCCAAAGAGCCACACTGAATTGATATGCGCTAAAGGGAGGGGCAACTAATTCCAGGATGAACTAAAGTACAAATTTTTATATTTCATATGCTAAAAAAATAGTATGGGAAGAAATCTGAGGCTTTTGGTAATGAAAGGAAATGCTTCCGGAAAAATATAGGGAAACATTTAGAATTAATTGCTTGATTCTAATTAAAAGAATATGACCTTTTAGAGGCACAGTAGTTACTGAAACTCTGATTTTATTTGCATACATTAGTATGAACATAACAACTGAATCTCTAGATAAAGGTTATTCTCTGTCCCTAAAAGGGACAATCTTTTCCTGAAACACAATTGTTTAACTTCCTGTAACCACAAATCAGTTAAACCATGTCCCTAGTTTTAGAGCAACATGAAAATTGCCAGGACACTTGATATTATCAACTTCAAAAACATCTCAGAGTAGAAATGTGGAATAGCCTATAGTAGCAGCAGATATAAGTGTATTTATAGCTTGTCAGTTAATATACTACAAATGACCCCCAGTGGCACCTGCATACTTGAACCTTAGGTACAATGAAGAGGAATGTCCTATCTTTTCAGACACTGGTGGACTGCAGCTAGGAACTAGGCTTGTTCTATGTACCTTTAGCCAATAGGAAATGTACAAAAATTATAGAAAGGCAAAAGTTCAGCTCACCATACAAAGAACTTAAAACAATCAAAGCCATCTAAAAGTGAAAGGTTGTCTGATTTAGTTCGTTTGCTTATAGAGGCAGAATTTTTTACCCAGAAATCATTGTGATACTCTGAAATGTATCCATCTATTGACTTTGGACAAAATAAATGTTGAGTTTAATTCCTATTCTTGAAGTATGATCGCATCTAGAACACAAAACTGAACATTTTGCCCACCTATTCTAGATCAAAAAAGCCATAGTTTGTCCTCACCTCCTGTGCCACATGGAAGAAATATTCTTATTAATTAAAAATGCATTACTTCTCTATCCTCAGTCTTCATGATTCTTTTTTTTTTTTTTTTTCGGTACGCGGGCCTCTCACTGTTGTGGTCTCTCCCGTTGTGGAGCACAGGCTCCGGACGCGCAGGCTCAGCGGCCATGGCTCAAGGGCCCAGCCGCTCCGCGGCGTGTGGGATCTTCCCGGACCGGGGCACGAACCCGTGTCCCCTGCATCGGCAGGCGGACTCTCAACCACTGTGCCACCAGGGAAGCCCCCATGATTTCTTTTGATTACAGGGCTTGATAACATGATAAATAATGGGCCACTACCTCACTGTGCTTTCCTTCTCTCTCCTTGTCCCAATCGTGATTTAAGGTCAGTATCTCACAATAAGTGCAAATATCATATCTAGAAGATGATTTAGAAAGCTCAGGAAAGACGTGTTCATTTTTTGGGTTGGGGGGCTGGACTCTGAAACATTCTCTAGATGAGTAATGGGAAAGAAAGGTCCCCTTTAGTCACAAGACTTAAAGACTGAGTAAAGAACTTCTAGAACAAAGACTTTCAAGATGATTGATTCCTAGTCATATATAATTCTGCAATTCCTGGATGAGTTGTGTACCTTTATAAATTCTAGAGGCTAAACATGTTCCCTTGTTCCTCCCCCTGCCCGTCCTCTTACTTTCTTCCTCCTTTTTGAAAGGTGATTGCTGGAAAAATAAGAGAAAGGAGGAAGAGGGAAACTGAGTTTTCTCTCTCTCTCTCTCTCTCTCTCTCACACACACACACAAACACACACACACACACACACACACTTTAAAAAAATATATTTCCAGATAATAAATGTCACTCTTTATCATGAAGTTAATGAGGCAATAGAAAAGAGAGATTTGCAATTCCATAGAGCCTAATTTGGCCTTTGAGAGTCTCAGCATCCACGTGAAATTCATATCAAGATTCCAGTACATCTATCTACTAATAATACATTTAACATATAAACGGTATTGACAGCAAACTCTTCCAACATCACATTACTGATATTACAATTTTTGTAGCTAACTTATATACTCTATCTACACTTGCTTTTATCTCCACATGGTACTTTTTCCTCTCATAGCGATTATTCAAATACTTGAATCACAAAGGATGGTTATCTAGCTGCACTTTCAACAGAAGAAATCAGACAGTGAAGCATTCTCACTTATAGATATATAATAGTGATTCATCTGACAGAGGCACAAGTAGGTCAGGAACCAATTACCTAAGTTTCTTTTTTTTTCTTTTGGTGCAGGTGACAGCAAACTCACGCTGCAACTGGAGGAATGGTTAGAAAACCATTGTTGATTTCCTATGTCAATACCCAAAAAAGCACTTTGAGAAAAGTTCTGTTTCAATTTTAATGTGCCTTGGAGACTAAGACAACCTGCAATTTGACTTACAAAAACTTGGAAGCTTATAAACCTAGGTACACAGGCTAAGTTTTAGAACATACAGATGGCATCTATGGTGATGGGCCCCAAAGGAATCCAACTTTAAATTCAAATTTGTCAGAGAGATAAGAATCTACAGGCAAAATCAATCCATTAATGAGGGTATTGTTTTCAACCCCCAATACCTTTTTCATAGCAGTAAATAACACTAATTCCTTTTTTTTTTTTAGTGTCCTGTAGGGGTTGTTAACAAGAGTCAAAAAGTAGGTAAACAAAAGACAGGAAGTGGAAAAGAAAATTAGTGAACATTAACACAAATGCTTCCAAAACAATGTATCCACGTGAGAAAGATGCCCAACTCTAAGACAAATGAAGGATATGGGTAGAGTGTGGAGGTTTTCAGCAGAGAAAGTATTCACAATGGTCTTATAAAGCAGATTATCTTACATATTTATAAAATGTACTAGTTTGCATTTTCCTCACGCTACGGTTTGAGAAACATACATATTTTTATAAATTTTAAGATAGCCTCGTATAATGGAAGAAATTCATGGACACTCTTCGTGTAACTGGAATCAGATACATCTTGTCTCCTCACTGTGTTGCCTTAAGAAAATTGTTTAGCCTCTCTGAGTTTCATTTCACCCGCTCGCAAAATGAACTAGGAAAACTTAACTCATAGTTCTGCTGAAAATTAACTCAAGAAGTATGCATAAATCTTCCGACACAGTGTCTGTCATGTTGTAGATGCTTGAGAAATATCGAGAGCCTCTACTCCCTTCACTTCTCTTTATTTCAATCCTTTACTGTCTACTAAGAAATTCTCCTTGTCTGCATTAGGCTTCGAGCCTAGGAGGATTCCTCACTGTGGTGTTACTCATTTGCTCAAGGAGTTTCTGAGAATACACGTAAAGAAACTATGTTTTGCGTCAGTCAAGCTGCCATTAGGGGAGGAGAGATGCAGGGGAAAAAATTAACTATGAAGTGTCTCCCTTAGGGAGACACAAATTCACCTTTTACCTGTTACAACTGGTCATGTTCAATAGCCAGAGTTGATCTTTAACCTGTTGATAGAGGGAATCAGCCAAAATACCTGTTAGAAAATACTCTATTCTAGACCATTCCTGGTCTCAGTAGCTACTATGTTTATGCAAGAACACAATTTATGTAAGTATTAATCCTTGCCCTGTGTTTCCCCTATTGATGGCTGAACAGTTTAAAGAGAGAGAGGTGTGATTCAAATATTTTTTCCTAATTAAAATATAGTATTTAAAAAAATCCATCAACAATCACAGTAGTTTAATTGACATTAATTACTAGTTGACAATCCTCTTAATG
This sequence comes from Aethalodelphis obliquidens, assembly GCF_003676395.1. Taxonomy (NCBI): domain Eukaryota; kingdom Metazoa; phylum Chordata; class Mammalia; order Artiodactyla; family Delphinidae; genus Aethalodelphis; species Aethalodelphis obliquidens. The sequence continues at coordinate 19,357,322 of NW_020837975.1, forward strand.
TTGACGGTGGTTGATTTTCAGTCCAATGATTTCACCACCAAATGGGGCTCTTTGATCACAGAGTCACACATATGGTCCACAGAGCCTTATCCACAGTGTGTAGCTTCCAAGGAGTCACTTATGAACAGAAGAAAGAAAGTGTAAAAAATTTAATATACATGTAAAATAACTAACCTCTCTGAGTAAGCCCCAAAGAATAAGCTTCATATTAGATTTTATTGTTTTTTGCCAAATTTGGAATTATGCATTTATTAGCTAGTGTATGTAGAACATGCATGAGATGATGCAGATTCAGCTTTTCCAAAGCCTAGGACAGAGAAATTATAAATTTTATTATCTCTTCAATAGGCTTTTTAAGATAATAGATGACCTATCATTTTTTTCCCCCAGTAATCTTGAACTAAAATTCATTCTTCACTCAATGCCCAAGTTTTTGAAGAGTATTCTCTGATTTCTGTAAGGACATTTAGTTTATTCATAACAAGCTTGATGTGACATAATTAATGGCCTCTGCTAGAATATGTCTAAATGTCTGAAATTTAGGCAGCTAACTTTCTATCAGGCTGCTGTGCTCTAGAGATATAATATTTATAATCCAACTTGCTGATCAAGAAAGCCAGAATAAGATTTTAATTGAAACTTCGATGATCCATCATGAACTATAATCATAAATAAAACTAACATCTTTTATGTAAGATCTTTGGTTATAACTAAATGAGGCTTTCGGCTTTGACAAACACAGTTCCTTTACTATATTAAAACATATATATCAGGGTCTGTAATTGGTCTCTTCCTATTAAAAAAATGTTATATTCGCAAACCGCCATATACTACTGAGAAAAGGCACAATTTAATAAAAAAAAAAATAGAAGTGGCAAGCTATGTCACTATCATCATCACATTTGGTTTTCTGCAATATTTTGTGCAATCATTAAAAGCAAGGTAACAGTAATATTTTAGCCATCTCAATACCTAGAATATTTCTATTACTTTGGCCAGGAACGTTTTCCTAGGATGATTGGTTGACAATATCCAAAGGATAATTTCAGGTCCTGAAGAATTAAACACAAGTCTATTTTTATGAGGTGGGACAGATTGGAAACCATTCTTTTTGCTGTTCCAGTGAAATTGGAAATGAAAAGAATGTGTGTCAGATGAGGGACGAGTGTCATGAACCCCATCTGAATTATATTTCATGCCCCTCTTTATAGCGTAATGTTCAACTATATCCATTTTCCTGGCAGTATTGCACCCATCAAAAAAAGTTATTGACACTTATATCTCATATATAAATCAAGTCATGCAGACAAAGCAAAGAAGGTGGTTTCAGAGAGATTGGATGATGGAGTCGAATAATGTATTTGTTTTTCACCTCTAGGATATCACTTTAATACTATCCTGAAACAATGGCACAAAATCATTCCAATTACATGATCTTAAAATAAGATATAAAGCAAATTCCGGTGATCTCATTCTGTCTGGTGTGTCAAGAGTTGACAGCACAAAATTGAGCAGAAATAGTTTAAATTTAGCAGTCTTCACATATGTGTACAAGGGCTGAGAGCAGAAATTGGATTTGCTTCCGTGGAGTCAATTAAGAAAGATTCAACGAGAGCAAGGGTTGAAGAGCACTGACAGGGCACTGGGAATTCTGTGAATATTGACTGGCACTGGGTCGGGTAAAAATTAAGCAAAGCATTCTGGTTTCTGACATTAATTTTCTCCAACCAAGAAATTATGCTAATAGATAAATGATGATTATATTACAAAACAATAATAACGATGATGATGAAAGACAAATGTAATAAAGAGACACGTTCACCAGTGAAGAGCTACCAAATGGCTATGTCAGTTTCACTCTTATTTTTAAGATCTCTGGTCATAGAGTTTATTTCACACAGTGCTTCTGCTGGGAATCTAGCCATCACACCGCATTCCATTTCATGGTGTTGTTCACATAATATTTGCTCTGCTCTTAAGGATTCAGAGGCAGCTAAGAGTAAAGCAAAGTTGTTTTTCTTTATCGTACTTATGGCAAATTATTTAGCCTACTCTGGCTTACTCAGCATGTCATTCACCTTCCTTCCCTTGCCCATCAGTTCTGAGATTTCAAATGTTAGACAGGCGTCATCTGTGTCATTAGCAAAGGTTTCCATGAAATGAAAAGCAGTGAGAAGTTGTAGTGGGGAGAATACGTTAATTAAACAAATCAACACCTAAGTCTGCTGTTTGATGCTTATTTTATTAAAAGCTGCTAGATTAGGAAAGATCTCCCAAGAAGAAAATTTAAAATAAACTTGCATTTTAAAGGATTATGGGAATCTCAAATATCTTCAAATTCTACAGCGTTTGGAAGGAAACAATTAAAAGTAAAGCTAAAAGTGAAGCAACTTTTATACGCTCTCCCTGTGGCCTAGTTTTCTTTTTTTTTGTCCCATAGAGAACATAGTTAAAATGAACATATTGGTAAGAATCTTGAAATACATTATTTCAGGAAAATATTAAAAGCAAAAATATGAGTAAGTTCATCTTGCAGTAACTGGTATCTCATTTCTGATTGCAAAGTAACATTTTCCAGATTTTGTTTTGCTTTTTTTTTAACACAATTGAAATGCACGCCATAACCTTATAAAGAAAATGAATATTCCTGCCATTCACTTAGCAAGAAAAAATAGAAAGTATGGGTTAATGAAAAAATGAAGAGGAAGCTACACAGCTTGTACACTTAAGAATCTATTAAAAGTGTTAGAATTTGAAGTGCTGTTGTAAGTACCCAATCTAACAAACTTCCAGTACCCAGAAAGAATTCTTATCTGTGAAAGAATATATTTAATATTTAAATTTTAGGCTTTTGTTTATACAATGTAGAAAATCATTATTCTGCATTCATGACTTTGTCCTAAATTTTTACTCTCCAAACTCAACACTTTACTCAAACAATTAGAAGCAAACTCTCCTTTGACGGCTCTGAAATGCTGTATCCCTGATGATTCTGAAACCTTATATTTTCCATTGTAACTGGATGAACTGCAACTGGGAACCAGAAGCCAAAAACAAAGGCTTTCTTCTCCATCTCTAGGGAACACAATCTTTTCTGCCAACTTCATTCTGCTTCCCAATGTCAGAACAGAACAATGGCTGCTCTGGTTGTACAATAGCCAGTAGCAATCCAACTGACAAGAGCAGGGGTGGCAATCTCAAACGGCTACAGGTATCAGGCAGGTGACAAAGTAGGTGGGGCAGAGGAAGAGAACATGGCTTCAAATCAGCACCAGCTGCTTTTCATCTTATGGCAATATAGGACTCTGTCCCGTCAGAACTTTTATTCTTCAAGGGAAGCCAGAATTCTAATTTTTTGTATGTTTCAAGTCACCCGATTTTACAATGTTGGCAATTTTGAAAGAACACAGTTCAGACTAAACTACACAAGTCCAATGAGCCAAGAGACATAAGTTAGGAATTGGAAATGTGGAGGAGGAGGCCATGAGGCAAAACCAGTAGTCATGGAAGAATACAGCTATGCCCAGAGACAAAGCACCAAAGTGGGGACCAGTGGGGAAGAAATACTGGGCTTTCCTCTCTTCCATCATCTTATCTCCTGCTGGAAGTTTTCATTGGCTAAGTCTAAGAAGATTATCCAGTGACAGAACCCAGGTGATATAAACAATGGATGTGGAAGAGCAAACAGAATAACCAGCACACTTTAGTAGACAGTATACCATTACTTCCAGGGCAGTACATCCTTTTATGGATGGATGAATAGATGAATGGATGGAAGGAATAAAGGATGGATGAAATAATGGTGGTGTGAATTAAGAACTTGGACATTGCATGTAGTCTTTCCAGACTTACACTGTAGCTACCCCTCTTTGTAATGTGTTTTGGATTGGTTCCTCAATCTGCAAAAAGAGAATAATGAGAGCATTTACATCATAGGATTGTTTTAAAGATTAAATTCGTTAATACACGTAAAGTTCTTGGAGCCATGCTTGACAGATCATAAGTCTCTGCTAATCATTAGTTATTTTAATTACTTGCTCTGTTTCACTTTGTCAAATGCTTCTGATGGGCTGGCCTATTGGCCCAGCATAGAGTCAGATTTAAAACGGAATCAGAGGTATTGACCAGATGAGTCTGCTGGGTGTGAGTTCCAAAAGGGTAGCTATAAAAGATACTTTTATTGTGATACCCATCTTCACTGTTGCCAGCAAAGCTGTGACACTTTGGGGATGTATTATATTTGGTCATCTTCTCATAATTCAAGTTCTAAATTTTAAGGCCTTCATCTCGTATATTTAGTTATATAGAAATATACTTGAAAGGGCTGAACAAGCTTTCAATGCATGAACAGCTTCAATCTGAATACCATAAGCTTTTGCATATTTTACTTTTGCTACACCATTATGAGAGAAGACAGAATCTAAAAAAATAAAGCCAAGAGAAAGATAAGAGATTGAGAAGAAAAATGAGCTTATTATTTCTCAGAGAACATCTAACTATACACCAAAAAATTACTTCTTCCTCTTCAAGCTTATGTTGTCAAGATTAAGATCCACCTCATATGCATGAGGGGAGTCAAGACTAGAAGAACTATTAAAACCTGAGCTAAGGCTACACTAGTTACTGAAGGTACAGTCACTTGAACCAAGAAGGCCAGTGCAGCCAGGAACAAATATTGCTATTAAAGCCAAGATCCTTGTGGCTATGATTGACTAAAATCAACTAAGGTGTTGTGAGGCATGAGGTCTATGTTTATGGACACTGGAGGCTCAAGAGGAAGTGCAGAAAATGGTGCCCAGGTTAGTACAGCATCTTGACACTGAACCATCTGCAGGTGAACAATGTATATATTTAGGACAGGGTGCAAAAGAGGTAAGAGCTTCCCACTCAGTGGTGTTATCCAAAGCATGAGTGTGCAAATATAACGACACAAAAGTAAACTGCAGACAAAAGAATAACAGCAGCAGAACCAACGGAGGGCAGGGGCAAGAATCTGATGATCGTATTTCTACTATTTAAATAATGAATCCATGATTTTCTCATGGTGCTGATCTGGGTCCTTTCAGTTCCATTTTGTATGAAATCCATCGTGAAAGAATTCTACCCAGGTGTGTTATCATACGGAAAGCGGCCACAAGCAGACCCACTGATTTAGCTGGCTGGAAGGAAGAGTCTTTCCTAAGAATCTCAGACCTCTCAGCCTTACACTGATACAAACCATAGAACTTGAGTCTGAAGAGGTTGTTTTTACAAATAGCTATTGACAGATAAAATGAGTCATATTTTATTCCTTTCAGAGCATCTGATTTAGTGATTGTCAGTGCTGACTGGACATTAACTCTGCCTGGGGAGCTCAAAAAAACAAAGTAATGATGCCAGAGTTTCCCTGCAGATCAATTAAATCAAAATCTCTAGTGGCAGAATTCAGAAATCAGTATTTTTTTAAATGTCCTCATATGATTACAGTGTATAGCCAAGCTGAATGCCCTTCCAAACTCCTGAGTCACACACACACTTCTTTGAGGCATCTAGTTCTGGACCCACAGTATGTTTAAGGCATAAGAGAGCAGCCTTCGGTGTATCTTTGCTTCTACGCATATAACTGGGTGCAGATGATTTTTACAGGGGTTAATAGAGCAAATTTAATGGAAGGTAAGTACTTTAGAAATAAGGAGAACTCTATTAGATATGAACTGCTTCTTTGAACCATAGAATTTAAGAGCTAGAACTGAAAAAAGAATGTCTAGTTAAAAAAAAGAAATGTCTAGAATTACCAGAGTATCATGGATAGAAGTTATTTTAAAGTTCTTTGGTTCACTACACCCCTACCTAACACTAGCTATTATAAAAATGTGAAAACTGAGGCCCAGTGAAGGAAAGTGAGGAGACTAAACTCATGAAGTTAGTTAAGAAGCAGACTCACATATATAGAGAACAAGCTAGTGGTTACCAGTGGGGAGAGGGAAGTGGGGAGGGGCAAGGTAGGGGCAAGTAGGGGATTAGGAGATGTGTAGGGCTTCCCATGGGTCTCCCTCTGGCTGCCAGCCCTGACTTGTCAACACTGGCCAGTGTTCCAGGAGTTCTTGTTAGTGACAATTTTTTAGATCTTTCAACATTATTCATGGACCCTCATGTCTCTAGTGCCTTCCACAAAAGTGTAGCACCCTATAATAAATCTCTTATTTTATTCTACTCCTATTGGTTTTGCTTTTGTGATTGAACCCTGACTGATATGACAGGAAGTAGCAATAAAGTAGAAAGAGGTCATAAAGTAGGGGAAGTAATAAAGTAGGACTTTGGGGGTTAGAAACCCAAGGTGATGGTAATAATATTCATTCACAAAATGCTCAGAATTACAAAGTGACTCTTTAGCGTTTCTAATTAATTCCTGTTTTATAAAGAAAAAAAGGCATGTTCGATTCCGAAATAAAGCAGCCTCAATTCAGAGAAACGAAGGCAACTCTACCGAGTCACTGCTGCCTACGGCTCCTACCCCAGGCTCCTCTGACTCCCCTACAGTCCTCAGATGAATGCTGACACTGTTGTGAAATTCTGCTAATTATACAAGTCACTTTTGAAATATTCATTTGGATTACTTTACAGAGATGGATATTAATGGCTTGCTAGCTTTGAAAAAAAAGAAAAGATTTTCTTTGATCTTAGAGAGTTGGGTCCCATGCTTTGGTAAAGAAAAGTAGACTGGAGAGAAAGAAGTCTGAGCATTTCCTGTTCATCCAAGTAATTACGGTAAAGTGAGTTTTCTTTGATTTTGGTGGTTAGATTTAAAGATACAGAGCAAGTAGTTGTAATCATCCTTTCAGGAGTCATTCTGAAAACCACATTAAACTACAAATGCCTAAATCTGACCAACTCATAGAATTTCATTCTCAAAAGTGAGCTTGAGAAATGCAGAACCATCAAAACAAACAAAATTTAAGAAGTCCTTAGGCACCGTAATAGCATTGAGAAGAAACTAAAGCCATTCACAGGTTAAAAGATCAGGGATATTTAGCAGTGAATTAGTGAAAAATGAAAGTCTACAGTTATTCAGAGCTTAAAAAACACGAATAATAGCCTGGTTCTCCAATGCCAATACGCAAAGGTCTCGTCACCTTGTGATGGATGCTTGCTAACAGTAAAGCTTCCTGGGCCCTTCTGTCTGGATATTGATTCAGTAGATACATGATGTATTAGTATTAGTTATCTACTGCTGCATAAGAAACCGCCTCCAAACCTAGCAGTATAAAGCAACAAACATGTATCATCTCCCACAGTTTCTGAGGTCAGAAATCTAGAAGTGACTCGGCAGGGTGTTTCTGGCTTAAGGTCACTTCTGAAGTTACGGTAAAGCTATCAGCTGGGGTTTTATCACTGGAAGGATTGAGTGGAGCTGGAAGTGCTGTTTCCAAGGTATCTTACTCGTGTGGCTGTTGTCAGATGGCCTCCATTCTCTTTCGTCTTTTCCAGAAAGCTTCAGTTCCTCGCCATGTGGGCTTTTCCATGGGGCTCTTCCACTTGGCAGCCGGCTTTTCCCAAAGTGAGTCATCCAAGAGAGAGGCTAAGTGACCAAGCTGGGAGTCACAGTGTCTTTTTCAGTGTCTTTTTTTTTGGTGAATTTATTTTACCGAAGTATAGTTGATTTACAATGTTGTATTAATTGCTGCTGTACAGCAAAGTGATTCAGATATGTGTGTGTGTGTGTGTGCGTGTGTGTGTGTGTGTGTGTGTGTGTGTGTGTGTGTATTCTTTTCCATTATGGTTTATCACAGGATATTGAATATAGTTCTCTGTGCTATACAGTAGGGCCTTGTTGTTTATCCATTCTCTATATACCAGTTTGCATCTGCTAACCCCAAACTCCCAATCCATCCCTCCTCTATCCCCACTCCCCCTTGACAACCACAAATCTGTCTTCTATGTTCTCAGAAGTGATTTATCATCACTTCTGCTACATGCTACTGAACTCGATCAGTCCTGATAGAATATGGGAGAGAACTACATAAGAGTGTAAATACCAGGAGGCAGAGATCATTGAGGGCCATCTTTGGGGCTGCCTTCCATGGGGCACTAGAATATACTTTATTAAGCACCTATGAGGATTCATTTGCATGTGGTCTGTAGACCATAGTTAAAAGAATTTCTATAAAGCATGCTAGCTTTTAAAAAGTACACAATTTATTCATCCATCCATCCATCCATTCACTCAATAAATATATGTCATTTTCTGAGATTTATCATAGGGAATGCTGTTTATCCCTGAAAAAAAATAGTCTTTAAAATCTGGCTGAGATTCTGTCAAAGGCATGAATAGAGAGGGGGAAAGACACTGAGGTTGATATAAACTCCCACTGGTAACTCTGAAGCATTTTTCTCAAGGTGAGTAATGATTTGGTAACTGCCTGAAATATTGAAGACTTTCCAGCAAGTATTTATGAATATTGCAGATGATAGGGCTGCTGGTCATCAGAAAGTGCAGCCACTGACACAGAAGGCCTTCGAGAAAAGCAATGGAAAAGGGGACTAAAGAACTCTGCTGAAGCTATTACTGTCAGATAAGTCACAACTCCCCAACCTATTCCAATTAATGAAACCCGTATCAGTGAGGAAAAGGAAGCGAGATTCAAATTTGGCAAGGAACAGAGATTCAGAGCAATTGGAAAAACAGCCACTAAGACTTTTGAAACTAGGAGATTTGGGAGCTTAACCCATCAGGTAAAAACTGGCTTGTCAGGTAAAGGAATCTGGCAGCCTCCAACAAGTCTTTAAAGAGTAGAATTTAAGTTCAAGATTTTGGTACTTCACTTGGTTCAGGTTTGTGTGCTCCCATTTGGTGGTTCTTCAAATCCTTCACATTAGACATTCATAACAGGGATTAGAAGCTCTAGTCTAACAGAAAGATGTAGGGAAGAAATCTTAAGCTTTTGCTCAAAGCTGTCTGCTCAGAAGTTTACCACTTCTCAATGTAAACAGGCCAATCAGACAGACATTCCAGACTGACAAAAATTCCCTCAACTACAGGCGCATCAGCACCAAATTGGGGGCAACAAGCAACCAATGATTAGTGGTTGCATAACTTTTATCTTAACTTTCAGGCTGACTACACATCCAAGGTAAGCCCGCACCAAGGAGGCTGATGACCTTTTCCAATACCCTCAAACACAGGAACTGAAACACATCCTGATCAAGCATTCAGAGACATTTAGAACTTCCAGCATTTAGGACACAGGGCTTTAATAACAAAAACTAGTGGCAGTCCTCAGAAGACCATGCCTGCAGTGGTTTTAGACAAATCTTCACATCACCGCACGGTAGTTGTTGAGAACCTGGGCAGAGCACAATGGGCAGACACCAAGGTTAAGGGATTAGCAAATTAAAAAATCTTAACACCTCTAGTTGTGGTTTTCCAAAGCCTCTTCCTCAGGAAACCAATAATTGAATTTAAGATTAACCTAAGCAAAAGAGAATTTATATGATATTGAAAGGTAACAGAAAAAAACTATCCTTGCTCCATGAGTACCAAGGTTTCATTCTGAGAAACCCAGCTGGTGACAGTGTCTATTTAGGAAAGGAGAGAAGCCAAGGATGTGTATGGATGTAAAGTAGGGCAACAGTAACAGAAAATGTAAGTTTATTTGAAATATGTAATGGATGATGAAAAGTCAAATATTTCCCCAGATCAAGTATTGCTCAAACTACAAGCATACACTGGGCATTTTTAAAATAACCGTCATAATGAGGAACCAGGAAATGATCAATAAACATGCATTGCTCTTCAGAGATCTGAATGTGTGTGTTGAAATGACTCAGTATTAGCCCACGGTTTGTGTGGATAAAAATGACTCCTTTTATAATAACACCCAACGTTATAACTGTCACTGGCTGAATGAAGATAATAGTTAACACATCATGTTGTAAAATTCCACTCATGGTAATGCTTCCCTTGCTGTTACCGTCCCCAGAAACCAAGCTCTTCCCTTTGGTATTCTCAGGTAGTTGACTTTTGGTCACATTCTTAGCCCCTTGATTTTTTTTTTTTTTTTTTTTTTAGCCCCCTTGATATTTCACGCTGATGTTTTTAACATATTTTGAAATTAAGGGGACAAATTAACTTTGAAAGTTTTCAAGATTGTCCTCTACCCTTAGACTTCAGAAAATATTCTTTTTTTTCCCATTTATTTCTAAAAACAGAAACTCAAAAATATAACAACTTAAAACTGAAAGAATGCTTGATGGCATAAAGTACAGCCAGGCTTCTCATCCTCAAATCCCATTCTTCTCACATCTGGTCATCTATTTGCCATCTGACCAGCAATCATTTTAGAGAACCCAGTTTCCCAATGAAGATAACTTCATCTTTAGAAAATTCGTAGGCTGAGGTAAAAATTTGTTTTCCTGAAACTATTCAACGCTGGTTTTTATCTTTGAAACTATATGTAAGATGAACTTTCACATATTTAATGTTAGCAATCACATTTTCATTGCATCTTCATTCATCCAAGCTAGACATTTGTAATTCCTTCAATTAATATATATATTTTAAGTCCTGTCTGGATCTAGTCAATCTACTTCTCATGGGCTGTATGTTTCTGTTTTATTCTTAATGTTTAGCACTTAGAACCAAAAGGCAGATTTTCTATATGTGGACTGGCCACCATTAATTGGAGAGAAATTCTTACTTTCTTAATTGAATTAACTTGCCTCAATTTAGCCTGAGTTTGTAAACTTTGGTGACACCATATCAATTGCAGAAACAAAGATAATTGTCTTACAAAACACCTAAGCCTGCCTTTAAAATGTGTTCTTCCTCACCGGTTTAACGCTTATGTGTTTTATTTTTTTTTTAGTTGCACATGTAGATGTAGATGTTACCAGTAAATTTTCTATTGTTATATAGCCAATACTCAAATCTTTCAAAATATTTTTTTACTCACAATCTGTCTTCCATCCTGTCAACTATTCTTCCTAGTTTTATATACTCATAAGTGTGATGGATATCCCTTCTCTATCTGGGCATTACTGAAATGTTGAGTAGGAATTTACATGGCCTTTCAACATTGGTCTCTAATCTTAATACATTTTTCTGATAAACTAGGGCACTAATATTTTTGTTCAACTATTTGTGTGAGATAAACATTATTATTTCAACTTTACAAAAGAGAAAAGAGTCAGAACAGTGATATATCTGTTCAAGGCAGTAATATGATAAAGTCAATTCCTCTCAGGTCATGAGAGCCAACTGTCCACAATCCTCATCTCTACATTCAGGACACTGGCCATGGTAGGACTATATACACCAAGGAAATCAGACACTTCAAACTTTTTTTCCCTGAAAATCTGTTGTTAGACATTTAAAAGGACACCACTGCCCCAAGGACACACAGTCAATAAGAAGCAAAACCATGTCTTGAACTAATGCCTTACTTCATATCCCAGTTTTCAGAGTCTTTCTAATAGTCTATATTTCTGAAATCAGATTTTAATAGTGAGTAAAAGGCATAGACAATGAATTTTATGGGAAGATGGATTTGCTGTGGCACTACTAAAAGGGGAAACTTTGAAGTTATAGAGATACTGGGAACTGCTGGATAGAAACCTTACCTATTTCATATTTTGCTTTTTTTTTCTATTAAAACTACCATGTTGATAGTCATTTTTAATTCATTATCAGCTATTCATGTTGAAATATGTTTCTATCTATTTCTTTGTGCCCAGAACTTTTATAAACTGTATTTTATTGGCATGCCCTTAAACATATTACCAGGCACTTGTACCCACTGAATTTCAATTTATTTTGTAGAACCAATCCCAAATCCATACAGTTCTCTGTTTCTTTTTGGATATTTCAGAATTAAATTACATCTGTCATCCTCCAAAAAGTAGCAAAGATTTTCCCAGTGGAAAAGAAAGTAGAAAGTTCCTAGAATCAATTGGCCTGGTAGGAAAAGCATTGATACTGACTCTTTTGGACAAGTTGTTCTCCACGGTATGTCTTACAGAAGTGAAATAGTGGCATGAGACACTACAAAGCGGTGTTTTACATGCTGAGAAGAAATTCTGACAAATAAAACTTTTTTAAGTTAACCATAGCTCTAATTTTCCAACTTGAAAACAAAGCATCTAGGTTTTGTAAAGCCTGGGGAGAGAGGGACCAAAAAATAAAACGCTTTCTTCTTCTTGTCTTAAAAAAATTATCTTCCAGGGAAAAAAGAATAGTTCTCACCTTTGAATGCCTATTTTCTCCTGCTTCTCCTGTGCTATGGAGCTCTTCTCTCCTGTGCTATGGAGCTATTCTCCATTAGACAGACATCAGACAGATGACAATACTGTTTTTTTATAGCAATATACTATCTTTGTTTCCAGTGGAAAGGCCCAGTAGGCACGATTCTGGACTTGTTATTAAAGGCAAACTAATGTCCCCAAAGATTTTCAAAACACTTCATGCCAGAATGTGGTATTTTAAAGCGTTCCCATTTCCCATAATTGAATGCATGCAGCATAGCAAGAGGAAGAACATTTCAGCAAATACAAGAATTAATCAGAATTAATACAGTTTATTCTAGAGAGTCTCATAGGATGTTTATGGATTTTATGCATAATTCTATAAAAGATAAGGTTGTACAACCCAATCACAACACAGCTTAAAGACCACTGACCCAGGAAAGAGAGTAAAACAGGGAAGGCATTTGAAAGGGAACAAAGCATCCTATTAATATTCATCTTGTATTTAAATTGAGTACAGTTTTCATCATTGGGAATATGTGCCCTATTGTTAGAGTTTCTTGGGATGCTTCATCAGGTCATTAGTAAAACTCTGTCAGATTTCTGCATAAAGTAGAAATAACCCTCTTTTCAAAATAAGTTCTCAAATACTGAATGCACATTGCAAATATACTATCAATGGTGCAAGAGGTCTGTAAATGATTATAATAATGGTAATCTCATAAAAATATCAGGAGATGGGACCCGATTATATTATCATGTTACTTATATAGAAAGTCACCCCTGTAATCATTTAAGTTTGAATCTAATTTATCACAAAGCAATATTTTAGAGGTTTTTAAACTGAAAGGCAGCAAACGTCCAATCCTGACATCAACATTAATATACAGATTCACATGACTCATCTATTTAAAATAGGACTTGTATTTAAAAGGAGCTTTCGTTAAAAGGGTCATTCTCAATCCTCTGAATCAAAAGTGCTAGTTGCTGCTCATGTGTCCTCAAATGCAGACATCAGTACTAGTCTTTATAGGAAAGTTTCGGGTTAATGTTTGTTCACATGCCAACCACATGCCACAAAGCTAAGAATCAGAAGACAATCATACTAACACATATATATGGAATTTAAGAAAAAAAAAAAGGTCATGAAGAACCTAGGGGTAAGACAGGAATAAAGACACAGACCTACTAGAGAACGGACTTGAGGATATGGGGAGGAGGAAGGGTAAGCTGTGACAGAGTGAGAGAGTGGCATGGACATATATACACTACCAAACCTAAAGTAGATAGCTAGTGGGAAGCAGCCACATAGCACAGGGAGATCAGCTCGGTGCTTTGTGACCACCTAGAGGGGTGGGACAAGGGAGGGTGGGAGGGAGGGAGACGCAAGAGGGAGGAGATATGGGAACATATGTATATGTATAACTGATTCACTTTGTTATAAAGCAGAAACTAACACACTATTGTAAAGCAATTATATTCCAATAAAGATGTAAAAAAAAAAAAAGACAATCATAGCATTTTAGAGCTGACAAAAATTTTGATATGATTTGTGCAATTTTACATCAAAATAATGTTTCATATGCTTTTTATCTCATTTCATCTTTTCATATGAACCTGCAACCTACTATGGTTATGAGAACTCCTTTAGGACTGAGGCTAGGGGGACTGTGAACCAAATTGTCCACCTTAGAGCTCTGCTAAAAAGAAATAGCGTGAACCACCTGTTTCTGGGAGTGGTGGGATGAATGGAGACGTAGGTAAGAATGTTGCTAACAATTCCTTTTCTACCCCTTACACCAACTAGCCTTACCACTCTTTGGCAGCAAAAGGAACAAGGGAAACTGTTTATATCAGTAGGTTGCTAAAGTCACTACCAGCCCAATTCAACTTACAATGGTTGTTCTTTGTGAGCAATACTTAAAAGTAAAAAAGACAAAGAGACTTGAATTGGTTAACAATGCTTATTTTTTAAAAACTAAAACAATACAAAAACACTGAAGGAAAATTAAGAAACCTACAGGATCCCACAAGTTGTCAAATACACAAGTTTATTTTTTAACTTTTTAACTTTTTTTTTTTGAGAATCACAACTTTAGTATTTTAGAAAATTTCTAATATATTACCCATTACAATCACCCTTCTTAACCAAGACCAATTTTTTTTATCAAGATGAAGATTTAGGGAAAATTAGAAATGGAAATTTTCCACTCTGGAGGCTGTTATTCTGATATCTTAAATATTATTGCAATTCAAGATATTCCTATTTTCAGTTGAAAAGGCGGTCTCAAGGAAGAGAAAAAAAGCATAAAATTCTTTGCTCCTGAGCCTTTGAAACGGACAATTCGTCCCTCTCCCTTTTACCCTCACATGTAGATTATTAGTTCCACAATTACTCTCCTTGGCCTCTATTTGGAGAAATGTCTAACAGTGGCTTTAACTCTTGAACATTTCATTGCCTTTGGAAAATCCAATTCCACTCACAAATCCCTTATTTTGTTTATTTGTGGTACACAAATACACAAGTCTAAATTCACATATTTTTAAAAAACAAAATTCTGTCCTTTCATTTTATTGCAGCTGTCTGTGCCCCCCCACCAGCCCGGCTGCTCCCTGTCATTTACCAAATATGTAATCTTGTTCAAGTTATTAACGTTTTCTCAGTCCCAATTTCTTCATTTGTAAAGTGGAAATAATAATATCCATGCCATAAATTTGTTTTGATGATGAAATAAGATAATGCATATAAATACTTAATCACAGTATCTGGCACATAGCAAGTACCCAGTAAGTGTGGTAGCCATGAAAATGTCCCACCCAGATTTTCTCCTACAGGATGTATAACTGGCCGACAACCCCAGCTGCTAATTTCCGGATCTACTGAGTTTGCACCAACGTCAGGCATCCAGAAACCTGCTCCAGTGACTAAACACAACAAGGATACCAAAGAAAGCCATTCCCACAAAACATGGGGCATCTTTATTGGATAAATTGGGTTTGAGTACTCTCCAACAGTCTAGTTGAAAATTTCCTGGAACTGTACTGCAGTCTGAGACTGCTCCTGTCTAATCCTTCTTCCTGCCCTTTCTCCTTCACAGGTCTGACCTGCATTGTGATCTGAAGACTCTCCTCTCTACTCCTTCCTCTTTACCCAGGTATTTCTCCCAGTAAATATCTTGCACATTTCATCCTATCTTAACCGCTGCTTCTCCCAGAACCTAACCTGGCACTATTAGCTATTGTACTACTGTTCGTTTTCATCATATTTTGATTCTGTGTAGTTTCATTTTAGAAAAGATGTCTTCTCTAAATCAGAAAGTTTGAATTTTTTCTTCTTCCCCATATGAGTGAACATCAGGAAACCTTGGTTCCAGTGTCAGTTTTCCCATTAACTTGTTTGATCTTGAGAAAACCACTTATTCACTACAGGCTTCAGTTTCCTCAATTGCCAAAGAAGGGGATTATATGATTTCTAAAGTCTTTGCAGCTCTGAAATTCATTTTTTAAATTATGTTCTAGTTGCTGAGACTATGTAAAGAAATGTCAAATGCTGTTTGTAGGTCCCAGAAGCTCACCATCTACAAGGGAGATGTGTCCAATATATCAATACGTAAACAAATAGAACATCTTTTTATTGTGGATCTTTAAATATGAGTAGTCACCTGGAGCCATGGCTAGCTCTACGTTTATTCTGTTGCTTATTTTTTGCCCTTTTGGAAAGCACGGAGAAGGTCTGTGGAAAATGGCAAATGTACTACTTCTCTAAAGGACGAATATATAAACATTTTTTATCACAATGGTTATTCATTGATCATTTTGTTGGAAAATGATAAGGCGGGTTGTCTGGGAGTGGATGAGAAACAAGAGACAAGTTCCTTGCAACATTTTAGAGAAAAGGACCCTACAGTAACATAGAAAAACTCGGAATGTGCAGTCATTTTCCTAAGGTATTCAATCTTCTGGGTAAGTTAATGACTCTCAGCTCCCGCCTGCATAAATATAAGCGTCACGGGAAAATTTGTCTCATGGGCAAACCACATACATTTATTTCATTGAATTTTAGATTTTAGATTTTTCAGATCAGCCTCTTTACTTCTATTAAATAGCATCATGATTAAAAAAGTACAATAGACTAAGATGCAATCTGGAAGACGAACATATAAAAAGGAAAATAGACATCACCATATTGTAACCATTCGGTAATTGCTCAACGGTTTAGTGTATTTTGTCCCAATATATGTATTCTACATATATATCTTCTGAAGTTGACACTATTCAGTATAGTTTCAAACACTTTTTCACTTTAAATGTTATGATATACATGTTCCCTGAATCACAATGTTATCAAAACATGTGTAATAGTTGCATAATATTATAATTTATGTGTATAGTATAATACATGGGCTAATACTCCTATTTTTGAATAACTATGTTGGTTCCCATTTGGGCTTTTACTACATTTGGGGTAAGAATAGGTTCTCTTCCAAGTACCAGACACACTCACAACCCATTCTATAGAAACAAAACTGTATGATCCTCTCTGGAAACGTGACTTATTTGGAATAGTACCGGGTACCAGACAAAAGACAACCAACCTATGGGCTGGACAATAGTTAGTGAGGTTTCCGGAAGAATCTTTTTTTTAAGAAGATATATCAAAGGTATTTAAGAGTTCAGAGTCTCCTTGTGAAGGTAGAAACCACAATATCAAGAGAAAGCAACAAGCAGTATCTAGGAGCAGCAGTCGTGAGGTAGTGAGAAAATAAAGATTCAGGCAAGAGACATAATCAGCAGTAAACAAAGACAGCACAGCTTAACCAAAGTGGTAGGTTGTGAGAGGAGAGGGCAATGGGCCCACTGCTAAGGACAGGACAAGAGGATGCTCTTGGAGGAACGCCAACATATCATGAAGGACTCCCTTACCCTCTTCGCTCCAAATCGCATGCAGGCCACTCTCACTTAGCCTGGCTGGGCAAATCTTTCTGTCTTCCTTCCTTACCCTTCCTTGTAGCTCTTGCAACAAACCCATAACATCTGGGGGTAAACCTGCATCTCTTCCTAATAAAGTAAGGGAGCCTAAGTTCTATACACCACAAAAATAAAACTTGGGTATGTACCCTTGCCACACCTGTGATTATATCCTTAGGATGATTCTGGAAATAGAACCTGTTAGTCAAAGTACAAGAATATGCTTAGGGCTTTCGCCTAATGCCAAATTGTTCTCCAGAAATAATTTACTGATGTGTACTGAAGAAAGGGTTTCTGCCTCCCTGCATCATCATGATATATAATTTTTAAAACATTTGGCAATTTAAAAGTCTAAAATAGCGTCTCATAATACAAATATAAATTCCTTTGATCATCAGAGAGGCTAAACCTTTTTTATGTTTATTGGCTATTTGCATTCTTTGGCTGTGAAATATTATTTGCTATGGGTCCAGACTCAATTATTACTTATTCTTAACTACTGATAAGATTCTTTCCCTGTGACAGAATCACCCACATCATATTTGAAATTTAAAGTGTTTGTTCTTGAGGATTGTCATATATGTGATAGATTTGTTTTCCCCCTTTGCTTTCATCTGTATAGTTTTGGGGATAGAGAGAAGCATGAATAAGTCTGTTATCATGGATTTGATCCCCAAGTGAACTAATTAGTGTCTTTACATTCTGTGGCCACTTAATGCACTTATTTTCAGGTCAGTTCATTATAACGGTACCAGGGGAGGGAGTGAGGATGGTTTAATGCAAATCCTCCCTCACAGATAAAAGAGAAGAGGCAAAGCATCCCTAGTTGGTGTAAAGGTGAGAGTGCTGGACCTCTTCCTGCTTGGTCTCCCCTTCTCTTCCTTCAATATTTCACTCTATGGTGCCTCTGTAAAATCCTAAGTTTTCATGGAGCACAATATGAAAACCAGGATGGAATTACAATATTTATAAAGAATACAGTTGTTTTATATATAGGGATATTTGAGGCTCAGGAATATAAAGTTAGGCTGTAAAAACCTCTTAATTCCCACTGTATCGTTGCTGCTTTGACTAGATAGAATAATACATAAGAGAGGTGGTTTTTTTTTGCAAACTGAAGGGGAGAACCACATATACAAAGGACACTCAGATTGGAAAAAGTAACATTCATGGTGATCCCCTCACTCTGGTGTAGTCTGGGTAAGAAGGAGAAAGAAATGGTAATCAACTACCGTCATCTCAACAGCCTAATATGAATATGAAAACAGCCACTTTCAGATTTGACTATGTTCACTCATTCTGTGCTCTTTTACATCATAAGAAAGAAGATCAAGCACTCTCAAAAGAATACCAATTTTCTGTCACTAAAATGCCACTTTATTGACTAAGTAATTTATTTGGACTGACAGAATAGCTACCTATCTGTGCCCAATAAGCAAAATGACTTCCAACCTTCAGAGATCATAGATTTTTGAATAGGCTGTGATAAATGTCTCTTTTTAGTAAGCGGGCCAGCCCTAAGCAAAATGACCAAGTGTTGTCTATTCAGCAACTCCCTGCTCCCTTTTGTTTCTATCTGTCCTCTTCTCAAGCCCCTCTCCACTTTCTTCCTCTTGAGTTTTTGAGCCCCTGCTCTGGTACACAAACAGGCTCACCGTCAAGGGCCAAGGCTTCAAGATACAGACTTTTCCTAACCTCCCATATATGTCTAAAATATTTTTTTTTCTGTGACTCCTTCTCTTGGGAATATAGGAAATAAATGTAAAATCTATTTCTAATAAAGACCTTGATAAAAATCATTGTGTCATCTCATCAAGATATTATCCTTTTATTCATTCATTCAATAAACATTTATTGATTGCCTTTTATGTTCTGGATGCTACTGAAGTGATGATTACCAAGACAATATAGTCTCTGCCCTCCCAGAGCATGGAGTTGAACAAAGAATGTAGACAAGTAAGCAGGTGGTTTTAATATGGAAGGACAAGTTTAATTTGGGGAAACTTTAGGTGTTATGGAAACATATTTAATCAAAACAAAATAACAACAGAATTTGAGTATCAGCAAAATCATTCCAGAATAACTGATAACTAGAGAGAAGGTACAGCATGATAATTAGGCTGTAGCATCAAAGGCTGAAGCCAGACCACCTGAGCTCAAATCCAACCTGCCACCTATTAGTTATGGGACCTCCAACAAGTGACTCAGTGTCTTTGAGCTTCATTCCCTCGTTGTAAAATGAAGATAATAATAGCAGCACTAAAATAATAAAATTGTTGTGAAGGTTAAAAGAAACAATGCACACACTGCTTAGAAGAATAACTGGCATATTGGTAGTTCTCAACAAATGTAAGCTATTATTATTAAATTAAGGCCATTAAAATGAGTGGGACTTAGGTCAGCCAAGGAAAATGAGGTGAGAGAGAGGAACAAAGAACAGTATGTCTCAATCTCAGAAACAGGAAGCAAGGTTTGCTGTTACATTAAAGTAGGTCAGGGTGGTGACTTCTGCTTCTAGCCATGATGAAATAATAAGGACTTACCTCCCACGCTAAACAATTAAATACTAGAAAAAGATACAAAATAACTATTTTTAGATTTTAGACGATAAACAGCACTGGACAGTGACTCCAAGAGAAGGGAAACAAATGAGGTGGTGTCAGCCCTACAAGTGACCCAACTTGTCACTGCCTGGAGAGACTTTCCACGCCACACACCTGGTAGGGCAAGCCAAACTGATCATGGCAGTGTCCCTGAGTTGGGGAGGCAAAGTATGGACTTCCGGTATATGTGACTAGAAATTGCACAACAGGGTACGGTAGAGCAGAAAGCTGCACAGACAAACAGAACTCTGGAGACCTTCTTTGGGTCCCCTGAGTACTTAACTGCACATATGTTTGAGCAAACTACTGAGGTGAGAGAAAGAATCACCAGACAGAAGCAAGTGAAACCAGCAGTCACTGGAGTTCATACAGAGGAGGGAATCCATGAATCCACCAGCAGAGAGGTGAGACTTCCTCACACAGGGCATGATGTTCAGTTCTCAGAAGGGGACTGCCTCAGCAGCAGGCCTAAAGAAACTCTAGGCTACAGGCATTCTTGTCCTTCCTAGCAAGGCCAACCAAAAGGATCACACTTAGCTGTATCCCAGAACAAAGTCCTATACATTAAAAGCATTAGAAGGAAGATCCCCCACCCAACAATGTAAAACTCACAATGTCCTCTCAACCAATCAGAAATCAATAAGCATGGCGGAAAGCAGAACAATATGACCCATAAACAGAGACAACCAGGTTAATAGAGATACAAGAAAAATAACACAGATTATAAAAGTAAACAAAGACCTTGAAAGCGCTCTGATAAATAGCTAGAAGGTAGCTATTCTAGAAGGTACAGGACAGTCTAAGCAGGATGAGGGGAGAAATGAAAGATATTTGTTTTCTAAATGAACTCCTAGAGATGAGAAATACACTACTTAGATAAAAAATACAATGGATGAGAATAACTGCCAATGAGGCACTACAGAAAAAAAAAAGTGAACTTGAAGACCTAGTAATAGAAAATATCCAAAATGAAACACACAGAGAAAAAATAGTAGAAAGTAGTTTAGTGTAACTATAGCAGAGGCAGAAGTAGCGATAGAGGACAGCTGGGGAAAGACTAGAAACCAGCTCATACAGGAACAAGTAAGCCCCATTAACGAGCTTGCAGTTAATGTGCTGAGCTGAAGGACGTATTTCAATAAGGAATGCCAGTCAGTATAGAGAGTTATGAGAAAAGGTATATTTGAGCAGCAGGGCTCCTTTGTAACCCTTCAAAAATGACCATTTCAAATTCCTAAATGTCCATCAAGAGTTGCAAGAATAAGTAAATTGTGGCATATGCACATTATGGAATACAGCAATAAAAATGAAAAAATAAATTTATGGCTACAGGCAGCGAAATGGATGAACATACCAATGCAATGTTGAATAAAAGAAGCCAGGTACAAAAGAGCACAGAATGTGTAATTCTATATTAAACAAAAAAAAGGCAGGATTAATCAGTGGTGTTAAAATTGAGGATAGGGGTACCCTTGGTGGTAGTGACATGAAGGGGGCACAAGGGAGACCTATGGGTCCTGGTAATGTGTTGCTTGACCTGAATGACGGTTATAAGGAGAGAGTTCAGTTTATGGAAATCCATTGACCTACACTTTTATGATATTTGACTCTTCTGTGTCTATATTACTCTGCAGTAACCTGGTTTGAAGTATACCACTAAGAAGGTTGACTATGAGTTGGGTCCAATTAAGAGCCTCTAGAAGAGGGAGAGGAACACAGCCAAAGATTACAAAGTGTTTAGACAGACATGGCAGTGTTGGTAGGGGTGGCTGTTTGTTTTGTTTTGTTCCCAACCAGAATCTGTAGATTCCAGAAGCATGAGCTGTAGAAATTGCACCAGGGTCTCCGCAATCAGTCCCTAATACCCCAGGTCAGGCAGCTCCCCAAGGCATATTCTCTGGTGGGCTCTGTTTTCACTCACCCCATTGATAAAATTCTCAGAGCCCAGGACACAAAGAAGCTTCAAGTGAATGACAACTTCAGCAAATGCTTCATCTCTTACTCCCTCTTTTCCCGTGTTGCATACAGTTCGGCATATCCTAAAGGTATGTGAACTCTCTTTTACAGAGCATTTACTGTGTGTCATAGACCACGGTCCCTTGATATGGCAAAAGAATAACTTATTTATTAGCATTTGAAGGAAGCTTTTGACAGTTATTTGAAATTTGATTATAAATGCCATTGAATTATGACTATTTTTCCTTCTCTTTTTAGCATCAAGCTTCATTCTACCAATATGTATTTCTTTTAGTCAAGTAGTAGCAATGTAACAATTGAAATGTCCCCTCTAATGACAAGGATACACTATTTTTTTCTTTACATTCTGTCTCCTTGGTGTACTATCCTCCTAGGATGCACTGATAATTTTTATAGTCACCCAGTATGACTAGTAGCCAAAAGCATAACCATGTACATAAGTATTAGACATAGGTAAGAAGCTGATGGTTAAGTAGTTAATAGATGATATACGTAGGTAGATGATGACAGATAGCCTCGATTTATTTACCAAACAAATGGGCACAGGCAGCAACTCTTTGGCCTGGAAAAGAATGGTAAACCTATTTTATTTTTCTTTAGAAGAAATATTCTAAAAGTCATTTGAAATAAATACTGTAACCAAATGCTTATTTTTTTTTAAGTGTAGGCTTTACCCAAACTTGTGCAAATATTTCCAGTATAAGTCTAATTTTGCTCATGTGTGCTGATGTCAAACTCCACAACAGAACAAAGTTGTCAGAACTCTGTCACTGACTATATCCTTATGTAGTTTGGAAGGTTCAAACATTCAAATAACTTGTTGGTCGTAAATATATATGTATAATGCTTGAATTTATGTCCATTAAAAATAATTATAGGAAGATGGCAGAAGAGTAAGACGCGGAGATCACCTTCCTCTCCACAGATACACCAGAAATACATCTACGCGTGGAACAACTCCTACAGAACACCTACTGAACGCTGGCAGAAGACCTCAGACCTCCCAAAAGGCAAGGAACCCCCCACGTACCTGGTTAGGGCAAAAGAAAAAACTAAACAGAGACAAAAGGATAGGGACGGGTCCTGCACCAGCGGGAGAGAGCTGTGAAGGAGGAAAAGTGTCCACACACTAGGAAGCCCCTTCGCGGGTGGAGACTTCGGGAGGCAGAGTGGGGGAGCTTGGGAGCCGCGGAGGAGAGCACAGCAACAGGGGTGCGGAGGGCAAAGCGGACAGATTCCAGCGCAGAGGATCGGGCCGACCGGCACTCACCAGCCGAGAGGCTTGTCTGCTCGCCCGCCGGGGCGGGCGGGACTGGGAGCTGAGGCTCCGGCTTTTGTCAGAGCGCTGGGAGAGGACTGAGGTTGGCGGCGTGAACACAGCCTGCAGGGCGTTGGTGCGCCGCGGCTGGCCGGGAGAGAGTCCGGGGAGGGGTCTGGACCTGCCGAAGAGGCAAGAGACTTTTACGTCCCTCTTTGTTTCCTGGTGCACGAGGAGAGGGGATTAAGAACGCTGCTTGAGAGAGCTCCAGGGACGGGCGCGAGCCGCGGCTAAGAGTGCGGAGCCCAGAGACGGACGTGGGACGCTAGGGCCGCTGCTGCCGCCGCCAGGAGGCCTGTGTGCGAACACAGGTCACTAGCCACACGCCCTTCTGGGGAGCCTGTGCAGCCCGCCACTGCCAGGGTCCTGGGATCCAGGGACGGCTCCCCGGGAGAGCGCACGGCGCGCCTCAGGCTGCAGCGTCACGCCGGCCTCTGCCGCTGCAGGCCCGCCCCGCACTCCGTGACCCTCCCTACCCCCCGGCCTGGGTGAGCCAGAGCCTCCGAATCAGCGGCTCCTTTAACCTCGTCCTGTCTGAGCAAAGAACAGACGCCCTCCGGCGACCCACACGCACAGGCGGGGCCAAATCCAAAGCTGAGCCCCTGGGAACTGTCAGAACAAAGAAGAGAAAGGGAAATCTCTCCCAGCAGCCTCAGAAGCAGCGGATTAAAGCTCCACAATCAACTTGATATACCCTGCATCTGTGGAATACCTGAATAGACAACGAATCATCCCAAATTAAGGAGCCCTGTGGATGAAAGGCTCTTGGTGCTGCAGCCAGGACTCAGTGCTGTGCCTCTGAGGTGGGAGAGCCAACTTCAGGACACTGGTCCACAAGAGGCCTCCCAGCTGCACATAATATCAAATAGCAAAAATCTCCGAGAGATCTCCATCTCAACGCCAGCACCCAGCTTCACTCAACGACCAGCAAGCTACAGTGCTGGACATCCTATGCCAAACAACTAGTAAGACAGGAACACAACCCCACCCATTAGCAGAGAGGCTGCCCAAAATCATAGTAAGTCTACAGACACCCCAAAACACACCACCAGACGTGGACCTGCCCACCAGAAAGACAAGATCCGGCCTCATACACCAGAACACAGGCACTAGTACCCTCCACCAGGAAGCCTACACAACCCACTGAACCAACCTTAGCCACTGGGGACAGACACAAAAAACAACAGGAACTACGAACCTTCAGCCTACAAAAAAGGAGACCCCAAACACAGTAAGATAAGCAAAATGAAAAGACAGAAAAACACACAGCAGATGAAGGAGCGAGATAAAAACCCACCAGACCTAACAAATGAAGAGGAAATAGGCAGTCTACCTGAAAAAGAATTCAGAATAATGATAGTAAGGTTGATCCAAAATCTTGGAGATAGAATGGACAATAGAATGGACAAATTGCAAGAATCAGTTAACAAGGACCTAGAAGAACTAAAGATGAAGCAAGCAACGATGAACAACACAATAAATGAAATTAAAAGTACTCTAGATGGGATCAATAGCAGAATAACTGAGGCAGAAGAACGGATAAGTGTCCTGGAAGATAAAATAGTGGAAATAACTACTGCAGAGCAGAATAAAGAAAAAAGAATGAAAAGAACTGAGGACAGTCTCAGAGACCTCTGGGACAACATTAAACGCACCAACATTCGAATTATAGGGGTTCCAGAAGAAGAAGAGAAAAAGAAAGGGACTGAGAAAATATTTGAAGAGATTATAGTTGAAAACTTCCCTAATATGGGAAAAGAAATCATTAATCAAGTCCAGGAAGCACAGAGAGTCCCATACAGGATAAATCCAAGGAGAAATACGCCAAGACACATATTAATCAAATTGTCAAAACTTAAATACAAAGAAAACATATTAAAAGCAGCAAGGGAAAAACAACAAATAACACACACGGGAATCCCCATAAGGTTAACAGCTGATCTTTCAGCAGAAACTCTGCAAGCCAGAAGGGAGTGGCAGGACATATTAAAAGTGTTGAAGGAGAAAAACCTGCAACCAAGATTACTCTACCCAGCAAGGATCTCATTCAGATTTGATGGAGAAATTAAAACCTTTACAGACAAGCAAAAGCTGAGAGAGTTCAGCACCACCAAACCAGCTCTACAACAACTGCTAAAGGAACTTCTCTAGGCAAGAAACACAAAAGAAGGAAAGGACCTACAATAACGAACCCAAAACAATTAAGAAAATGGGAATAGGAACACACATATCGATAATTACCTTAAATGTAAATGGACTAAATGCTCCCACCAAAAGACACAGATTGGCTGAATGGATACAAAAACAAGACCCATATATTTGCTGTCTACAAGAGACCCACTTCAGACCTAGAGACACATACAGACTGAAAGTAAGGGGATGGAAAAAGGTATTTCATGCAAATGGAAACCAAAAGAAAGCTGGAGTAGCAATTCTCATATCAGACAAAATAGACTTTAAAACAAAGACTATTAGAAGAGACAAAGAAGGACACTACATAATGATCAAGGGATCGATCCAAGAGGAAGATATAACAATTGTAAATATTTATGCACCCAACATAGGTGCACCTCAATACATAAGGCAAATACTGACAACCGTAAAAGGGGAAATCGACAGTAACACATTCATAGTAGGGGACTTTAACACCCCACTTTCACCAATGGACAGATCATCCAAAATGAAAATAAATAAGGAAACACAAGCTTTAAATGATACATTAAACGAGATGGAGTTAATTGATATTTATAGGACATTCCATCCAAAAACAACAGAATACACATTTTTCTCAAGTGCTCATGGAACATTCTCCAGGATAGATCATATCTTGGGTCACAAATCAAGCCTTGGTAAATTTAAGAAAATTGAAATTGTATCAAGTATCTTTTACGACCACAACGCCATGAGACTAGATATCAATTACAGGAAAAGATCTGTAAAAAATACAAACACATGGAGGCTAAACAATACACTACTTAATAATGAAGTGATCACTGAAGAAATCAAAGAGGAAATCAAAAAATACCTAGAAACAAATGACAATGGAGACACAACGACCCAAAACCTGTGGGATGCAGCAAAAGCAGTTCTAAGGGGGAAGTTTATAGCAATACAAGCCCACCTTAAGAAGCAGGAAACATCTCGAATAAACAACCTAACCTTGCACCTCAAGCAATTAGAGAAAGAAGAACAAAAAAACCCCAAAGCTAGCAGAAGGAAAGAAATCATAAAAATCAGATCAGAAATAAATGAAAAAGAAATGAAGGAAACAATAGCAAAGATCAATAAAACTAAAAGCTGGTTCTTTGAGAAGATAAACAAAATAGATAAACCACTAGCCAGACTCATCAAGAAAAAAAGGGAGAAGACTCAAATCAATAGAATTAGAAATGAAAAAGGAGAGGTAACAACTGACACTGCAGAAATAAAAGAGATCATGAGAGATTACTACAAGCAACTCTATGCCAATAAAATGGACAATCTGGAAGAAATGGACAAATTCTTAGAAATGCACAACCTGCCAAGACTGAATCAGGAAGAAATAGAAAATATGAACAGACCAATCACAAGCACTGAAATTGAAACTGTGATTAAAAATCTTCCAGCAAAGAAAAGCCCAGGACCAGATGGCTTCACAGGCGAATTCTATCAAACATTTAGAGAAGAGCTAACACCTGTCCTTCTCAAACTCTTCCAAAATATAGCAGAGGGAGGAACACTCCCAAACTCCTTCTACGAGGCCACCATCACCTTGATACCAAAACCAGACAAGGATGTCACAAAGAAAGAAAACTACAGGCCAATATCACTGATGAACATAGATGCAAAAATCCTCAACAAAATACTAGCAAATAGAATCCAACAGCACATTAAAAGGATCATACACCATGATCAAGTGGGGTTTATTCCAGGAATGCAAGGATTCTTCAATATACGCAAATCTATCAATGTGATAAACCATATTAACAAACTGAAGGAGAAAAACCATATGATCATCTCAATAGATGCAGAGAAAGCTTTTGACAAAATTCAACACCCATTTATGATAAAAACCCTGCAGAAAGTAGGCATAGAGGGAACTTTCCTCAACATAATAAAGGCCATATATGACAAGCCCACAGCAAACATCATCCTCAATGGCGAAAAACTGAAAGCATTTCCACTAAGATCAGGAACAAGACAAGGTTGCCCACTCTCACCACTCTTATTCAACATAGTTTTGGAAGTTTTAGCCACAGCAATCAGAGAAGAAAAGGAAATAAAAGGAATCCAAATCGGAAAAGAAGAAGTAAAGCTGTCACTGTTTGCAGATGACATGATCCTATACATAGAGAACCCTAAAGATGCTACCAGAAAACTACTAGAGCTAATCAATGAATTTGGTAAAGTGGCAGGATACAAAATTAATGCACAGAAATCTCTGGCATTCCTATATACTAATGATGAAAAATCTGAAAGTGAAATCAAGAAAACACTCCCATTTACCATTGCAACAAAAAGAATAAAATATCTAGGAATAAACCTACCTAAGGAGACAAAAGATCTGTATGCAGAAAATTATAAGACACTGATGAAAGAAATTAAAGATGATACAAATAGATGGAGAGATATACCATGTTCTTGGATTGGAAGAATCAACATTGTGAAAATGACTCTACTACCGAAAGCAATCTATAGATTCAATGCAATCCCTATCAAACTACCACTGGCATTTTTCACAGAACTAGAACAAAAAATTTTGCAATTTGCATGGAAACACAAAAGACTCCGAATAGCCAAAGCAATCTTGAGAACGAAAGAAGGAACTGGAGGAATCAGGCTCCCAGACTTCAGACTATACTACAAAGCTACAGTTATCAAAAGGGTATGGTACTGGCACAAAAACAGAAAGATAGATCAATGGAACAGGATAGAAAGCCCAGAGATAAACCCACGCACATATGGTCACCTTATCTTTGACAAAGGAGGCAGAAATGTACCGTGGAGAAAGGACAGCCTATTCAATAAGTGGTGCTGGGAAAACTGGACAGCTACATGTAAAAGTATGAAGTTAGATCACTCCCTAACACCATACACAAAAATAAGCTCAAAATGGATTAAAGACCTAAATGTAAGGCCAGAAACTATCAAACTCTTAGAGGAAAACATAGGCAGAACACTCTATGACATAAATCACAGCAAGATTCTTTCTGACCCACCTCCTAGAGTAATGGAAATAAAAACAAGAGTAAACAAATGGGACCTAATGAAACTTAAAAGCTTTTGCGCAGCAAAGGAAACCATAAAGAAGACCAAAAGACAACCCTCAGAATGGGAGAAAATATTTGCAAATGAAGCAACTGACAAAGGATTAATCTCCAAAATTTATAAGCAGCTCATGCAGCTTAATAACAAAAAAACAAACAACCCAATCCAAAAATGGGCAGAAGACCTAAATAGACATTTCTCCAAAGAAGATATACAGAGTGCCAACAAACACATGAGAGAATGCTCAACATCACTAATCATGAGAGAAATGCAAATCAAAACTACAATGAGATATCATCTCACACCAGTCAGAATGGCTATCATCAAAAAATCTAGAAACAATAAATGCTGGAGAGGGTGTGGAGAAAAGGGAACCCTCTTACACTGTTGGTGAGAATGTAAATTGATACAGCCACTGTGGAGAACAGTATGGAGGTTCCTTAAAAAGCTACAAATAGAACTACCATATGACCCAGCAATCCCACTCCTGGGCATATACCCTGAGAAAACCATAATTCAAAAAGAGTCATGTACCAAAATGTTCATTGCAGCTCTATTTACAATAGCCCAGAGATGGAAACAACCTAAGTGTCCATCGACAGATGAATGGGTAAAGAAGATGTGGCACATATATACAATGGAATATTACTCAGCCATAAAAAGAGACGAAATTGAGCTATTTGTAATGAGGTGGATAGACCTAGAGTCTGTCATACAGAGTGAAGTAAGTCAGAAAGAGAGAGACAAATACCGTATGCTAACACATATATATGGAATTTAAAAAAAAAAAATGTCATGAAAAACCTAGGGGTGAAACAGGAATAAAGACACAGACTTACTAGAGAATGGACTTGAGGCTATGGGGAGGGGGAAGGGTAAACGGTGACAAAGCGATAAAGAGGCATGGACATATATACACTACCAAACGTAAGGTAGATAGCTAGTGGGAAGCAGCCGCATAGCACAGGGAGATCAGCTCGGTGCTTTGTGACCGCCTGGAGAGGTGGGATAGGGAGGGTGGGAGGGAGGGAGACGCAAGCGGGAAGAGATATGGGAATATATGTATATATATAACTGATTCATTTTGTTGTGAAGCTGAAACTAACATACCATTGTAAAGCAATTATACTCCAATAAAGATGTTAAAAAAAAAAAAAAAAAAAAAGCCACTGTACTTCCAACCCTCAATTCCTCAATGGACTCTGTAACCCTCCCAACTTATTTCTCCCCTCTTTAATAGAGTTCTCCTTTCCATTTTCATTAGGAACTTGTATGGGGCTCACCATGATTGCAAACCCTGAATTACAATTCTTTGTTGACCCCGAATAAACCCATTTTTGCTGGAGAAAAAATAATAATAATAATAATTATAAAGGGCACAGTGTCACTTTGCTCTACATTTGACTTGGAAAGTATATGCCCGTAGGGGGTCACACAAGACCACATCCCTCACCAGGTGCCAGTGGGCATAGGCTGTGTGAGCCATCAAAGCTTTGTCCAAAAGCTGTGCTCTAGTCTCAGTTCCTTGGATTGTGCATGGGAGGTAGCTTGGAGATGCACAGCCCCATCTTCTCCTATTTATATGTTATACCCCTCCTTCAAGGGCCAGCTTCAGTTTCCCTTTTCCTCTTGCTCTAAGAAGCATTCCTTAGCTCACAGATCTAAGCCCACAAATATTGTTCACTCTTCTGAATCCACAGTCCATTCACATTTTAGAGCTGGGAGAAACCAAGATAATTAGAACTTAACAAAATGCCTGTCATAGAGCAGCATTCAATAAGTAATTATTGATGAGGGACCTTCAAGATGGCAGAGGAGTAAGACAAGGAGATCACCTTCCTCCCAAAAATACATCAGAAATACGGGGAACAACATCCATCAAGACGTGGAACAACCCCTACAGAACGCTGGCTGAAGACCCCAGACTTCCCCAAAGGCAAGAAACCCCCCACGTACCTGGGTAGGGCAAAAGAAAACAGAGAAAACAGAGACAAAAGAATAGGAACAGGACCTGCACCTCTGGGAGGGAGCTGTGAAGAGGAAGTTTCCACACACTAGGAAGCCCCTTCACTGGCAGAAACGGGGGGTGGGTGGGGGGAAGCTTCGGAGCCACGGAGGAGAGCGCAGCAACAAGGATGCGGAGGGCAAAGCGGAGAAATTCCCTCACAGAGGATCGGTGCCGACCAGCACTCACCAGCCCGAAAGGCTCATCTGCTCACCCGGCTGGGAGCTGAGGCTCGGACTTCGGAGGTCAGACCCCAGGGAGAGGACTGGGGTTGGCTGCATGAAGCAGCCTGAAGGGGGCTAGTGTGCCACAGCTAGCCGAGAGGGAGTCATGGACAAAGTCTGCACCTGGCTAAGAGTCAAGAGACCATTGTTTCTGGGTGAGCGAGGAGAGGGGATTCAGAGCACTGCCTAAACGAACTCCAGAGACGGGCGCGAGCCGCGGCTATCAGCGCAGATACCAGAGATAGGCATGAAAAGCTAAGGGTGCTGCTGCAGCCACCAAGAAGCCTGTGTGCAAGCACAGGTCACTATCCACACCTCCCCTCCCGGGAGCCTGTGCAGCCCGCCACTTCCAGGGTCCCGGGATCCAGGGACAGCTTCCCAGGGAGAACACACGGCGTGCCTCAGGCTGGTGCAACGTCACGCCGGCCTCTGCCGCCGCAGGCTCGCCCCGCATCCGTACCCCTCCCTCCCCCCAGCCTGAGTGAGCCAGAACCCCCTAATCAGCTGCTACATTAACATTAACCCTGTCCTGTCTGGGCGGGAACAGATGCCTGAGGGTGACCTACATGCAGAGGCGGGGCCAAATCCAAAGCTGAACCCCAGGAGCTGTGGGAACAAAGAAGAGAAAGGGAAATCTCTCCCAGCAACCTCAGGAGCAGCAGATTACATTTGCACAATCAACTTGATGTACCCTGCATCTCTGGAAGACCTGAATAGACAACGAATCATCCCAAAATTGAGATGGTGGACTTTGGGAGCAACTGTAGACTTGGGGTTTGCTTTCTACATCTAATTTGTTTCTGGTTTTATGTTTATCTTAATTTAGTATTTAGAGCTTATTATCATTGGGAGATTTGTTAATTGATTTGGTTGCTCTCTTCCTTTTTTTATATATATATATATACAGTTTTTTTCCTTTTTCACTTTTTGTGACTGTGTATGTGTATGTTTCTTTCTGTGATTTTGTCCATATAGACTTGCTTTTACCATTTGTCCTATGGTTCTACCTGTCCGTACTTTTTGTTTGTTTCTTTCTTTGCTTCTGGTATAGTTTTTGTGGCTTCTTATCATTGGTGGACTTGGTTTTTTGGTTTGGTTGCTCTCTTCTTTCTTTCTTTCCTTCATTTTTTTTAAATTACTTTTTTATTTTTAATAATATTTTTTATTTTAATAACTTTTGTTCTTTCTTCCTTTCTTTCTTTCTTTTTTCTCCCTCTTCTTCTGAGCCATGTGGCTGACAGGGTCTTGGTGCTCCAGCTGGCTGTCAGGCCTGAGCCTCTGAGGTGGGAGAATCGAGATCAGGACATTGGTTTACTGAAGACCTCCCGGCTCCACATAATATCAAACAGTGAAAGGTCTATGAGAGATCTCCACCTCAAGGCTAAGACCCAGCTCCACTCAATGACCAGCAAGCTGCAGTGCTGGACACCCTACACCAAACAAATGGCAAGAAAGGAACACAACCCCACCCATTAGCAGAGAGGCTGCCTAAAACCATAATAAAATCACAGACACCCCAAAACACACCACTGGACACGGTCCTGCCCACCAGAAAGACAAGATCCAGCCTCATCCACCAGAACACAGGCACCAGTCCCCTCCACCAGGAAGCCTACACTACCCACTGAGCCAACAATACCTACTGGGGGAAGACACCAAAAACAATGGGAACTATGAACCTGCAGCCTGTGAAAAGGAGACCCCAAACACAGTAAGTTAAGAAAAATGAGAAGACAGAAAAATACACAGCACATGAAGGAGCAAGTTAAAAACCCACCAGACCAAACAAATGAAGAGGAAATAGGCAGTCAACGTGAAAAAGAATTCAGAGTAATGATAGTAAAGATGATCCAAAATCTTGGAAACAGAATGGAGAAAATAACAAGAAACGTTTAACAAGGACCTAGAAGAACTAAAGAGCAAACAAATAATGATGAACAACAGAATAAATGAAAATAAAAATTTGCTACAAGGAATCAACAGCAGAATAACTGAGGCAGAAGAATGGAAAAGTGACCTGTTAGATAAAATAGGGGAAATAACTACCACAGAGCAGAATGAAGAAAAAAGAATAAAAAGAATTGAGGACAGTCTCAGAGACCTCTGGAACAACACTAAACACACCAACATTCAAATTATAGGGGTCCCATAAGAAGAAGAGAAAAAAAAAAAGGGACTGAGAAAATATTTGAAGAGATTATAGTTGAAAACTTCCCTAATATGGGAAAGGTAAAGTCAATCAAGTCCAGGAAGCACAAAAAGTCCCATACACGATAAATCCAAGGAGATACACGCCAAGACACATATTAATCAGAGTATCAAAAATTAAATACAAAGAAAAAATATTAAAAGCAGCAAGGGAAAAGCAACAAATAACATACAAGGGAATCCCCACAAGGTTAACAGCTGATCATTCAGCAGAAACTCTGTAAGCCAGAAGGAAGTGGCAGGACATATTTAAAGTGATGAAAGGGAAAAATGTACAACCAAGATTACTCTACCCAGCAAGGATCTCATTCAGATTCAACAGAGAAATTAAAACCTTTACAGACAAGCAAAAGCTAAGAGAATACAGCACCTCCAAACCAGCTTTACAACAAATGCTACAGGAACTTCTCTAGGCCAGAAACACAAGAGAAGGAAAAGACCTACAATAACAAACTCAAAACAATTAAGAAAATGGTAATAGGAACACACACATTGATAACAACCTAAAATGGAAATGGATTAAATGCTCCAACCAAAGACATAGACTGGCTGAATGGACACAAAAACTAGGCCTGTATATATGCTGTCTACAAGAGACCCACTTCAGACCTAGGGACACATACAGACTGAAAGTGCGGGGATGGAAAAAGATATTCCATGCAAATGGAAATCAAAAGAAATCTGGCGTAGCAATTCTCATATCAGAAAAAAATAGACTTAAAAAAAAAACTATTACAAGAGACAAAGGACACTACATAATGATCAAGGGATCAATCCAAGGAGAAGATACAACAATTGTAAATTTTTTTTTCTTTTTTTGCGGTACGTGGGTATCTCACTGTTGTGGCCTCTCCCGTTGCGGAGCACAGGCTCTGGACACGCAGGCCCAGCGGCCATGGCTCACGGGCTCAGCCGCTCTGCAGCATGTGGGATCCTCCCAGACTGGGGCACGAACTTGCATCTCCTGCATTGGCAGGTGGATTCTCAACCACTGCACCACCAGGGAAGCCCAACAATTGTAAATATGTATGCAGCCAACACAGGAGATACATAAGGCAAATGCTAACAGCCATAAAAGGGGACATCGAAAGTAACACAATAATAGTAGGGGACTTGAACACCCCATTTTCACCAATGGACAGATCATCCAAGATGAAAACAAATAAGGAAACACAAGTTTTAAATGACACATTAAACAAGATATACTTAATTGAAATTTATAGGACATTCTATCCAAAAACAACAGAATACACTTTCTTCTCAAGTGCGCATGGAACATTCTCCAGGACAGACCATATCTTGGGTCACAAATCAAGCCTTGGTAATTTTAAGAAAATTGAAATCATATCAAGTATCTTTTCCGACCAAAATGCTATAAGAGTAGATATCAATAACAGGAAAAAATCTGTAAAAAATACAAACACATGGAGGCTAAACAATACACTATTAAATAACCAAGATATCACTGAAGAAATCAAACAGGAAATCAAAAAATCCCTAGAAACAAGTGACAATGTAAACACAATAACCCAAAACCTATGGGATGCAGCAAAAGTGGTTCCAAGAGGGAAGTTTATAGCAATACAGTCCTACCTCAAGAAACAAGAAACATCTCAAATAAACAACCTAAGTTTACACCTAAAGCAATTAGAAAAATAAGAACAAAAAACCCCCAAAGTTAGCAGAAGGAAAGAAATCATAAAGATCAGATCAGACATAAATGAAAAAGAAATGAAGGAAATGATAGCAAAGATCAATAAAACTAAAAGCTGCTTCTTTGAGAAGATAAACAAAATTCATAAACCATTAGCCAGACTTATCAAGAAAAAAGGGGGAAGACTCAAATCAATAGAATTAGAAATGAAAAAGGAGAAGTCACAACTGACACTGCAGAAATACAAAAGATCATGAGAGATTACTACAAGCAACTCTATGCCAATAAAATGGACAACCTGGAAGAAATGGACAAATTCTTAGAAAAGCACAACCTTCCAAGACTGAACCAGGAAGAAAAAGAAAATATGAACAGACCAATCACAAGTAATGAAATTGAAACTGTGATTAAAAATCTTCCAACAAACAAAAGCGCAGGACCAGATGGCTTCACAGGTGAATTCTATCAAACATTTACAGAAGAGCTAACACTTATCTTTCTCAAACTCTTCCAAAATGTAGCAGAGGGAGTAACATTCCCAAACTCATTCTAAGAGGCCACCATCACCCAGATACTAAAACCAGACAAAGATGGCACAAAAAAACAAACTACAGGCCAGTATCACCGATGAACATAGATGCAAAAATCCTCAACAAAATACTAGCAAACAGGATCTAACAGCACATTAAAAGTATCGTACACCATGATCAAGTGGGGTTTATTCCAGGAATGCAAGGATTCTTCAAAATACGCAAATCAATCAATGTGATACACCATATTAACAAACTGAAGGAGAAAAACCATATGATAATCTCAATAGATGCAGAAAAACCTTTTGACAATATTCAACATCTATTTATGATAAAAACCCTCCAGAAAGAAGATATAGAGGGAAATTACATTAACATAATAAAGGTCATATATGACAAACCCACAGCCAACATTGTTCTCAATGGTGAAAAATTGAAAGCATTTCCACTAAGATCAGGAACAAGACAAGGTTGCCCACTCTCACCAGTATTATTCAACATAATCTTGGAAGTTTTAGCCACAGCAATCAGAGAAGAAAAAAAATAAAAGGAATCCAAATCGGAAAAGAAGAAGTAAAGCTGCCACTGTTTGCAGATGACATGATACTATACACAGAGAATCCTAAAGATGCTACCAGAAAACTACTAGAGCTAATCAATGATTTTGGTAAAGTAGCAGGTACAAAATTAATGCACAGAAATCTCTTGCATCCCTGTACACTAATGATGAAAAATATGAAAGAGAAATCAAGAAAACACTCCCATTTACCATTGCAACAAAAAGAATAAAATATCTAGGAATAAACCTATCTAAGGAGACAAAAGACCTGTATGCAGAAAATTATAAGACACTGATGAAAGAAATTAAAGATGATACAAATAGATGGAGAGATATACCATGTTCTTGGATTGGAAGAATCAACATTGTGAAAATGACTCTACTATCCAAAGCAATCTACAGATTCAATGCAATCCCTATCAAACTACCAATGGCATTTTTCACAGAACTAGAACAAAAAATTTCACAATTTGTATGGAAATACAAAAGACCCCGAATAGCCAAAGCAATCTTGAGAACGAAAAACAGAGCTGGAGGAATCAGGCTCCCTGACTTCAGACTATACTACAAGGCTACAGTAATCAAAACAGTATGGTACTGGCACAAAAACAGAAATGTTGATCAATGGAACAGGATAGAAAGCCCAGAGATAAACCCATGCATCTATGGTCACCTTAGTTTTGATAAAGGAGGCAAGAATGTACAATGGAGAAAAGACAGTCTCTTCAATAAGTGGTGTTGGGAAAACTGGACAGCTACATGTAAAAGAATGAAATTAGAACACTCCCTAACACCATACACAAAAATAAATTCAAATTGGATTAAAGACCTAAATGTAAGACCAGACACTATAAAACTCTTAGAGGAAAACATACACAGAACACTCTATGACATAAATCACAGCGAGATCCTTTTTGACCCACCTCCTAGAGAAATGGAAATGAAAACAAATATAAAGAAATGGAACCTAATGAAACTTAAAAGCTTTTGCACAGCAAAGGAAACCATAAACAAGACCAAAAGACAACCCTCAGAATGGAGAAAATATTTGCAAACAAAACAACTGACAGGATTAATCTCCAAAATATACAGGCAGCTCAACAACTCAATATCAAAAAAACAAACAACCCAATCCAAAAATGGGCAAAAGATCTAAATAGACATTTCTCCAAAGAAGATATACAGATTGCCAACAAACACATGAAAGGATGCTCAACATCACTAATCATTAGAGAAATGCAAATCAAAACTACAGTGAGGTATCACCTCACTCCAGTCAGAATGGCCATCATCAAAAAGTCTACAAACAATAAATGCTGGAGAGGGTGTGAAGAATAAGGAACCCTCTTGCACTGTTGGTGGGAATGTAAATTGATACAGCCACTATGGAAAACAGTATGGAGGTCCCTTAAAAAACTAACAATGGGGCTTCCCTGGTGGCGCAGTGGTTGAGAGTCCGCCTGCCAATGCAGGGGACATGGCTTCATGCCCCGGTCCGGGAAGATGCCACGGAGCGGCTGGGCCCATGAGCCATGGCCGCTGAGCCTATGAGCCATGGCCGCTGAGCCTGCGCGTCCAGAGCCTGTGCTCTGCAACGGAAGAGGCCACAACAGTGAGAGGCCCGCATACCGCAAAAACAAACAAACAAACAAAAAACACTAAAAATGAAGTACCATACGACCCAGCAATCCCACTACTGGGCATATACCCTGAGAAAACCATAATTCAAAATGAGTCTTGTACCACAATGTTCATTGTAGCACTTTTTACAATAGCCA
This sequence comes from Aethalodelphis obliquidens, assembly GCF_003676395.1. Classification (NCBI taxonomy): domain Eukaryota; kingdom Metazoa; phylum Chordata; class Mammalia; order Artiodactyla; family Delphinidae; genus Aethalodelphis; species Aethalodelphis obliquidens. Next base: position 19,394,612 of record NW_020837975.1, read on the forward strand.
GGACATGGAAGCAACCTAAGTGTCCATCGACAGATGAATGGGTAAAGAAGATGTGGCACATATATACAATGGAATATTACTCAGCCATAAAAAGAAACGTAATTGAACTATTTGTAGCGAGGTGGATGGTATGTCATCTGTCTGTCATAGAGTCTGTCATACAGAGTGAAGTAAGTCAGAAAGAGAAAAACAAATTCCATATGCTAACACATATATATGGAATTTTAAAAAAATGGTTCTGATGAACCTAGGGGTAGGATAGGAATAAAGACGCAGACATAGAGAATGGACTTGAGGACTCGGGGAGGGGGAAGGGTAAGCTGGGATGAAGTGAGAGAGTGGTATTAATATATATACACTACCAAATGTAAAATAGATAGCTAGTGGGAAGCAGCTGCATAGCACAGGGAGATCAGCTTTGTGCTTTGTGTCCACCTAGAGGGGTGGGATAGGGAGGGTGGGAGGGAGACACAAGAGGGAGGTGATATGGGGATATATGTACACGTATAGCTGATTCACTTTGTTGTAAAGCAGAAACTAACACACCACTGTAAAGCAATTATACTCCAATAAAGTTGTTAAAAAAAATAAAGATGATATGAGGTTCAAAAAAAAAAGTGATTATTGGATGACTATCAATTAAAAGATCTCACCCAGTCTCCTCACTTCACACCTGAGGACCAGGTAGTTTAACTGACTTGCTGAAACTCAGTTAGGTAAAGATGGATCTTGAAAATCAGATCTCCTGATTCTTAAACTTCAGTTGGACATGAGTCATTTCTACCCCTTAACAGGTTTTACTTTCCGCATTACTTTGGTCACTTATCATATGTCTTAAATGAATGTTGTCAGATTTTGTAATCTCATTTACTACCCCTGATAGGGTAGAATCTCCCAAAGGGTAAAATTCTATCTATATGTGTCTGTGTTACAATCTGAACATGCATGGTTATCGTGTGTGTGTGTTTGTGTGTGTATACACAGGTATAGTCACCATAGGCAAAACTGAACTCATAGTAGGGAGCATTTGAACTCCTCTCCCAAACAGAGATCTTTGTTTGATATAAGCCCACAAAAATCCTCCTCAGAAACCAGGACGTTTAATGGTTCTTATCCCTTCTCAAGAGGACTAGCAAGAGGCAGAGAAGTACCAAAGCTGATATATAGTATGAACATGGGGAAAATGTATTTATAAAGTTAGCATAACCCTAAATTGCACTTACCTAATGTGAACAAGGCTATATAATTAGTAAGGAAAAATGGAAAAGGGTATATTTAACTTGTCACAAAAAATATATAAAATTTTATAGTAAGTTCACATTACCTCATTTTTTGGACTGGGAAATACCTAATTGGACATTTGGGCCCCTCCTTAGTGTTCCCTATACTTTATCACATAATGCCTCTTTTTTAATAGCAAAGTTGCTATGAGAAGCCTCCCTACCACAACAGCTAAACATTTATTTGCTTGGCCCAGAAACTGTCCTGCAAAGAAAGATAGCTTATAGCTCCAGAATCCTCAATTCTCTGGATGACCAGTATACGATTTGCACTAAAAGAAAGAGAATAACAAGGATACCATGAGCTACGTCCCCTCACTTACAGTTTAGACTTTCCAGACAAGGGTATACGGGAGACAGTAACATACACATACACACACTACAAACGCAGATACATGCATACGCAAGCGCCCTTGCTTTACTCACAAAAGTAGTTTTGTGACAATAATTTTTTCAAAGTGCCTATCTGGTCACAGTGAGGCAGAATGATACTTTGGTCACCATTTTGATAACTTCAAAATGTGTTTTTAAAACAAACAAAAAAGATCTACATATTTCTTTTTTACTGTGTGGTCATGAGTAAACAATGTCTCTAACATAAAAGCAAAGAAAATGTAAAAATACCTGTTCAGGAAAGAAATGCAAGACACAAATATTAGTTGTTGGTCATCATCTTTGGAAGGCAGAACTACAGATAACTTTGCTTCATGTATTCTAATGTGTTAAATGCTCCAATCATGAAACAATGCCCATTTTAAACTATTTTAATTGTTGTGTGACATCAATCAATATCTCAACAGCTTGATCATCTGGTGGATTTCCTATCTAGATGCACTCACTATTTTCACTTCTCTTATCCTGATTTGTTTTCTAGGAAACAAATGCAATTTGAGTTTTCAGACAGAAGCCTTATAAAAAGAGCTGCATTTGCTACTGTGCACCTATACGCCCACACTGGTGGTTTACAGCCTGTGTTCATCTGGTTAGTTCAATATTTTTAATGTTACTACTTTTCAGCAGTTTGAGCCTTTGTTCCCCTCATGTCCTTGATTGGTAAAAAGCACACATGTGATTGTCAGGCACTTTCACCAAACCACTATTAAGATCTGATGTTAGGTTCTGCTAGTGAAATATCTTCTTTATTCATTGTGACTATAAATGATCAATAGTAACTATCATAATTTTTGTTATCATCTTCCTAACATTAAGTATAATAAACACTGAGAGTAGGGAAAGTGTCTCCAGGGAGAGAAAGAGATCAGAAAGTGCTGACTACTTTGGTCAATGGCCTTTGTCCTTTCTCCTATACCAATTTGCACCCGTTTATCCCGTTAAACTTGCTCTTAGCAGAAGATCCAATAGAATTACACATATCAAGATATGCATCACTGCTATGACCTAAATTTTTCTTTTCCTCAAACAAGTTTACAAATTTTCCCACAATACAAAATAGATTTTCTGGAAACTTTGAAATTTGTTTGCATATTGCTTCTATTGACTTTTATTGCATCCTATTTTTCAGAAGTCTGACACAAAAAGTTACAATTAAATGAAGGTGTTTAGGCATTATTTGGACTTTTGAGATGTTTTTTCAGCTTCAGTGCCTTTTTTCCTCCATGTTTCCCTGATTCCTCTTCATGATGAGGTCCAGGTATAGGAAAAACGAAGCTCATGGCATTGGGGGAAAAAAGGTGGTTACTTCACGTGCACAAGCTGGTGACCTTTGAGGGTGACTGGTCCCATTTCTGGACATCTTCCAGTGTGGGTGGCCATTGTTAGCAGATAATAAAATTCATAGTCTGGCCTCTCTCTGGGCTTTGGCATTTGCCAGTGCTAAAGATTTCAGCCTTGTGTTCTATCTTGACTTCTGTCCTAAAATAGCCTACTCCAGCCTCCGCTTAGGCATCACCTCACCTTCACTACAACTTTCCTCATAGAAAACATACTCATTACCCCCACAAGAATTGGTAGCGATCTTGGAATTTCAAACTTGAACACTCTACTTTTGTCAATGCAATTCCACACTCTTAAACGAGTGAGACTGTCCACTGTTGGTGCTGGACGACTGTGCAGTTATATTCCTTCAGAGTCTCAATGTGAGAGAAGGCTAGAGTCCTTCACACCATTGTATCATAACACATTTTCTCATTCCAGGTGAGAATCGACCACGTGTTTGACCACTTAATGTCTTCTTCTGCCCTTTCTCTTGATCCCTCAATCCTCTGTTTGAGAGGGTTGAAGTTCTTTCAATTACTTCCTCTCTGTCTTTTTTTTCCTAAATTCTACTCATGGACCATGAGAGAAAACCTCTTGTACAGAATCCAAGCTGGCTCTTGATGTGCTGAAGGAGATTTTATACCAAGTCCTACACTAAATGTCAGAAAATTAAGATGAAATCTTTGTGCTTCCATTCCTGCTCTGACATATGGAACCTTACTCCTGAGACAGGGGGTTGTCTTGACCTGACCATAAATGTGTTATGTGCAAACTTGCAAAAGAGAAAAACACATTAATATTTGGTCAAAATATTAGCTTCCCCAACACTTTTATGTCCTTTTCTGATGACTAGATAGGATAAGGGTGGAGAAAGTTCCTATTTGAAGGGGAAGGTGAGAATCATTTCCTGTATCTCCAAAGTCATCTTCCAAAAGTGAACAGCATTTCCAAGGTGCAGAAATATGACAATCATGTTATATTGAGTAATCCTACATCATGTTCCTGTTTCTACATGTTTAATGGATTCTCATGAGGACTGAAATATGCCAAGATTAGGAATAAATATTCTCCTCCTCTTACCCATCTATAGGTGTAAAACCTTCAAATGGACATTTCCTGAAACTTTCCAACAAACCAAAGTTAAATATATTGAAAAAGAGATAATAATTGTTTTGTATTATTTGATTGTCTGTTCCTAGAATATAAGGATATGAATTATGCAATTGACTGGTCAGTAAATAAATAGGCAGTTTACTTGACTCTTTGGTGAAAATACTGATATATGTTTATACGGGGAAAGGTTAGTGGGGTTAACCGTCTTTTTGCAGTTTTGACTGTCTATATTCCTGTGGCTTCTCTTTCCTCATTCTGCCTGGTTCTTCGAGTATTTGTTCCCACGTTCTTTCTCCTGGGAGTTTTTCTCTCAGCTTTACAGCGACCCAATAAACTTGTGAAAATAAGAGAAAACTGTAACAAGCTTTAGCAATGCCTGAGGACTATACCCAGTGTGCAAGCAAAGACCTCTAAGATTGCATGATGTGACACTAGGTATAATGAAGTCCCAGAAGCAAACAGAATGTTTGGTTATATATAAACATAGCTATGGCTATGTGGCCTCTCCTCTTACATGTGAGTGATGTTTGGTGTTGAAGAACTCTAGGGTGAACTGATGTGGAACACAGGGGGTTAGCCTTGAAGACATTAATGAATTCTCAAGTGGTATAGAACACCTTCAAGCTTGTGTGCACTGAACTGCAGGGCAAAGATGATAGCATTTGTCCATCAATGGCTTTCTAAGGTGGCCGCTCAAAGTGCTGCTGAGGTATCCACTACCCCTGAGCCTTCAAGGCAGACAATGACGGTTCCTGAGAATCCCAGTCCTAACAAGCTCTGGTAAGGTACTTTAAACAAAATTCACACAAAAAAACCTAGCCTTAGAAGTGATTTCCTAGGAAAACACACAGAGCATCAGTAGGGGAGGTGTGAAAGTTGAAATGGGATGGATGTATAGTTTTATAATAGGACTTATTTCTACAGTACACGGGTCTGACACCTACAAGTTTATGTCCCTTGAAACAGAGCCAAATACACAGCCAAGTCAATCAAAACCTGATACTGAATTGGTAGCAAGTATATAAATTCTGCCTCGTTCCCCTCATTTGTCTCATTCACGTGTGTGTTTCTAAACAATACATTAAAATTCACCCATGGTCTAACAAAAAAAGGATCAAAAAGGTAATCACTTTAGCTCTTCAAACAGTCCCTGTCTTATGTCCCTGGTTTAGAGATGATCCAATAAACTGTGGTGGAGTAGATCAGGCAGATCTGAGTTTACAACTTTACTCATCAATTTACTAGATGAAGACCTCCAGCTTCAGTTTTCTTATCTTGAAAATGAGAAATACATTATCTACTTTAAAAGGCCATTGTGAGTCTGAAAGCAAATACATACAAAGTTTCTGGTACATCATTGGCCCTCAGTAAGAGAGATGTTACCATCTTAATTTATTTTCTCCTATAAGAGTAAAAAGATAAGCCATAAAATTTATTCTTTAGATTTAAAATTAATTAATATTGTCTCACTCTTGATCCTGAGGGATCTCAACATAAAACAAAGAAATTGTTCAAAATATATAAAATAAATGTAATAAAATTGATCATATTGCACATAGGACCGATTTCTGCTCTACATTTCAACAGACCCCCGCCATCCAAATTTAAATTAAACTTAAGGCCATATCTATTCAGTGATGCTCTGCAGATATTTAGACTACATGGTTTTGCAGCCAAAAGGCTTTTGAACTGAATTCTAAGCCATATTCTACACAGTTAATCCCAGTGGGAAATGGAACTGCAAACTTTGCTCAGCTCAACTTAGAGTTAAAATGAGATCCGCATGAGAGGCAGTGCAGCTTGGAACATTCACATACAATACAGGATGCATCTTTAATGCAAAAAAAAAGGGCTCACTGGGAGCATAAGGCATGAAAGCTTGAAATACCAGAACTGATGTTGGGAGCAAAGCTTCCCAGTGAAAGTAGAGCTGATTTACTTTTGCAGAAAGATACCAAAGGAAGAGGACATCCCAATTTGCCCTTGAATTGGAAAGCACGTTGATTGCTTGTACAGCACGGCTAGCTCTTAAATTCGTTACCAGTTAGATTTTGGATTACCTTTGAAAGAATCTTTGACAGATTGTAGCAACTGGATCAATCATTGTTTCATTAAACCAATATTAATTAAACGTTTTCACCTTTTAGTGGGACTTGTTAGATCCTGATTAGCCATGACAGATCATTATTTTCAGCAGAACATGGTCAAGATCCTGCAGTGAACACTGAGATGTAATCAGGCACCAGTGTGTGCGGGAATTAATAATTATACTAAATTGGCTGTAATGAATAATTTATAGTGTAAATTCTTATGCAATTTGCTATGGTAACACACAAGAAGATATCTGCTGTATTTTAACAAAGCACAAGTTTCCAGGAGTAAAATAATGGATAAAATAATAAGGAACCCACTTGAGAAGGAAAAGGCTTAGAGACTCATAAAGAGCAATAAGGTAAAAGCATGGAATGCTATTGTCATTGCCATCATTAATTAATATTCATTATTCATCCAAAGGTGCAAAGCCCTCAAACAAAGCATTTACAGATTGTAGAGAATTAATGGCTTGCTCTTAAACGTTGACAGAAAAAATAGGCAGGCAAAGACTGTTCCTCATCGCTTGGGTACTGCCAAGTGTGTTGCTTGCTTTGATTGGTTGGTTGTTTTCTGGGCAAGTGAAAACATACTCAAACTTTTATTTACTCTGGTCTCTTAACAATAAAGATAAAATTAAAGAGGTGCTTTAAATGGGGAAAGTGTTGCTAAGCAGATTGTTGCCAAGAATGGGAAATTTGAAAAGGCTGTCCTCTGCACATAGTAAGTGCCCACTTCCGATCATGACACCCACCAGGTGTTGAGTGTTTCTCTGTATGTAGCACTTTATGAATATGTTCTTGTTAATCCTAAAATCAATCTTATAAAAGTGGTAGATGAGGAAACTTAGGCTCTAAGCAGTCAGACATGTTCCCTCAGCTACAAAATTAGTAAAACCATGATTCCAAAATACTATAAAGACTCCCAAGTCTGCAGAATGTTCTATTGCCTTAATATATTGGAAGAGTATGTGGAGTTTAATCAAAATAGCTATTCCTCATATATGACTATATGGTATGTATAATAATCAAATTATTAAAATCCAACAATTTATTTTTTTTTGTTTCTTGAATTTTGACTTGATGAGGTTTGATGTGACGTTATTTAATAAGAATCAAATTACTGCACACTTGTGATAATTGCTGTTTTAAGTGCACATTAGACTAGCTTATTTATAGATGATCTCTCATATTAATTTCTGTATACATTTATATTTCATGCTTCCTTTTGTGTTTGTTGTCCAATATCCAAGACTAAACCAGAAGAAAAAGAAATAAATATCTTATCTTAGTGGGAAGAACTCAAATCAAGGGAGTCTGCAGATTCAGTTAGTGGGATCATTCGCCACTACCTTTACACACAGGCATGCTATCATCTGTCTCACAGAAATAACAACAAGCAATTGCTGAGTGCCAGCACTGTGGTTAGCATTATGTTATCTAATCTGCACTACAGCCCTGAAAATGTATGCACTACTTTTATCTCTATTTTAACAGAAACTGGCTTTTAAAAAGATTGAGAAATTCACCCAGTGTTAACACAGCAAGTAAGTGATGAGGCTAAAGTTAAATTCAGGTCAACCAATCTTCAGAATTCACAATGTTAATAATTATGCTAACCTTTCCAAACTATAGTCAGAAGGCCCCACCTTATCTTTGCTGACTTTCTTCCCACAGATCAAGCCTTCTTCCATGGGGTGACTAATGTTCTCAATTTAGAACTACAGTTGACCCTTGAACAACACAGATTTGAACTGCATGGGTCCACTTTTACAATAAATATGTACTACAGTACTACGCAATCCAAGGTTGGTTGAAACCACAGATGAGAAACCGTGTATATGGAGCACCAACTGTAAGTTATACTCAAATTTTTGACTGCTTGGGGTTCAGTCCCCCTAACCCCCTCTTTGTGCAAGGCTCAACTGTATAGTGTTTGACAGACACTTTATATCTGATTGAGAGCAATTACCTCTTGGAGCTGTTATCACTAACTTTTACCTTAGTGCGAATGGGGAGGTGAAGGCATTTGGTACAGTGAAGGAGTTGAGCACAAAGAAAAAGAAAAAGAAAAAAAAATTTGGTGTCCTGGGATAGAGGATGTGATATAGGCCTGAAACAAGAGTAAAGCTTCCTATTCATCTTTGCCCATGACCCAATCATCACCTTGGGGTCAACCTGGAAGATAGCTGAGTGTGCAAACCCTATGCACCTTTGCCTGGAAGACCCTCACCTTCCTCCCAACTGTCCTTCACAGTATCTGAGTTTCAATGCAATGGTTCAGCCCACTGCTTTTTGGGATACAATCAATGTCAAGCTCTCCTAGTTTTACTAATACTCTGTGGAAGGACAGAAAAAGAAGGTAGAAGTTGGGTAGGAACTCTCTTCCAAGAACTTCTCTTGAAGGGAAGAGTCAGATTGTGTTTGTGTTTAGGGTCTCTGTTTTCCAATTTTCCTCTTTTTTCTTAAACGCTCTGCACATAATGACTGTTCAGTAAGGCTAATTGATGATGACAGCAAGCACGATGATGGTGATGAGGATGCAATCCTTAGGATACTACTGTCCTAAAGAAATGAAAGTAGCAGGGCAGATCTCATAGGAATAATAGAATACTAAAGATGCTGCTCCTTATTTTTTATTCAACTACATAAATATGTACTCTCTTTCCAAATAAAATGTTTTCTCAAGCAGTCATAGCACATTTCATGGAAACAAACAACAGAAAATGAAACTGTTTTTCCCCTCTTCAAACATGTTTGACTTAGCAGCACTTCGACTTCCACAGATTAGTATTACCAATAAATCACTGTACTCACAGATGCAGAGCGAGACAGAACACAGGGCTGCCGAGGCATATATGATGACAATAGATGCCTTAGCAACAGTTTTAACTGTTCTGCAACAGATTGTGCCCTAAAGCAGTAAATATCCTGCACGCAGGAGGTTATTTAGCATTTGCTTTTTCTAAGTGAATAAGTAGGGAGACAGACAGACAGACACACAGAGCTTTATCATCTTATACTGTTTTTAGGTTTGTGAAAAACAGAGTTTGAAAAGAATAGGTAACAGGAAGCTCCTAAGATTGATACAAATCCAAAAGCTGTCATGTTCCCCTAGCCATTTAGAGAGAATTTACCAAACAAAAGGCATTCTTACCAAAGCTCAAGGTGGGGCTGTGAACCCCATCACCATCAGCACTGGCTCACTCTGCAGAGACCTGGGAATCGGGATGTGTTTTTTTTTTTTCTTTTCTTGAACTTAATCTTCAATCTGTCTCATGTTCTGACATTAGATGAATTTTATCCAGCAGACATGCTTCTAGCAATTCTAACCAAAATTGTAAGTGAATTGAAACACTACACAGCCCCAGGTGGGAACCATTTCAAACTGAAATAAAAAGCCCCAGAAACCATCGAGTTCCCTTAGTGGGTGGGGGACCACTCCTTTTTAACATCCTAAGAATATGTTCTTCCTGCATGGTTTTCGCTGCATCCCTGAATGCAGAGGGGGAGAAGCCCACTCTGCTTCCTCCTTCCTAGTCCTCCAGGGGTGACCTGTCTGAGCTAGGGCAACTCCTTCGATAGCTTTTCCTTGGCACTCCAAGAACACCACTATGCTCCTCACTGATTACCCAAAGATGGCATGGATATTATACATCCGCCAAACTCACCTGAGACAAGCTTGTGAGGTTCTGAGTCTGACTTTGGTGGGGTTCCTGGTTCCTTGACTACTACCTGCATGCCCCAATGTAAGAAGAATCTCTCTCTCTCTCTCTCTCTCTCTCTCTCTCATTGTAAGACAAGTTAAAAGCCATGTGCCTCAACTTTTCAGTGGGAACGATAATGGTAGCTATATTATAGTTTTGTTGTGAGAATTAAGTGATATAACCTTGAAACAGAGAGAGAGAGACAGACAGAGTGTTTGTGTCACCTCTCATTCTCTCTCTCAGGATACTTTTCCTGAGAAAAGATGGTATACTTATCCTTCTGAAATGTCAAGAAATCCCAGCACAGGCAACAAGAGGCAACTCCCTTGCATTGATTCTCATGTTCTTGCCTTTGCTTCTCCTGGACTAGCCCTTTACACCATCACTGAAGTCTTTTCTGAAATTGGAACGTGAGCATAAGTAAAAATAAGATATTTCATCCTTTGTCTGCTGTGCTTCAGACCGTAGGCCTGTTTCTGATCCAGGTACAAGGAATGTTCCACAGAAACAGACTGGCTCACCAAAGGACTGCTTCAAGATTCCAGTCCAAACATTCAGTTTGCTAGCCATTTCTTCTCTGTGTAGTTCCCTCAGGAACCTCAACCAGTGACAGCTGACCTAGGGGAAAAGCCCATGTTCAGTTGACCCTGCATCCTAGCCATTGGTCGACAAGTCAATCTTTCCATGCTTAATATCTGTCATTATTTTGGCAGGCTGAAAATGTATGCAGGGGGGCTGGCTGTGGGGCAGGGCATCAGGGAATAAAGTTCCACATGAAGAAATAAGAGCTCTGAGGTTGGGAGAGGTTGAGAAAGAGCCTCAATGTTCAGAGTTCAGACCCATGGTATCAACGGGAGTAAGATTCATTAAGAAGGGTAGACAGGCTTGCGTGGGAGAGCCGACTAATATTAACCAGGCTTTGTCCTCAGGGAGAGGACATATCTGTCTCAAATAAATCAGAATATGACAGAGGGCCTGTGGGATTTATTAGATATAAGAAAGAACAAGAATGTGAGAATAAAAAAGGAAGGTAGGTGGGGCTGGTAAGGCGATGGTAGGGTCTGTACCACATATTAGGGAATTCCAGCATGTTTCAGAGCCAGGATCTTCCACTCTGGGGTTCTCAAAGAATGCTGGGGATTTGGGACAGCCTAGGAACAGGTAACATTTTAGTTCAACCTAGATTGGGGTCAAGTGGTCCCAAGGGTCCTTGGTCTTCCCCCTTGGGGTCAGAGACTCTGACCACACTCCTTAAATCTCAGGACTTGCTGCTTCCAACTCAATTTGACACACAAATGAGCATAGTACAGCCTAAAGGTTATTTACTATTAACATAGGGGATTAGAGACCTTTAAGAAAAATAAAAGCTAAAGTCCAACTCTACCCAATGGCTGGATAATATCCCAAGTTTAGTTTATTAAAACTGGAAAACCAGCAAGTTTGAGGAAGAACTTACAAAATATTCATCATAAAAATCACTGCCTTGAGTTGCAGTGAATTTTAATAATTGAGACTCATTATGTTTGACCCATAAAGAATAACCTTGATGGTTATTTGTTATGTATTCAGTTTTGTTTGCCTTAACTTAAGCTTAAATATTAATGGAAAAAAGAAAACCTACAAAATCCCTCAAGCTTCGCTGTAGAAGTCCAATACTTTTTAGCTGGTGGCAATGAATATAATCATATTTTCTGTGCTAATTTTTGAAGACAGCATCAAACACTGAAGAAAATAATTTAAAGAATGTTGGCTAGAATACTGGACAATTTGCATTTGCAAAACACACAGCTTATATTCTGGAAGTCTCCTTTCCCGGATAAACATATTTAAGAATGTGGGAGATGATAATCTATAAAATATGGGGAGGGATTTCCTGGTTGTGTTAGGGGAGGAAAAAGTGTGCTGTTAATGATAACTGGCTACAAAGCTGTTCAGAGTGCTCCTTATTTGGGTTACTACAGACTGGTTTGCCTTAGTGATAATGTAACACAGTAGTTAAGAAGAGTACAGTCTTCATCAACAGATTTTCTACGTTTAGATCTTAGCTCCATCAATTACTAACTGCGTGTGTGACTTTCAGCAAGTTAAACTCTGTGTGCTTCCACTACTATTCAATGGGAATAAACATGGTAGCCACACTGAAGGTTTGTTGAGAGGATTAAATGAAAATATAAACCCTGACCAAGTACTTGGAAGATACTAAATGCTCAATCTCTGTTAGCTAATGTTATTTGGTCATAACAGGGATGGCTAAAGGACATCTCGTTAGACATTATTTTCACTGCAAATAATGGTCTATACTTCTGAAAAAATTAATTTTAAAATAGTAAGCAGATATCAGTTGATTTGTGGACATGTTTTGCTTAACATTCTTTTCTTCTTGACCCTGCAGCTAAGGTTCTTCAAGCAGGTCATAACTTAGTAAATGAGTAAACTGACACAGAATTGCAATATGATATGATTAATGCAATAATAGTGTTCTGTAGAAGGCACAGTGGTGATACAAAGTGAGCAGTAGCAATTTATTTCATTTTATTGGATTAGGTAAGGCATTAGCAGAAAAGTAGAATGTTTGACAAACCCAAGAAATAACTGGATTGATCAAGAAGAACCACAGACAAAGATCTAAGGTAAAAACATCACGATGTAATGGTATGCCCGGACTACAGAATACGTGGAAGCAGCTGGGGGAGAGCAGAGGGATGCCCAAAATAAAGAGGCTGGAGGATCTTTTAAACTCAGTGTAGACCACAGAGAGTCTGCTGGGGTTATGGAGCAGCAGATAATCTCAAAACTGAATCTTGGAAAGATTACAAAGAGAACAAGATACACCAATTCAAATTCCAGAAACAACATTGGGTTAATTTACATAATTTCAAAAATGAAAATGTGTCTAAAATGACCTGTTGAAGGTCACAGGCAACAAAAGGGGCAGGGAGTTCAGCTATTGACAGAACCAGAACCTGATCAGCAAAGTAGAAAAGAGTGATGAAAGCAAGAAATGATTTCATGCAGGAACTCTGACTTACTACTTACTACTGAAAGAATCATTGTATTTCCCACCCTTTACTTCTCTTCTTCTTGTTACCTGACCTCTTTTGTGCCAGTTTTCTAATTTGGCTTTATATTTTGCTTACACAGAAGAGGTTAGTTACAACAGTGAAGCACCCTATGTATAGGCCGTGTATTATGTGCAACCATGTAGTTTCTGCACATCTCATTTACTGCCCATAACAAACCATATGGTACCTTTGTTATCTTGATTTTAGATAGGAGGTCACTGAAGTTTATAAAGGGCTGAGCGATTTGTTTAAGCCACATAGTTAATGGGTGACATAATTTGGAATGAGAACGCAAGTGTTTCTGATTCCAGCACAGCTTGTGAACTATATGTTGTACACTCTCATTGAAAGATGCTCTTAGGTTAAGACTTCTGATCTTGGAAAGTCCATAAAGCCTTTGTAGAAAGTGAGCCTTAGGGGTAGGTGAAAACCTCTCTAATCAAATCGGATGAAGCAAAAATCTGAATGAACAAAGGACAAAATTGTACCTCTCATTAGGTATCCATGTGTCTCATAACCTCCAAGTCATGCCAACTGACCCATGATTCCTTAGGCCCAGAGATGCCTGAATAAGGGCTGGAAAGAGTAGAAACAGGATATTCGTGATGGGAAATTAGTCAGAGGCAATGGAAGAAGATGCTGAAAATATGGTAGCACCATGGTCTAAACATTTTGCAGGGTTGTTTGGTTTGGTTTGGTTTTCCTCATGCTTAGTACCTCTTTTAGCAAGCCAAATGACAAAGATTTAATCATTCTTTTATGAACACAGGGCTTCTAAAACTTCAAATAAGGCCCTGCATGGATTTTACCAACTTCAGAAACATTATAAATAAATATAATTTCAAAAATAGATATGTCTCTAATTTTTTTTTAAATATTTCTCCTGCTTTAACCTATCTTGGGGGAAAAGATACTCCAGATCTGAGAGCAGAGTGGAATGTCAGCTAATCAAATACACATAGAGGACTTCCCTGGCGGTCCAGTGGTTAAGATTCCAGCTCCTGCAGGGGGTGCAGGTTAGATCCCTGGTCGGGGAACTAAGATCTCACATGCCACATGGCACGGCCAAAAAATTTTAAAGTAAAAACAACAAAAAAACCAAACACACATAGAGAAGCACTTTCAATTTTTCCTCTAGAAGGAAAAAGTCCTCTTTCTTTCTTCCAGATGTATTGAGCACTTTGACTTCTATTTTTTACCTAGTACGGTTATATAGACAAAACAAAATAGACAAATATTGAATTAAATTAACATATTTTGGCGGATAATGACTCAATTTAGGCATTCAGGACTAATTAGTTCAAATTGCTTCAAATTCTGGTTCTATTCTACACATGGCAGGTAACCTCTGTCTGAATGTTCTATGATGGTTTCATATTCACATCATAGTCAAAACTAAAGTCATTAAGTACCCCTTCACAAATTATTTATTCTCCTGACTTGGCACTTGGCTACTTCTATAAATGGTACCACCATTCTCGCAGTCACCCAAGCTCATAAACTTCAGAATCTTTTTGGACACTTTTTTTTTTTTTTCCTCTGTGCAGCTGTCACATTTCCTTTATAGACTTTGTTTATTATCCATCTCTATTTCAAACAAAAGACACGGAGCAACCATAAATCTATTTTGGGGGAAGGGAGGCTAGAAGGAATAAGAAAAAATACATAATGTCTAGTTTACAGCACTCAAAATATTTTTGAAAAAGTTAATTGATTAATCAAAATTTTCTCCATTTACTTTCATGTAAATATATTTAGGAAAGTAATATTTACATGAAAATATTTCCTCTGCCTTTTCATTCCACCCAAGGGTTTCAAGTGCCTTGTGGATAGTTCTGTATGAATGCATATATTTGCTGGTAATATCTGGAAACACCTGAAATATCTTAATGATAGATACAAAGGCATTTTTGTCCTTGAATTACATAAACAATTGCCTCTTTTAGCCCTCTTGATTTATGTAGTGTAAATCTGAACCCTAGATTCTTCCTTTTCTGTAGGCACAGGATCAAATTTTGCATTCATTCCATACTCTCAATATCCAGTTTCCTCTCATTAACCCTGGTTGGTCATAGGGCCAGCTCTGTCTTTATCCTTGAACTCATATTCAAAAAGACTGGGTCTGAAAACAGATTATTTAGTTGATTTTTTTAAAATTTATAATCCTCCTGTCACAGAAAAAATTAGAGTTATTTATTGAATTAAAGAATTTAATTCAATAAATAACTAAAAATTCTTTAAAAATTAAAGAATTTATTGAAATTTTCAGACAATTTAATGATCATGTTATATATTTGGGCGATCTAATTTGGGTGACTTTTCACACATAAACCAAGAAAAGAAATATAAAAATGTCTAACTAAAAAAAGGAAACTAATAGCAGACTGTACCTACAGGAAGCTTTGTAAAGATTGGGAAAAAAAATCTTCTTTTAACAGGTTGACAAAGCTGACGTTTCATATAAGAAAGAAAATGGAATGTGAAGCTTATTGTATTTTATGATGACTGAACAAAGCTTCAATGACTCCCAGAAACAACCCTGTACCTGTGAAGAGCTCTTATTTCAGGGGAATTCTACCTAGGGCTTCACTACTGCTTCTCTGGGGGATCTTGCTTAAGTCCCTCAGTTTCTCCACATGTTAATTTTGTTACCCAAATAGAAAAACTGATAAAGCTCTTCCTTAGTTACCTCAGAGGAAGCATTTAAGTCTGAAGTAGATAATTTCTTGCTGCTAGAGAAAATCTCCCACAAAGAAGAGGACTTGAAGTGTTGAGTATAAATACGATGTATCACATCTCCTGCAGCATTTGAAACCACCCTATCAATAATTTTTAAAAAGCAATGCCATCTACATAATGGGTCAATAGCATTTGAGAAACAGACAAAAAAAAAAAAGAGAGAGAGATGCTTTTTAATCCAGTTATGTTGAAAAGTTGACTCATTTCTTCCTGTCTGTCACAGGACAAAAATGTGAGAGGCTGAGAATTACATGCAAAACTGAGAAGAATTGAATCTGAGATGTCTGATTTTGATTTGGCTAGCCCATGCTGCTGTACAAAAATAGCCCTGGGCATTAATCTGTCAGGTCCATTATTATGCCTATTTCTGAAATTTATACATTGGTTTATGGTAGCAATAGACATTTATTGAGTGCTGATCACCTGCCAAGCTCCGTGCTGCACACCTTAGTAGTGATGGTCCCAACCCAGTGGGTTTCCAATCTAATAAGACAGGCAAAGCAATTAAGACACAGACTCAGAGGAAGAAGAATGACTAATGCATGCTGAGGAGATGGAAGAGCTTTCCTTTCCTTTGCTACATCTTGTGTAGCCCACTGTGGTGTCTTTGTTCAAGGAAGCTAAAGAAGGATTTTATAGACCAAGAGGGTGTGAGGATGGCTGTCAGCAGCATGCTCAAATCACCTGTTCACTTCATATTTTTTGACATTGATGCGAGGAGTAGATTTTCAGATGTTTTACTGGTCCAATTCAATTCCTTGTGTGAGTTATTTTCTTATCCTTTTTGTCTCCTCATATCTCATTTTCCCCCTGCATATATAGCAATATTACCACTTTTCCCCACCATAATTACTCAATGTCTCCCTTTAAAATTCCCTAATAGTCCCCTTCCCTCATTTTGGGTGATGCAGCATCTTCTTTTTCATCCAAAGCATGTATCAAGGCTCTCCATGCACTTGATAATGAACTTGGTGAGCTGAGCAGGTATGGTCCTTGATCCCAACTCATATAAAATTTAATGCAAAAGGTACTGAACCATTTTTACAATGTTTGTATAGCCTTAACAACTGTCATTGAACAAATGCCTTCATTAAATGTAAAATGCTAATAAAGACTTAAGTAAATTCAAAAAAGCTGAAAATAGGGATATGAAAATTACATATTTTTATAGGGTGGAAGTGATGGTAATTAGATCCGATTCTCCTTAGCTATGAGGACATGCCATATTATTCTGCTTCATTGGTACATGAGCATACAAATTCAGGCTGCTTAGTATTAAAGTTCAGTCTGAAGACTTTCGTCACTAGCTGAAGACTATTACTAATATTTTCAAACCAGGTAGACATCATTTTTAGTTCCATAACAAAGATAACCTTTTTATAAATGCATTTCAGTAGTTGTTTTTTTAAAATGATTATAATCATTGGCCTATAGATACAAAGAAGACACTGATATCTCAAAACATATCAATCAGTAGGCAGTGTAGGAAAACACAGACTCTGATAAGAGAAATTGTACAGTCCATAAAGGTCCAGATTAATGGATGAATTTCCAAGGATTACCAGACACTCACATTCTCTGCAATATTCCAAATCTAAAGCACTGCACTGGACGCTACTATAGAACTGTAAAGAAAAAGTTCCTGCCTTCAAGGAATTTACAGTCCAATTGGGAAAAAAAAACCCTAAATAAGTGAAAAAATAACCTGAAACCTAAATAGAGACCAACATATGAGACCAACCTATAAGTACAATAATAGTGTATGAAACGTTGTGGTTCTGGTGCTCTCCAAAGAAATCCAAACTTTAGTCTTTCCTGTTTTAAAGTTAATTTTTGACCTCAAATGCACAGACTAGGATTGGTCTTGAAAAACACTCACTATTGGTCCGTGTAGCCTGCTTCTATTTAATGGATTGAGAAATTAATATTTGATGGAAAAAAAAATGAGGGTCTTTTGCAAACCAGTCAAAGAGGGATTTAGGGGCAAGAGTGATCCAGGACTGATTAAAACATACTTTACTGCATTTACCCTTAAACTATCTTTGCTCCTGCTGGCTACTATTAGACCATATTACTCCCAAATGTCCATGGCAATTTCCACAAAGAGCCAAGATGAAGAAACATGAGAGAGGTAGAGACAGACAGACAGACAGACAGACAGACACACACACACACACACACACACACACACACACACACTCACACAGAATAAATTCTGGGTAACAGGGTGTAGCTAATGACAGCCCTACACTTATATCTGATGCCAGATTTCTCTTATGGTGCCCTTGTCCTTTGATTTTATTCTTCCGATAAAAGTTGTCCTTCTTCAACTTAATACTCAGACAGAAAGTGGTGTGGTTTTTAACCTGTAATCATTCACTCAAGGAGAACGCATTCTATTGTGAGAGGTTAGCAACTCAGGGGCTAATGTAAGATGCACGTTTTGCTGATATTAGTTCAAGGCTGTGATGGCCTCAGGAGGCCTGTCCCACGTGGTGATAATTAACTTTTAATGTAAGCCTGGAGGGCAAAACACTTAAGAGTTATTTAGTTATCTCCAACAGAATGAATAGGTAAATGCTAACATATGTTTATCAATAGCTGATATACTTGGCTATTATTATAAGAAAAGTCTTGCTTTTCCAGCATGTTTGTTCTATTTCTCTCAATCCAGTATGATGGGGAATTGGTTGCCAATCTTTAGAAATGAGGGCATATAGTCTTAGAGATTAGATGAAGAACAGCAGGTGTAAGTCATGCCTGCTGCCACTCCCATTTCTATGTTCAGTTTTGACTGGTATTGCTAATTTACCACAGAATTTTTTTTCCTGACTCTGGACTCTATTTTAGAAGCCTTCTTAATATGGCATTTGGAGTAGAAACGTGCACTTGATGCAACATATTTATGCCAGTATTAGACCATAAATTCACTGAGTACCATAAATTCACCATGGACCTCCCTGACTCATCATGGACCTCTACACTCATCCTATTGAAGGTGCTCAGTAACACTTGTTGAACAAATAAGATACAACAGATCTGAAGAATCATTTTGCCTAATCTAGATAGACAGATAGATAGATACAGATGCATATATATTACAATTCAGGAAACTAACCTTCATATATTAAACAATATCCCCAACAAGTCAGAGGTAATTTAGGAATTCAATCCTCTACTCCACTGAAAAGACTTCTTTCTAGGACACCCCTTATCTCAAAGTAAATGTAAGTATAAATTTCATAAAATTAAATAAGAACATTTCTACTTCATTTATTGGTGAAACTCAGAATTATCTGAAAACTGACTACTCTATTTTTATTTTCTACATAATACATCATTAATATGATTTAATTATGTGTGTGTGTGTGTGTGTGTGTGTGTGTGTGTGTGTGTGTAGGAAACACACATATATTACCTAGTGATTAAAATCTCTGAACTTTCCAACATCCATGACCAAACAACCTATTAGTAAGTTCTGGGCATCTAACATATGGCCTACCTGAGATATTTAGCCAAATATTATTTCACATAAATTGCTAGCATGCATGAAACAATCAATTAAATTTGAGCCCACTTTATTTTTCTTTTTCGGTACGTGGGCCTCTCACTGTTGTGGCCTCTCCCGTTGTGGAGCACAGGCTCCGGACGTGCAGACTCAGCGGCCATGGCTCACGGGCCCAGCCGCTCCGTGGCGTGTGGGATCTTCCCAGACCAGGGCACGATCCCGTGTCCCCTGCATCGGCAGGCAGACTCTCAACCACTGCACCACCAAGGAAGCCCTGAACCCACTTTTAATGGGACCTAAAGAAACTTAAAAGCTTTTGTACAGAAAAAGAAACCATAAACAAGATGAAAAGACAACCTTCAGAATGGGAGAAAATATTTGCAAATGAAGCAACTGACAAAGGATTAATTTCCAAAATATATAAGCAGCTCATGCAACTCAATATCAAAAAAACAAACAACCCAATTCAAAAATGGACAGAAGATCTAAATAGACATTTCTCCAAAGAAGATATACAGATTGCCAACAAACACATGAAAGGATGCTCAACATCACTAATCATTAGAGAAATGCACATCAAAACTACAATGAGGTAACACCTCACACCAGTCAGAATGGCCATCATCAAAAAATCCACACACAATAAATGCTGGAGAGAGTGTGGAGAAAAGGGAACCCTCTTGCACTGTTGGTGGGAATGTAAATTGATACAGCCACTATGGACAACAGTATGGAGGTTCCTTAAAAAACTAAAAATAGAACTACCATACGACCTAGCAATCTCAGGCATATACCCTGAGAAAACCATAATTCAAAAAGAGTCATGTACCACAATGCTCATTGCAGCACTATTTACAATAGCCAGGACATAGAAGCAACCTAAGTGTCCACTGACAGATGAATGGATAAAGAAGATGTGGCACATATATATATAGTGGAATATTACTCAGCCATAAAAAGAAATGAAATTGAACTATTTGTAGTGAGGTGGATGGACCTAGAGTCTGTCATACAGAGTGAAGTAAGTCAGAAAGAGAAAAACAAATACTGTATGCTAATACATATATATCGAATCTAAAAAAAAAAAAAGGTTCTGATGAACCTAGGGGCAGGACAGGAATAAAGATGTAGACGTAGAGCATGGACTTGAGGATACAGGGAGGGGGAAGGGTAAGCTGGGACTAAGTGAGAGAGTAGCATGGACATATATACACTACCAAATGTAAAACAGATAGCTAGTGGGAAGCAGCCGCATAGCACAGGGAGATCAGCTTGGTGCTTTGTGACCACCTAGAGGGGTGGGATAGGGAGGGTGGGAGCGAAAGGCAAGAGGAAGGAGATATGGGGATATATGTATACATATAGCTGATTCACTTTGTTATACAGCAGAAACTAACACAATTTTGTAAAGCAATTATACTCCAATAAAGATGTTAAAAAAGAACAATTGAGCCCACTTTTAAACAATTTCCTCTGGATAGTGCCTAGGGGACATTGAAAAAGAAAAAAAAGAAAAAATGAGTGGCTGAAATTCCTGTCCAATTCAACTCTGAATATGTACCAAGCCAGTGCCCCATGAATGGGAAGTCTAGATACGTAAGTAACAACGCAAGGACACTGCAACTCTGCTAGGACATTTCAGAGTGACCAACTGCAATAGCGTTGGTCACACTCAGTGTCACTTAGGGTCTATGTTTACTCCAAAAGGGATATATATCTCCCCTTTGCCGGAAGCCAGTTACTTTACTCATGGGCAAGAACTTTTGTTGAAAGGGCACAGACATGAGTTTATTCCTCTGACCCTAGAAGAGAGAAGAAATTCTAAAGAATAATCAAATTTCCAGCAAAAATGTTAAAATCTCTACAGGAAAAACTATTATGCATGAGTTGTTACATAGTAATTGGATAGATGGTTTCCAAGAAATACTGATCTTTTTTTTCCTTTGAATATGGTTAGATCAGGAAATACTAGCCAAGTGGTAACTGATGGAATAATTTACAATCACATGTCTCAATCCCAAATGTTCACCTTTCCTTTGAGAGATGTGAAGTCCAGTAGGTATACTGGGGGGGGAAATGATTGGTTACAAGTAAAACTGACAGCAAAATACAATAGTGAAAATTATATTTTATAAGTAAGTACACCTAAAAATCATAGGCATAATAATTTGCACCAAAAACAAAAGTAAAAACAAAGTGAAAAACAGGCCAGTTGAAATCTCACTGGTGTCTCTAAGATATAATGAAAAGTAATAACATCAGATTCTTATAGCAATTGTGATCTCAGAAGCTAATACAGTTTCCACAGCCTTGGGGAAAAAAAGACTAGCATTAATGCTATGACCAAGAAAGTATTATTAGCTATTAAACAGGATAGTCAAAGTCACCAAAACATTCCCTATATTACCTTGATTACAGCAGCAAAAGGTGAGAGACATAATAGCTGAATTCTGACATCAAATAGTCTCTGCTGTAGACTACTCAAAGCGGGAGGAAACAAAAAAAGAGCACATTCAGATTTTGTTCAACTAGATTCAAGCACATTTGTCTAGGAATTTCTGTGCAACCAGATCTACTTAGCTCAGGGATTCTCCCTTCTAATTAATTAACCTTGCTGCCTAAAGAGACAGTGGCCTGGGTAGGCAGCGTCTCACTCTCCTGATTGTCTATTTGAGTTTGCTTTCAATTGGTACAATCTGAGATTCTTTCTCTTCGATTGTTTTCCAAACCCTTAGGAATACCCAAGAGACTGGGACCCATCTAGAGTATTTCATGTAATATTTATGAGTTTCCCTACCTTAGATCTTCACACCCCAAAGGAGAATTCTTCTCCAAATATCGTTACATAAATGGGTATCTTCCTGATAATATCTCCATTCATTTAACTATTTATTCTTGCAACATGAATGTTTTCAGTATGCTCCATAAAGTAGGCACTCCATTAGATGAGGGTAGGGGGTGGGGTAGTTCAAAGTCATTGCCATGATGCAGTGAAATAATAATCATAGCTTTGACTTACTAAGTATTGATACTTACTATATGCAGATGCTAAATGCTTTGTAATCACTATATAGGTAAGATGATCTGCAGTAACACTTTAGAGAAGCTACTAGCATCCCAATTTTACAGATAAGGAAACTGAGACATGGAGAGGTGAATTAATTTGCACATTGTTACATAACTACTAAATGACAGGTCCTTTATTTAATCGCTGGCTGTTTTCATGTTCACACACTATAGGGCTACATTTTGCTGCTTTGCCTAAGACAGAAACCCTGTAAAGCAACTATCACAGATGACTCTTCTAAATTATGGGACTTATCATCATTATTCAAGAGGCCTGATGTTCAGCAGGAGATGTAAAATATGAACAAGTCATAATAATGATAGATATTGATAATAATGATAATAATAATGATAATAATAATAGATATATGAACAAGTCATAATATACCACTATATAAAAAATAAGTACTACAAAATGTAATGAGAAATGAGAGGATGGACTCTAATGATAAAATTTATTGGGTTTATTATGTGCCAGATACATGTGCATAACACCTTTCCTGCAATTTGGAAATCCAAAAAGCTCTAAGAGTCATACCTTTTGCATAATTAATTCAGCAACGAAAACTGCCCTGAAATGATATAAGGCTATTTATACTCTTTATTTCTCCCACTTATTCCACTACAGAAATATGACTGTGTCTGAATTGGAGATGTCATCCTAGATCCCACTGCAGAGCTGTTAAATATTACACAGCATATGCACCATACTTTCTTTCTAAAAGGAAAACTAATCTAAATTCCAAAACACATCTGGCTTCAAGTTTTTCAGGTGATAAACTTTGGACCTGCAGCATTTCTGACTCAGAGAAGCACATGGATCTGTCAGGGTTCAAATAGGGAAGCAGAGTCACTATCAATGCAAAGGAATAAGGGAATGATTAATATAATTTGACCTTATGTCATTGCGGGTGTTGCTGGGAAAAAAAGGTGGAGTTAGAATTTCAGAAAAAGAGGCACAAGCCTGCCCTTCTAAGACTCTGTGCCCCTTTTGAGAGAGGAGTCACTGAGTGTTTGGTCTACGGGAAGTGCTTGCTTCTGAGTAGCTCTTCCCTGTTGGTCTGAAGTTGAGTGTCTGATATTGGACCGGGCCTGCCAATGGGAAGAAGAGCTGTTTGCAGAGTGAGGAGAGACAAGCTGCAAGCCACCAGGTACCTCTTCATCTGTCCAACTGAGAGCAAAGACGTTCTGGGAATAACGACATCTGTCCAACTGAGAGCAAAGACGTTCTGGGAATAACGACCTATGCTTTACTTCTGTCTCCCACATCTTGAGCAAGTCCCTCCTTTGGTCAACTCTAACCTAAAATCCTACAGGGAAGGGGATTTAGGAAGCATAATTCCCAGCTTAGCCAAGTTGGCAATGGAACAACCCAACACAACTTGGCCTGAGACAGGAAACGACGGGATTGAGGCTAGGGTGATATAAATGAGGTAAGTTATACAGGTGCAGGGTCATATCCTGTCTTTATTTAAATTTTTTATTTTTTTCCTCATGAACTTTGTGCACTAATTTTGATTTTTTAAAACATTGGATTAAAATACAGTTTACCTGGATTCCTGAATTTTTTGTTACTCCCTTAAATTTCATGCCTCAGGCGGGTGCCTCACTTATTTCACCCTGTTCTGACCATGCCAGAAGGTCATAGTTCGTTGACAAGTGGAATGATCCCAACGTTCATTCCTGTGCCATTAGCACTCCAGCCTGTATTATGATATTATATTTATGCATTACTTTTTGTCACAGAACATGGAAGTATTAAGAAGTGCCCTAGGGAAACATCTGCAATTCTGCCCCATTGTGTACTAGCAACCTGATTTCCCCTTGACAGGTCAACAAATTACCCCATTCAGTAAAGTAACCCCTTTCTTTGAATACTGAGCCACTACCATGAGGTCAGGTAGTAGTCTTAGCTTCTAATTTAATAAAACTATAGCTATGTCATCTCTTAGAATTTAAGACCCCTAAACAATGAGAGCCCAAGGTTATAGGGACAGGAGGTAAAAACTATACTAGTGGGTAATTAGATATAACAGTGAAGGGGTCATTCCCATTTCTACTCTTACGTCTTGGAGCCATGATTCCTACCTATGGGAGAAAGAGTACCGCATATTGGTGGCTGATTCAGAGTCCATACTACATTCTGAAAGACATTTCCCCTCGTGTCCAAGATGTTGCCATCCAGCTGGTGCCGTAACCAAGCCTTAATAAGAGCTATTCCATTGTTTTATAAATCCAGCTCCTTCATAGTGTTGGGGAACATGTTACCATGGCCAGCAGATTCCATGAGCATGAGTCCACTGCTGTACTTCACTGACTGTAAAATCAGTTCTTGGTCAGAAGCAATGTTGTGTGGAATTCTATGACAGTGAATGAGTAAATTCTGTCCATGCATGGATAGCGCTTTTGGCAGAAGCCTTGTGGTCAGGGATGACAAATACAAATCCAGAGAAAGATCTGTTCCAGTAAGATCAAAGCACCAACCCTCCCTCATGGAAGTAGTTCAAAGTAATCAACCTGCCATCAGGTGGCTGGCTATCCTCTCCCTCTCCCCCCACCCCTGAAAATTCTGCATCTATTATTTTTTCTGATGGCAAAGACTTTCAAAGGGTGATGGCTGCTGCTTCACTTCCAACTCTCAAAACTTACTAATTCCTTTGGCCAAATTTCACCTGGAGCTCCACAGGGAAGGGGATCATAGAAAACGTACACCCAGCTTGACCAACACAACAAGCTAGCACATCAGAGAAGGTTCTTTGGACAACCTTAATCTAGAAGAACAGTCAGGACTTACAAAGTAAGGATGAAAAGACATCATTTCATGAAAGAATTCTCATATTGGCAAAGATACAGAAACTGCAAAACAGGCAGTTTGGGAAATGGCAAGTGTTCCAGTTTATTTAAAACTTAAGATGTCTGTTGGCAGTAGGACCAATAGCTAAAACAGTTGCTTGGTCACAATCATAGAGAATCCTGAATTCTAGGCTTAGTTGATTGGATTTTATTTAGCAGCTAAAAGGGTGGTAGAAAAATTTTTGAGCAGAATGATAAAATAATAAAAGTGTTTTAAGAAAAATTCCAAAGTGGTATTTTTGGGTGTACAGCATGAATCGAAGAAAATCAAGTCTGTAGGGGGAGACATACTAAGAAAATTATTATAATTGTTTAGGTTAAAGGAATAAGTGTCTGAAATAGAGGGTACTCTGTTTTTTTCCTCCTCCATTCATGGGCAAAATTGTAAAACTGAAACTTCAATCTTTTTCTTCCTTAACACATTTTTCCCTGTCATTTTCCAAATGAAGTAGAATTCTAATACTCTCTTCTCATCAAAAGTTATTGTCCAGGGCTTCCCTGGTGGCGCAGTGGTTGAGAGTCCACCTGCCGATGCAGAGGACACGGGTTCGTGCCCCGGTCCGGGAAGATCCCACATGCCGCAGAGCGGCTGGGCCCGTGAGCCATGGCTGCTGAGCCTGCGCGTCCGGAGCCTGTGCTCCGCAACGGGAGGGGTCACGATGGTGAGAGACCCGTGTACCACCAAAAAAAAAAAAAAAGTTATTGTCCAAACAATAAATGCTGGAGAGGGTGTGGAGAAAAGGGAACCCTCTTGCACTGCTGATGGGAATGTAAATTGGTACAGCCACTATGGAGAACAGTATGGAGGTTCCTTAAAAAATTAAAAATAGAACTACCATATGACCCAGCAATCCCAGTACTGGGCATATACCCTGAGAAAACCATAATTCAGAAAGAGTCATGTACCACAATGTTCACTGCAGCTCTATTTACAATAGCCAGGACTTGGAAGCAACCTAAGTGTCCATCAACAGATGAATGGATAAAGAAGATGTGGCACATATATACAATGGAATATTACTCAGCCATAAAAAGAAACAAAATTGAGTTATTTGTAGTGAGGTGGATGGACCCAGAGTCTGTCACACAGAGTGAAGTAAGTCAGAAAGAGAAAAACAAATACTGTATGCTAACACATATATATGGAATCTAAAATAAATTGGTTCTGATGAACCTAGGGGCAGGACAGGAATAAAGACACAGACGTAGAGAATGGACTTGAGGACACGGGGACGGGGAAGGGTAAGCCAGGACAAAGTAAGAGAGTAGCACTGGCATATATACGCTACCGAATGTAAAACAGATAGCTAGTGGGAAGCAGCTGTATGGCACAGGGAGATCAGCTCAGTGCTTTGCAACCACCTAGAGGTGTGGGATAAGGAGAGGGGATATACGTATGCATATAGCTGATTCACTTTGTTATAAAGCAGAAACTAACACAACACTGTAAAGCATTTATACTCCAATAAAGATGTTAAAAAAAAGTTATTGTCCAGAAATTATCTTAAATTAATTCCTACTAATATGTAGATGGATAACATCTTAACAACTTAGGTAGAAGCATTGCTTCTGCTTCTTAAAAGTTTCTTGAACCGTGAATACCTTTGGGAATTTAATGAAAGCTAAAGGTTTTGTCTTTAGAGAAATGACTGCTTACACTGAAATATAAAGTATTGCAAGTAATTTTAATGAATTCCCACCTGTACTGAATCCTATACATGAATCTTTAAATACTGTGATCTTGAGGTCAAATACACTTATCCAAAAAAAGAAAGCCATTCTTTGGCATTTAAGCATCCTTGTGTAAATGGGGACATTTTTTAAGAGAAGAGCTTTCAAGTGCCCCTGGAATTATAACTACTTAGACACCAATATCCATTTTGCCTATGAGAAATTCCACAGAATGCAGATGTAACCGGGTGTGAGGAAAATAAGAACTCCCTGAACCTAGGGGCAGGACAGGAATAAAGACGCAGACGTAGAGAATGGACTTGAGGACACGGGGAATTGGGACGGGTAAGCTGGGACGAAGTGAGAGAGTGGCATGGACACATATACACTACCAAATGTAAAATAGATAGCTAGTGGGAAGCAGCCACATAGCACAGGGAGATCAGCTCGGTGCTTTGTGACCACCTAGAGGGGTGGCATAGGGAGGGTGGGAGGGAGGCTCAAGAGGGAGGGGATATGGGGATATATGGATACGTATAGCTGATTCATTTTGTTATAAAGCAGAAACTAACACACCATTGTAAAGCAATTATACTCCAATAAAGATGTTTAAAAAAATAAATAAGTGCTTCCTGCTCCCTCCCTTCTTTGTCTGCAGATTGAAAACTAGTGATTTTTTAAGAAGTCTATTGCCACTACCATTAAAAAGAATGTACGCATAGGAAGTAAAATGAAGATAAATTTGCTCTTCCTTCCCACTCAAGAATTAATTCTAGCCAAGCCACATGGCAGGGTAGGAGGGAGGCATGAGGAAGAGTAGGGAAATGCTTCTTCTTTGGGAGGGGCCCAATAAGACCACCTGTTGTGCTTTCCCACATATGATCATAATGCCAGGGACCCAGCACTAAGCACCAGCAAAACACATACTGTGAGCTGTTCTCAGGGGTTGGGGGAGCAAGTGATGATCCCAGCACCTCCTTTGACCTCAAGTCCACATCTGAGCTCTGACTGACCAAAGTTTTAGTTCATGTTATCATGAAGCAGAGGGATTGTTAAAAACTATAATATAATAAAAAGTTGTTACATAATAAATAAGTTATTGATATGTAATAGATATGACTCCATCGGCCAATCTGTGTTTACTAGGACAGAACACTAACTAGTTATAGATATTCAGGACACAGCTACACACACCTTTCTTGGCTTACTCCTTTACACTATGAGGACCACTCAGTAACATTTAATTTAAAGGTTGAAGAGCCACTTACCTGATAAGGGCTCAGAAAAAAGAGTGGTTATGGACGAAATGTTTGTTCTTCCCTAAATTCGTATGTTGAAATCTAATCCCCATAGGATGGAAGTGGGGCCATTAGGGGATAATTAGGTCATGAGGGTGGAGCCCTCCTGAATGAGATTAGTGCTTTTATGAGAAGAGGCCAGAGAGCTAGCTCTCATTTTTATCCATCATGTGAGAATACAATTAGAAGTTGGCAATCTGCAACCTAGAAATGGACCTTCCACAGAATCGGACCTTGCTGAAACGCTTATCTGGGACTTCCAGCCTCCACAGCTGTGAGAAACACATTTCTGTTGTTTAAAGGCCACCCTGTCTCTACTATTTTATTATGGCAGCCTAAACTAAGACAGCAAGACAGGAATAATTGAATAGTCTTTATTAAATGCCAACTGCATTATACAGGGTAGTGTTGCTCCAGGCACAGTCCGTACGTAGACCAGCAACATCAGCATCACTTAAGAACTTGTTAGAAATGCATAACCTTGGGCCTCATCCCAGACATACTGAACTGCAACCTACATATTAACAAGATCTCCAGGTGATGCCGAATTATGGTACAGCCTAAATTGTTGCAACAAGATTTTAAAATATAGTGGCTTAAACAACACAGGAATTCATGCTTCTCTCACTGAACAGTCCAATGAAGGGGCAGTCATCTCAGCTTCTAGGGCTAAAATATCTGCAGCTGTTTTGTCATCTTCTAGCTGCGGGAGGAGAAAGGGCAAGACGAATGCAGGCTCATTCCTTTCTTTCAGTGCTATGGCCACAAGTGGCACAATTTATGTCCAGAACTCATCAACATGGTTATATCTACCACAAGAGAGACCACGTAAGATAGTCTTATGCCAGGTGACCCTGTGCTCCTCTAACCTCAGGAATCCCACTGTTAAAAAAAAAAAAAAAAAAAGTAAGGAAAATCAATATCAGCAGGTAGCCAGCAGCTGCAACTTCATAAGCCAGGCCTTTTGCTATCTGACCTTGACAACCCTATGAAGAACATGATACTAATCTCAGTTTTCACATATACTAAGTGCTACCCAAACCAAGACAAAACTTCCAATAGTTCTGGCTTTGTATGGTCCTGGAGTGAGGTAAGAGGAAACAAAGACTAGTCTGGTTTATATATCTGAAGAGATTTAACTGATATTATGAAACCTCTTATCTCTGAGTTTTAGGATGAGGTTATCTCCTTCTTGGCTTAAAAGTGTACTTTTATAAGTATGACATATATATGAGAACGTCTGTGTTCCCTGCAATTTCAACCCCTCCAATCCCAGTAGCCACCACGTTTGCCAGGAAGCTATATGACTGCCGATGGGGATGTTGCCCTTTGTGTTTATCGAGGACTATTTCTTGATGTCACCTCGTGAGCCATTGGTTCTTAAAGCACTCATTTTAAATTCATCATACCAAGGCTCCTGTTCGAATCTTCCCTTATGTCCAGCAGCAATCAATTGATCAGATGAACACCAAAATCACTCTCCCCAAACTATTGTGTGCTTGGTATCTAGTAGGTGCTTGAAATACTGAATGAATGAATGAATGAAAGCCCGGAACCACAGTTTTTCTATAACAGTGGTTCTCAGTCATTAGCTTGTAGCAGATTCACTTGGAAGGCAAATTAAAGACAGTTTCGGATTCAGTAGGTCCAGGGTGGGGCCTGAAACTCTGCATTTCTAACAAGTTCCCAATTGATGCTGATGTTGCTGGTCCAGGGACCATGCGTTGAGCATCATTACTGCAGGATTAAGTAGAATCTATCTTAACATCAGAAGAGTCTGTTAACGGATGAAACACAGAGGTTAACAAAGGATAGAAATGTTGCCTTATCTTAGAAACCAAAGTCTATACTCTTACATAGGAGACCCATATTCATATTCATATATCACCTGAGTGTTTTGCCATATGCCTTGGATATCTCGTCATTAAGCTTCCTCTAAGGATCAAATATAAGTAAGTTTCCTGGCACCCAGGATACACAGGGTTCTCAGTAAATTGTAGCTTTCATTATTATAATAACCGTTTATACAGAACAATTAGCAGGTGTAGATCATCTGAATTGTACAGAGTCAGCAGAAAACCTTATTTTAAGGTGTAATTTACTTACTACCCCCTCTCACTAAAAGTTTCATAAGTAAATACATTTTCTTCCAGAATTATGTTCTACTGGCAATAATAATTTGTTTTATCCCGCTATAGAGATATGAGTCACTATGAAGCATGGCTCCATTATTTTAAATGCTATAAAATATCTGATCATTTAGACTACAGGATATAGAGTTGTAAGACCTTTATTACTGAACTACTTTCATAGCCACCAACACAGGCAACTGAAAAGGTGGAAACATAGGTCTAAAACTCAGCCCACAGCCTGTCTTAGTTGCAATAATCAATTTTCAAACTTAAGTTTAAACTTTAGAATTTAAAGAGCTCTACCTACTGAAATGAATGTTCAAGTAAAATTCATAACCTATGCTAGAACAGTTTTACATCCAATACCACTTGCAAGGTGCTTTATAATCACTTTTTATCAGTGCCTCTTAACAAAAGTTCTATAAAATAGGTCAGTAATACGTTCATAATTTTGCAAATGCAGAGGATAAGGGACCTGCCTGAGGTTAGACTGAACTCTGGTAGCAACTTATAGATCTGAGTTTTCAGACCCTGACATTCTATTCTCCCACACCAGCCCACACTGCCTCACTCTGCTGTAAATTATTGATTTGAAACCACACTGCTACCTTAATGAGCAGGCAGAGTGTTGTAAAACTTTATGGATTTACTGATTCTGACCTAGTTTATATTAATAATGCCTTACATTTTTATAGCACTTTATCATGTTCAAAGACATTTTATGTAATTTGCTCGTTTGAGCCTGACACCCACAAAAGAGAGGGACCAGGTGCCCTGATGAGAAGTTCTGCCCAAGATACCAGCTGCAGAGATAAGACAAGAGTCCATTTTCATGATTCAGTCTTGCCACCTCACCATTGCTGCCTCTGGTTTATTCCAAGAACGCAGTACCTTGAGTTACATATATATAAAAATGATCCAATGCCAAGTCAAAGGGAAAATAGTGCTAATATTTCAAATGTATTACATCACTTACCAATTGGGTGAGTTCCTTAAACTCTCTGAAACTTAGTGTGCTTTTTACTAAAATAGAGTATAATAATGCCCATCTCATAAGGTTGCTGGGCGAATGGCTTAGAAGAGTGCTCAGCACATAGTAAATGCTCAGTAAATTGAAGCAATTATCACAAAAGATTAAGAGCTTGATTTGATAGGGAAGAAGTATCAAATTCTACTACGTTTAGAAAAACTCTATAACACGGTGCATTCATATTTGTGTTGAGTTCGATTCCCAAACCTGACCCTACTATCCTATAGCTTGGACAAGTTATTTAACACAACTGTGTATTCAGTTTCCTCATCTGTGAGATGAGAATAAATATATCTTATGGTTTACATAAGACTAAACATTGAATTAGAGATAATATATATAAAGCAATTACACCATGCATGCTGTACAGTATTTGCTTATTAAATATATTGCTTTTCTTGTTCTTGTGAATTATGGGGAAAGACACTCTGACAGGGGTCTTGAGTGAACCAGAAACCAGAGAAGCAGCTGCCTCTGGAAAGTTCTTAAGGATATGTACAGGAGAGGAGAAGGCTAGCTGTCTTCGTCACAATTTTTCTGAAATTAAGTCTTACTTAAGGCATTGGTTACCAGCAAATTCATGGCCATCGTCATTCCACACTTTTTAAAAATAGTTTATTGAGTTGTCAGGTACCATACAATTCACCCATTTAAGTGTACAATTCAATTATTTTTATTTATTCACAGAGTTGTGCAACCATCAGCGCAACCTAAGTTTAGAATATTTTCATCACCCCTAAAGAAAACCTTCTACTGATTAGCATTCCCCATTCTCCTCCCCACACCTCCTTTCCAAGTTCTAGGTAACCAACAATCTACTTTTTGCCTCTAAATAATTGCTTATTATGTAAATGTATATAATATAAATACACCCACATACAATAAGTGTTATTTCATGTCTGGCTTCTTTCACTTAACATAATGTTTCCAAGTTCATCTATCTCAGCATTCTATCTCTAGTAACATTTTTTGTTTTAAAATCAATTTTATTTGATACTATTCATTACAGATGGAACGTTTGTGTTCCCCGAAAATCTTATAAATTGAAACATAATCCCCAATATGATGGTATTTGGAGGAGGGACCTTTGGGAGATGATTAGGTCATGAGGGAGGACCTCTCACGAATGAGATTAGTGACCTTATAAAAGAGAGTAAGGAGAACTCTCTCATTTCCTTCCAGCATGTGAAGACACAGAGAGAAGACAGCTATCTGTGAGTCAGAAAGTGGGCTCTCAGCACACTGAATCTGCCAGCAACTTTATCTTTGACTTCCAAGCCTCCAGAATGGTAAGAAATAAATTTCCGTTGTGTATAAGCCACCTAGCCTATGGTATTTTGTTATAGCAGCCCAGACTATTGGGAGGTTCTGTTCATAAATCCATCTATGTTTATAATTATAATGTTTTCCAGATGAATCAATCCTTTTATTCTTTTAAAATATCTCTCTTTATCTCTAGTAACATTTTTTTATAATTAATTTTGTCTAATACTCTTATAAGCACCCTAACTCTTCTATGGCTGCTTGCATGGTGTATTTTTTTCCATCCTTTTATTCTCATCCTATCTGTGTGTTTGAATCTAAATTTTGTCTCTTGTAGACAGCATTATAGTTGGATTCTGATTTTTTTTAATCAGCCTTACAATGTCTTTTAATCGGATTGTTTAATCCACTTAGTTAATATTATTTATATCATTGGATTTACCACTGCCATTTTGCTTTTATTCTTATATATCCGATGTATAAAAAGACATCAAAATGTTCCTCTTTTATGGCTTTCTTTTGCACTATGTGAATATTTGCTGATATAAAATTATATTTACTTACATGATTTTTTAACTATATTTATTCTTTGAGTTACTTTCTAGGGGTTGCTCTAGGGCTTAAAATGTTCATCTACTTATCAGACTACTTCATAGTTATACTAATTTAATTCCACAGAGATTTAGAAATTTTACTCCTATATAGCAAAGCTTCTCCTCCCTTTTTAATGCTATTGTTATTATACACATTGCATCTATATTGGTTTAGAACTCAAACGTAAACTTTTATTATTACTTTACATAACTGTGTATCTTTTAAAACAGCAGATAGAAGAAAGCAGAGCAATAATATACTTATAAAGTTTATTACACTAATTGCCTGTTTACCCTTTCTAGTTCTCTGCATTTCTTCTTGTGGATACTTTTTAGTATCATTTCTTTATAATAGACTCTTAGAGCTTTGTTGCTACATGCTTCCCTTATAGCGTTATTTTTAAATATAATACATTTCTATATATTCTAGATCCCACAATTTCATTATATTGTTTTAAGGAACTGTTTTTTTAAATCAATGAAAAGAAGAAAGGAGAAGTAATCAAATTAATGTCTTATATAATTATTACATAATAATTTTTCCAGTGCTCCTCATTTTTTCATGTGGATTCAAAGTGCTGTCTTGTGTCACTTGCTTTCAGCCTGAAGAACTTTAGTACTTACTGTAAGGTAGGTCTGCTATAAACAAATTCTCTAAGTTCTTTTTCAAATTTGAGAATATATTTCTTTTACAAAAAATGTGTTTTATTTTTGAAAAATTATTGGAAAATGGTTGATGGTTCCCCACTCTCCACCTCCAGGATTTCAAGATATGTCATACCACTGCTTTCTGGACACCATTGTTTCTGATGGAAAGTCAGCTGTTCTATTACTGGGATTCCCTGTGTATGTGATGAGTCATTTTTCTCTTTCTGCTTTCAAGATTTTCTCTTCATCTTTGTCTTAAAACACTTTGACTCTGCTGGATCTGGGTGTGGAGCTCTGTGTTTATCCAATTTGGATTTGAGTTGGCTGAATTTTTGGATATGTAGCCTAATTTTTTTTTTAAATCAAATATGGGAAAACTTCAGCTGTAAGTTTTTGAATTTTTTTCTGCGCCTTTCTCTTTTTTCTCCCCTTCTGGTATTCTCATTACACACATGTTGTACATTTATGGTGTATCACATTTCTCAGAAGTCCTGTGCATTTTCTTAATCCTTTTCCCCCTATATTCTTCACCTTGTATGATTATTATAGATCTATATTCAAATTCACTGATTTTTTCTTGTGCATTCTCAGATCTACTTTTGCACCCCTGAGGTGAATTTTTCATTTCAGTTATTGGCTGTTTCAACTCCAGAATTTGCAGTTTTTAAAAATTTCTATCTCCTTATTGATATTCTCTATTTGATAAGACAGTCAATCAGACATTCCTATAATTCTTCATAAGTCGTTTCCTTTAGTTCTTTGAGCATATTTATAGTAGCTACTTTGAAAGTCTGGTAA
This sequence comes from Aethalodelphis obliquidens, assembly GCF_003676395.1. Taxonomy (NCBI): domain Eukaryota; kingdom Metazoa; phylum Chordata; class Mammalia; order Artiodactyla; family Delphinidae; genus Aethalodelphis; species Aethalodelphis obliquidens. The sequence continues at coordinate 19,429,179 of NW_020837975.1, forward strand.
ATTCAACATTTGGTTTTCTCAAATTTCTACTGCCTGATATTTTTCTCTGAATGGTTCACACTTACCTGTTTCTTTGTACATCTCATCTTTTTTTGTTGTTGTTCTTGTCGAAAACTGGACATTTTAAATAATATATTGTAGCAACTTTGGGTACTGCTCTCCCTCTGGGGCTTGTCATTTGCTCTAATCAAAAAAATGTTTGCTCTGATCAAAAAAAAAGACTCTTTTTTGCTATCTCTTTCTCTGGGTTTCTCTATTATACTTCTAGCTGGTCTACTGTTTTGCATGTCTATAGTAGTGTCATGGACCCACCAGCCTCCTTTATGATAATCTTCCCCAGGGTCTCTTCTAAGAAAAATCATTCCCCATTGGGAGAGCTGCAAATCTATCTGTTCTTACTGCCTGCCTCTCTCCATGGGCAGAATCTCTGCACCACTGCACCAGAGCTGGGACAAGGGAGAGCAACACGCTTTACCCAGAAAGACACTCCTGCTTCATTAATGAGGTGCCAGGTGGGAATGGTAGGTCCTGATCTCCTCAGCTTACACTTACTAGTATGGAACCTCCACCCTATGAACTGTCTGGGGCAAGGGCAATCTGGGACCAATATTCTTTACCTCCTATGTTTGGGTTGGAGCTTCTGCCCTACAAGTGGGAGCTATGTTGGAGAAGGGAGGCACAGTCCTCTCAACTACACCTGTCTGGAATAAAGAGTCTAAAACTTGGACTTGGGGGAGGAGAGATGATAGATACTTTTAAATTTTTCATTTTAATTGGAAGGTGATTTGGGCTTAGTTATGATGAAGTTAATCAATATATTGGGACCCACATAATGGAGGCCACCCTAGTGGCCCAACCCACATCATAAATAAAGTCAGCCTGCACTTAGGGGAACCACCTCACCATCAAGGAATCCTAACATACACCAATCACAATCCTTCAACTCAGTTTTAGCCAGCTTACCTTACCCTAGAAAACAGGACCCACTAGCCTTATAAGGACCCACTAGCCTTATAAGGACCCACTAGCCTGAACTTCCTGGATAGGATGGAGGAGGTTCCCAATCATGCCCTGTTTTCTCACTGCCTATTCTAACGCTCTATAAAGCTTGCTCTTACTGCAAATCCCTTGGGAACTCTGCTCCACTGCTTGTGAGGCACTGTACTCCCCCAATCCATGGATTGTTCTTCCTTGAATAAAGGGTATCAAACTCATTACTAAATTGTTATAGTTTTGTCATTTGACAGGATATTCTCATATTGGATAATCCAGTTAGATAACTAACTGGAACTAAGCACAATTATTTCAATATTGAAGAACATTTCCATGAAGTAGTAACAAGTATAAAAACAATACTACAGTAATGTCACGGTAATCATATATGCACAGCAAATACTCAGTCTTACCTTATTTATCAGAATGTCTTAAATGAAACGAATAATCAGTATTTTATGCTGGGTTCCATACATGCCCAAGAATTTCTTGTACTCCAGAGAATTCTTCTTGTGACTTTGCACATGCTGATCCCTCATCTGAAATGGCTTTTCCTCCTACAATTTCACATCCTTCACAGCAGATACAATGCTACCCTCTTTATGAAGCCCACCTCTTCTCCAGATGGAATTGCCCCTTTCTCTAACTTACTTTGGCATTGTTTATGCAACTTTTTGCTTTAAAAATAAGGTATTACACTGTAATTTTTTATATCGTACTGTAATTCTTTACCTAGGCCTACACATTGGACTCTGCCTTTTGACTACAAATTCCTAAAAGGTAGGGATTACATTTCATTTCTTATGTACATTGAATGTTTGTGGAAATATTACATTCTCCATGAAATATATTTAAGTTTTAGTAATTTATCCTATCTAAAGAAAAGACCTTCAGATAAGTTACTAATTTAACATTTACTAACTGTTTACTGTTTGCACGGGGACTTCACCATTTTTCTTGAAAGAAAGTTTCCATAGTAATTTGGATTTTTTTATTAATACCATTTATTTGAAGGCCAACTATGAATTTAGTATTATGAAATATGATGGGTTACTCTCATCATCATCCTCAGTTTTTTGCAGAGCATATAAAAACTCCTTAACCCGAATCCCAATCAGGATATCAATAGATGTTTGAGATTTTGACAAAGTGTTTCAAAATTTAATTTATAATAATAAGCAAGGAGAGACCTTCAAGATGGCGGAGGAGTAAGACATGGAGATCATCTTCCTCCCCACAAATACATCAGAAATACATATACATGTGGAACAACTCCTACAGAACACCTACTGAACGCTGGCAGAAGATCTCAGACTTCCCAAAAGGCAAGAAACTCCCCACGTATCTGGGTAGGGCAAAAGAAAAAAGAATAAACAGAGACAAAAGAATAGGGACAGGATCTGCACCACTGGGAGGGAGCTGTGAAGGAGGAAAGGTTTCCACACACTATGAAGCCCCTTCACTGGTGGAGACAGTGGGTGGCAGGGGGGAAGCTTCAGAGGCACGGAAGAGAGTGCAGCAACAGGGGTGTGGAGGGCAAAGCGGAGAGATTCCCGCACAGAGGATCGGTGCCGATCAGCACTCACCAGCCTGAGAGGCTTGTCTGCTCAGCCGCTGGGACAGGTGGGGGACAGGAGCTGAGGCTCGGGCTTCAGAGGTGAGATCCCAGGGAGAGGACGGGGATTGGCTGCATGAACACAGCCTGAAGGGGGCTACTGCACCACAGCTAGCCAGGGAGTCCGGGAAAAAGTCTGGAGCTGCCTACGAGGCAAGAGACCATTGTTTCGGGATGCACAAGGAAAGGGGATTCAGAGCACTGCCTAAATGAGCTCCAGTGACGGGTGCGAGCCACGGCTATCAGCGCGGACCCCAGAGTCGGGCATGAGATGATGCTAAGGCTGCTGCTGCAACCACCAAGAAGCCTGTGTGCGAGCACAGGTCACCATCCACACCTCGCCTCCCGGTAGCCTGTGCAGCCCGCCACTGCCAGGGTCCCAGGATCCAGGGACAACTTCCCCGGGAGAACGCACGGCATGCCTCAGGCTGGTACAACGTCATGCTGGCCTCTGCCACCGCAGGCTTGCCCCGCACGCCGTGCCCCTCCCTTCCCCCGGCCTGAGTGAGCCAGAGCCCACTCATCAGCTGCTCCTTTAACCCCCTCCTGTCTGGGTGAAGAACAGATGCCCTCAGGCGACCTACACGCAGAGGCGGGGCCAAATCCAAAGCTGAACCCCAGGAGCTGTGCGAACGAAGAAGAGAAAGGGAAATCTCTCCCAGCAGCCTCAGGAGCAACAGATTAAATCTCCACAATCAACTTGATGTACCCTGCATCTCTGGAATACCTGAATGGACAATGAATCATCCCAAAATTGAGGTGGTGGACTTTGGGAGCAACTGTAGACTTGGACTATATATATTTTTTCCTTTTTCTCTTTTTGTGAGTGTGTATGTATATGCTTCTTTGTGTGATTTTGTCTGTATAGCTTTGCTTTTACCATTTGTCCTAGAGTTCTGTCTGTCCATTTTTTTTTTTTTTTAGTATAGTTTTTAGCACTTGTTATCAAGGGTGGATTTGTTTTTCAGTTTGGATGCTCTTTTCTTTCTTTTTTTAAAATGTTTTTCTTATTAATTTTTAATTTTTTAATTTTTAATAATTTTTGATTTTAATACCTTTATTTTATTTATTTTCTTTCTTTCTTTTTTCTCCCTTTTCTTCTGAGCCAAGGGGCTGACAGAGTCTTCGTGCTCTAACCGGGTGTCAGGTCTATGCCTCTAAGGTGGGAGAGCTGAGTTCAGGACATTGGTCCACCAGAGACCTCCCAGCTCCACATAATATCAATCGGTGAATGCTCTCCCAGAGATCTCCATCTCAACTCTAAGACCCAGCTCCACTCAATGACGAGGAAGCTAGAGTGCTGGACACTCTATGCCAAACAACTAGCAAGACAGGAACACAACACCACCCATTAGCAGAGAGGCTTCCTAAAATCATACTAAGGTCACAGACACCCCAAAACACACAACCAGACCAAGTCCTGCCCACTAGAAAGACAAAATCCAGTCTCATCCACCAGAACACAGGCACCAGGTCCCTCCACCAGGAAGCCTACACACCACACTGAACCAACCTTAGCCACTGCGGGCAGACACCAAAAACAATGGGAACTACGAACCTGCAGCTAGTGAAAAGGAGACCCCAAACACAGTAAGTTAAGAAAAATGAGAAGACAGAGAAATACACAGCAGATGAAGGAGCGAGATGAAAACTCACCAGACTAAAAAATGAAGAGGAAATAGGCAGTCTACCTGAAAAAGAATTCAGAGTAATGATATTAAAAATGATCCAAAATCATGGAAATAGAATGGAGAAGATACAAGAAATGTTTAACAAGGACCTAGAAGAAATAAAGAGCAAACAAACAATGATGAACAACACAATAAATGAAATTTAAATTCTCTAGAAAGAATCAATAGCAGAATAACTGAGGCAGAAGAACGGGTAAGTGACCTGGAAGATAAAATAGTGGAAATAACTACCACAGAGCAGAATAAAGAAAAAAGAATGAAAAGAATTGGGGACAGTCTCAGAGACTTCTAGGACAACATCAAATGCACCAACTTACAAATTATAGGGGTCTCAGAGGAAGAAGAGAAAAAGAAAGGGAGTGAAAAAATATTTGAAGAAATTATAGTTGAAAACTTCCCTAGCATGGGAAAGGAAATAATCAATCAAGTCCAGTAAGTGCAGAGAGTCCCATACATGATAAATCCAGTAGAAACATGCCAAGAGACATATTAAACAATCAAAAATTAAATACAAAGAAAAAATATTAAAAGCAGCAAGGGAAGAACAACAAATAATATACAAGGGAATCCCCATAAAGTTAACAGCCGATCTTTCAACAGAAACTCTGCAAGCCAGAAGGGAGTGGCAGGACATATTTAAAGTGATGAAAGGGAAAAACCTACAACCAAGATTACTCTACCCAGCAAGGATCACATTCAGATTTGATGGAGAAATTAAAACCTTTACAGACAAGCAAAAGCTAAGAGAATTCGGCACCACCAAACCAGCTTTACAAACAAATGCTAAAAGAACTTCTCTAGGCAGGAAACACAAAGAAGGAAAAGACCTACAATAACAAACCCAAAATAATTAAGAAAATGGTAATAGGAACATACATATTGATAAGTACGTTAAATATAAATGGATTAAACACTCCAACCAAAAGATACAAACTGCCTGAATGGATACAAAAATAAGACTCATATAAATGGTGTCTACAAGAGACCCACTTCAGACCTAGGGACATATATAGACTGAAAGTGAGGGGATGGAAAAAGATAATCCATGCAAATGGAAATCAAAAGAAAGCTGGAGTAGCAATTCTCATATCAGACAAAACAGACTTTAAAATAAAGACTATTACAAGTGACAAAGAAGCACACTACATAATGATAAAGGCATCAATCCAAGAAGAAGATATAACAATTGTAAATATTTATGCACCCAACAGAGGAACGCCTCAATACATAAGGCAAATGCTAACAGCCATAAAAGGGGAAATCAAAAGTAACACAATCATAGTAGGGGACTTTAACACCCCACTTTCACCAATGGAAAGATCATCCAAAATGAAAATAAATAAGGAAACACAAGTTTTAAATGACACATTAAAAAGATGGACTTAATTGATATTTATAGGACATTCCATCCAAAAACAACAGAATACACTTCCTTCTCAAGTGCTCATGGAACATTCTTGAGGATCGATCATATCTTGGGTCACAAATCAAGCCTTGGTAAATTTAAGAAAATTGAAATCATATCAAGTATCTTTTCTGACTGCAATGCTATAAGCGTAGATATCAATTACAGGAAAAAATCTGTAAAAAATACAAACAGATGGAGGCTAAACAATACACTAAAATAACCAAGAGATCACTGAAGAATTCAAAGAGGAAACCAAAAAATCCCTAGAAACAAATGACAATGAAAACACAACGACCCAAAACCTATAGGATGCAGCAAAAGCAGTTCCAAGAGGGAAGTTTATAACAACACTATCCTACCTCAAGAAACAAGAAACATCTCAAATAAACAACCTAAACTTACACCTAAAGCAATTAGAGAAAGAAGAACAAAATCGCCCAAAGTTAGCAGAAGGAAAGAAATCATAAAGATCAGATCAGAAATAAATGAAAAAGAAATGAAGGAAACGATAGTGAAGATCAATAAAACTAAAAGCTGGTTCTTTGAGAAGATAAACAAAATTTATAAACCATTAGCCAGACTCATCAAGAAAAAAAGGGAAGAGACTCAAATCAATAGACTTAGAAATGAAAAAGGAGAAGTAACAACTGAAACTGCAGAAATACAAAGGATCATGAGAGATTACAACAAGCAACTGTATGCCAATAAAATGGACAACCTGGAAGAAATGGATAAATTCTTAGAAAAGCACAACCTTCTGAGACTGAACCAGGCAGAAATAGAATATATAAACAGACCAATCACAAGCACTGAAATTGAGAGTGTGATTAAACATCTTCCAACAAACAAAAGCCCAGGACCAGATGGCTTCACAGGTGAATTCTATCAAACATTTAGAAAGGAGCTAACACCTATCCTTCTCAAACTCTTCCAAAATATAGCAGTGGGGGAACACTCTCAAACTCATTCTACAAGGCCACCATCACCTTGATACCAAAACCAGACAAAGATGTCACAAAAAAAGAAAACTACAGGCCAATATCACTGATGAACATAGATGTAAAAATCCTCAACAAAATACTAGCAAACAGAATCCAACAGCACATCAAAAGGATCATACACCATGATCAAGTGAGGTTTATCCCAGGAATGCAAGGATTCTTCAATATATGCAATTAATCAATGTGATAAGCCATATTAACAAATTGAAGGAGAAAAACCATATGATCATCTCAATAGATGCAGAAAAAGCTTTCAACAAAATTCAACACCCATTTATGATAAAAACCTTCCAGAAAGTAGGCATAGAGGGAACTTACCTCAACATAATAAAGGTCATATATGACAAATCCACAGCCAACATCATTCTCAATGGTGAAAAACTGAAGCCACTTGCTCTAAGATCAGGAACAAGACAAGGTTGTCAACTCTCCCCACTATTATTCAACATAGGTTTTGGACTTTTAGCTACAGCAATCAGAGAAGAAAAAGAAAAAAAAGGAATCCAAATCAGAAAAGAAGAAGTAAAGCTGTCATTGTTTGCAGATAACATGATACTATACATAGAGAATCCTAAAGATCCTACCAGAAAAGTACTAGAGCTAATCAACGAATTTGGTAAAGTAGCAGGATACAAAATTAATGCACAGAAATCTCTTGCATTCCTATACACTAATGATGAAAAATCTGCAAGAGAAATTAAGGAAACACTCCCATTTACCATTGCAACAAAAAGAATAAAATACCTAGGAATAAACCTACCTAAGGGGACAAAAACCTGTATGCAGAAAACTATAAAACACTGATGAAAAAAATTAAAGATTATACAAACATATAGAGAGATATACCATGCTCTTGGATTGGAAGAATCAACATTGTGAAAATGACTATACTAACCAAAGGAATCTACAGATTCAATGCAATCTCTATCAAACTACCAATGGCATTTTTCATAGAACTAGATCAAAAAATTTCACAATTTGTATGGAAACACAAAAGGCCCCGAATAGCCAAAGCAATCCTGAGAAAGAAAAACAGAGCTGGAGGAATCAGGCTCCTGGACTTTAGACTATACTACAAAGCTACAGTAATCAAGACAATATGGTACTGGCACAACAACAGAAATATAGATCAATGGAACAGCATAGAAAGCCCAGAGATAAACCCACACACATATGGTCACCTTATTTTTGATAAAGGAGGCAAGAATATTCAATGGAGAAAAGACAGCCTCTTTAATAAGTGGTGCTAGAAAAACTGGACAGCTATATGTATAAGAATGAAATTAGAACACACTCTAACACCATATACAAAAATAAACTCCAAATGGATTAAAGACCTAAATGTAAGGCCAGACACTATAAAAATCTTAGAGGAAAACATAGGCAGAACACTCTATGACATAAATCACAGCAAGATCCTTTTTGACCCACCTCCTAGAGAAATGGAAATGAAAACAAAAATAAACAAATGGGACCTAATGAAACTTAAAAGCTTTTGCACAGCAAAGGAAACCATAAACAAGATGAAAAGGCAACCCTTAGAATGGGAGACAATGTTTGCAAATGAAGCAACTGACAAAGGATTAATCTCCAAAATTTACAAGTAGCTCATGCAGCTCAATATCAAAAAACAAACAACCCAATCCAAAAATGGGCAGAAGACCTAAATCGACATTTCTCCAAAGAAGATATACAGATTGCCAACAAACACATGAAAGGATGCTCAACATCACTAATCATTAGAGAAATGCAAATCAAAACTACAACGAGGTATCACTTCACACTGGTCAGAATCGCCATCATCAAAAAATCTACAAACAATATTTGCTGGAGAGGGTGTGGAGAAAAGGGAACTCTCTTGCACTGTTGGTGGGAATGTAGATAGATACAGCCACTATGGAGAACAGTATGGAGGTTCCTTAAAAAACTAAAAATAGTACTACCATATGACCCAGCAATCCCAGTACTGGGCATATATCCTGAGAAAACCATAATTCAAAAAGAGTCTGTACCACAATGTTCACTACAGCTCTATTTACAATAGCCAGGACATGGAAGCAACCTAAGTGTCCACTGACAGATGAATGGATAAAGAAATTTGGCACATGTATACAATGGAATATTACTCAGCCATAAAAAGAAACGAAACTGAGTTATTTGTAGTGAGGTGGATAGACCTAGAGTCTGTCATACAAAGTAAGTCAGAAAGAGAAAAACAAACACCGTATGCTAACACATATGTATAGAATACCAAAAAAGAAAAAAAAAAAAGGTTCTGAAGAACATAGGGGCAGGACTGGAATAAAGATGCAGACATAGAGAATGGACTTGAGGATATGGGGAGGGGGAAGGGTAATCTGGGACAAAGTGAGAGAGTAGCATGGACATATATACACTACCAACTGTAAAGTAGATAGCTAGTGGGAAGCAGCCACATAGCACAGGGAGATCAGCTCGTTGCTTTGTGACCACCTAGAAGGGTGGGATAGGGAGGCTGAGGGGGGAGATGCAAGAGGGAGGAGATATGGGGATTATATGTATATGTGTAGCTGATTCATTTTGTTATAAAGCAGGAACTAACACACCATTGTAAACAGTTATACTCCAATAAATATATTTTAAAAAACCTCCTTAACCCAATCCTCTTCCTTGTGTTCCAGGTCCCTGCATTACCCTGTTTCTCTCTCTATCTCACTGATCACTCCTTGATTGCCTCTTTGATGGTTCCCTGTTTCTTTCCATCTCATTAAAGCCTTCCTATATGTTTTTCCTTATTTTTCCTTGGACCCTTGCACTTTTCTCTACATATGCTCTATTGATGTTCTCTACTCCTATGGCTCCAGGCTTGAAGTATCAGTTATCCTTGACTCATCCTTCTGTTAAGTCTCTGTACCATCAGTTGACAAGTCCCTTTGAGTCTGCCTCTACAACATCTGTCCTATATAATTCTTCATCATCTTCTCTTAAACCTGCAAATAATGTCCTGAACTATCTCCTGTTTTTGTTTTCCATCACCATCCTCCACATCCTCCACCACATCCTCCATGACACTCCCTGCACCCTCTGCCCCAAAACCTATGGAAAGAAAGAGAGAAAGAGAGAGAGAGAATATGGAGGGAAGAAGGAAGGGATAATGTCCAAACTCTGGACTTCAAGCTATCTTCACCTTTTGGTCCAAAACAGCCTTTTCTCTATCAACACTCCATCATATATCAAATGATGTGTTCCACTTGTATGTCTTTATTTACACTGTTCAAGAACATTCTCAAACTGACAGAACTGCTCCTCATTCTATTAACTGAAACTGATTTCTCTCCCTGAACCCCTATAACTCCCTTATTTGTATCATTTGCATGCCATGGTTAAATAATATAAGGACATTGGTACACATTTCAATTTTTCTGAATTATTAGCACCTTGACGTGGAGACTATCTTACTCATATCATGATGCCTAACCAAATAAACACATTTAACATTCATATATATATATATGACTTTATTTAAGAGGATGTCAGCTAATGAAGATGGTAATGACACTACTTCTAAGAATTTATAAATCCAATGAACTTTTACCTCTTCACACAAGTCAGGTTGGAAAGCTCTACATTTAATCTAGCAATGTTCCACTATTCTAACATTTGTGAATAATCTGCACTCAAGAATTTTTTTTATTCCTCTGGACACCTATGATATATAATGCAGTTCCTGGCATATAGTAGGTCTGCCAATAACTGTCAAATTACCAAGTGAACAAAGGAACATTTTTGGCTTATCTTTCTTGAGTTGTGGCTCTAACAAACATGTTTAATAATGACAAATGTTCATTTTCTGATGGCAGCTTTCGCTTTTTGAAAATAGCCAACAATTGTGAGCCAAATTTGGTACATAATAATAGTAATCAAACTGATTAAAGCAATTTTTGACCATAAGAATAAGAAATAATAGAGTAAAAAGATTGATATTTCTGCCAATTCTAAAATCTTTTTTTAACTATCATGCCAGGTACAGTATTTCTTTAGTCCTAATTTATATTAATGCTACTAAAAACATATTTAGAAATAGTCTGTTTCTGTTGCCTATTTTGTTGATTTGCTATTTCAACCACACTGTACAAAGACTTACTCCTTTGTCTGCCTTTTAAAGTTATCTGTCAATATATGAATCAAATTAAGTAATAAGGTAAATCCAGTTGAATCCCAGTACATTTGAAGGCGGAATTGGACACCATGGTTATTCAGGCTCTGAATGCATGGGGTCTGCACTGTGTGTATATGGTTCAATTGAAATTGAAATAAACTCCTTTCTTCATGAAGCTTTATGTTCAATTAAGAATCCCATTACGACAAACTAAAGCATTCACCTAGTTCATCTTAGTTAATTCTGAACACATGTCTTTCTTTCCTACTCTTTACCAAACAAAATATTGGCCAAATTTTTAGAGATTTACCTGTAAGAGAAGCTGAATTCTAGATTAACTAGAGAAAAGAGCAAGTCCAATGAGTTTCAGAAACAACAAACATTTGGGATGATTTATAGATAGCCCTGTCTACAAGGAGGGTGACAGAATAAGTGTCCTCTCCAATTTATTAGAATAAGATTTTTCCCTTTCAATTACTTTATGGCTATGTTATCCTAAAAATAATAACAAAAAGCAGCAAATCCTGAGTATAACCTGGAGGATATTAGTTTTACTCCAAAACTACTCAGTATTTTGTAATATCATCAGATCATTAGCTCCACATAGCATAAAGCATACCTTGTTATTTTCTTTGGTTCCATGCCACAATATTTGATGTAATTCCTTACATGTAGTTGGTACCTAATTCATATTTGCTGAAATGAACATATTAACTTAAAATATTGGGGTGAGAGGTGTATTTTATTTTTTTAATAGATATTTATTGGAGTATAATTGCTTCACAATACCATGTTATTTTCTGTTGCACAACAAAGCAAGCCATATGCATACACATGTCCCCATATCCACTCCCTCTTGAGCCTCCCTCCCACCCTCCCTATCCCACCCCTCTAGGTCATCTCCGAGCTGATCTTCCTGTGCTATGCTGCTGCTTCCCACCAGCCAACTATTTTACATTCAGTAGTGTACACATGGAGAGGTATATTTTAATTTGGCAACACTAATATAATAGATGATGGAGTTTCAATACTGCTTCTTCTTGTAGTTCAGCGTTCCTAAAGAGTGGTCCATAGAACACTTTAAACCTCTTCCTCAGAAAAAAATCTCCACCTTCCAATAAACTATGAAATTTATGTATCTTTCTTAGCTATTTATAGCTTTGGCCCAAAATATGACTGAAATGTCCTAAAATTTAATAATCACTTTAAATCCAAGCCTTTCCAAAAAATTATTTTGATGACGGAAACCCTCTGCAAGAATTCCTATTGACATTTCACATACATTCTGTAGCACCTCATTTGAGAAAGGCCATCTTCACCACCCATTTCTGAAACACAGGCCTGTGCTATTTAATCCAGCCCTGTGCCATTTAGAAGACTCTAGAAGGGTACGAAGATTTTTCTGGCTCATGATTTGCAAAGCATGAGCTGCTGCTGTCAGAGCTGGAGTATTCTTGGTTTGGCTGCCGGATGGTAGAAATCACACCGCAGATCGCTGTGCTGCATTAAGGCAATTCTGTCTCTCTTCTTCGCCTATAGCTAAGAAGACTTGTTGGCTTTTTTTCCACATTCTGCTCCCATTCACAGATGAGCATGAGAGAGAATTTGGAAATGGAAGGCCTTTATGTCTGCCGTGAACAGGGTCAATTCAGGGTGGCAGCTGTGAGCTGGTGACATAAACTTATATTGACACAACCCACTTTTTGCTGCAGAATCACAAAGTGAAAGCACCCGGGGCTCTTCTGCCGTTTTCAATAAGATACGAATTTTTCTCTTCCTTGTATTAAGCAGAGATCTGTCATTTTGACTTGTACACTAAATGGTCCATTCTGACTGCCTTGTTTGTGTCCAATCCCAGCCAGAATCCAGAAACATGTGTTAACATTCGGCATGTTTGGGGGCTAGTTGGAAGGCCCTGAGGCAAGACTCCCTGATACCTGCTAGAGGCTAGTCAATAATCATTAGCCCTTCAAGTGGTAGATGCCCAACATAAACTGTATTTATTTATTTAAAAAAATCTTTAAGCCACAGGGAAAGGCATTTTAGAGAACGCAGTTTCCCAGAGGTTACTAGATTGTAATAAACAGTTATGGGGGTGGGGTGGGGGGTGGGAGGCTGACAGAGGGGGCGCTGTTCTCAACGGAAAGAATGGGAAGTTATCGAAGTAAATTAATTAGGCTGCATACAGCAATACCACTTAGAATCTTTGCAGTTATTTTTCCATAGCCAACTGTCAAAAGTTCACCATGCAGGGCTTCCCTGGTGGCGCAGTGGTTGGGAGTCCACCTGCCGATGCAGCGAACACGGGTTCGTGCCCTGGTCCGGGAGGATCCCACATGCCGCGGAGCGGCTGGGCCCGTGAGCCATGGCCGCTGAGCCTGCGCGTCTGGAGCCTGTGCTCCGCAGTGGAAGAGGCCACAACGGTGAGAGACCCGCGTACCAAAAAAAAAAAAAAGAAGTTCACCATGCAGACCAAATAAAGATCTCTTTGCAAAGGAGAAACACCAGTATGCAAAATAATGCATCAACCTCTTCTATGTACAAAGCACTGAGTTGGTTAAATTAATAAATTAAATATAACCACTGACTTCTTATGCTTTCACTCTGAAGAGACAAACTGAGAACATTGCAATTAATAAAGGTATACACATAAACAGACAGAATATTGACTATACCTAAGTTAACTAAGGTATCTTTTATATAGCACAAGTTTTTCTTTATTTCAGGAGTGGAAAGTGAAGAATGCTTATTGCAAACAGAGTTTATTCGACAAGAAATGACATATTTGATTTTTTTTTTACTCCTTTTAAAATGTCTAATTTTAATGCTCAAATCTACACTACACCATCTATAAAACAGGGAAGCCCATCAAATGAGTTCTGGAGCACCTGTGCATTCATTCACCGTTTAATTAAACAAAAACTTTGTGATTCTCTACCTTGAACCCAGCTCTGTGCCAGGAACATATTTCTTAATATAGAGACCACTACTTCCAGCCAAAAAGACAATTAGCAATGGAGCTATGGGAGTAATTTTCTCAAAGAGTAGATAAATATTAGGAATCTTAAATCAAAGCCCATTAATTTATGGGCTTTTGTTTATATAATTTATGCATAATATCCCATCACTTTTAAACCCAAGAATGTAAATTAGTATGCATTTCTTCTGGTCTGTTTTTTAGGTCCTTACTCAGATGATATTTCCACTTGACGTTTTGCCTAAAAAAGCATTCCCTGTAGAACCGAGTTTCTACGTAAACCTGAGTTGAAAGGATACCAACGAGAGGGAAATAAGGCAAAGGAGGTGAAATTAAAAGATCCGAGGAGGGGGCTTCCCTGGTGGCACAGTGGTTGAGAGTCCGCCTGCCGATGCAGGGAACACGGGTTCGTGCCCTGGTCCAGGAGGATCCCACATGTCGCGGAGTGGCTGGGCCTGTGAGCCATGGCCGCTGAGCCTGTGCGTCCGGAGCCTGTGCTCCGCATCGGGAGAGGCCACAACAGTGAGAAGCCCGCGTACCGCAAAAAAAAAAAAAAAAAGATCCGAGGAGGTAGGCTACAAGTACTGAGTTTGTGGGCAAAGCATGTCAGGATGGCCATCGGGCTGAAACCAGGGTACAGCCAAGCACCATCCAAAATAATGAGCCTTGAGAAGAGCTATAATCCATCCAACCAGAGTCCACCCAAAATCACCAACCCAAAAGGCAGAAAGCTGGAAGACAGCTACAAAATGAAACCAAAGCAAGGGTTACCTGAACAAGGGAATGGGACCTGAAGGAAAGGGTGCGGGCAGACCTCGTATGGACTCCCTGAGACTTTGGTGTGAAGCTCTCACTTCCTTCTGGTGGTGGCACTAGATTATTAAGAATGCTGAACTGGTAAAAATAAAGAAGTCTGAGTCAGAAATAGAGGTAAATTCTAGGCAAAGGAGGCACAAAACTTGGATTTGAATATCACTTCCGATTTCACTAATTATTATTTATGCTACTTTAGGCAAACTGCCTAACTTCTCTTAGAGTCTTAGGTTTCCTTATCTGGAAAATGATAATCCACCTTATCTCACTGCCTGTGTAAGATTAAATCAAACAATGTATGTAACTTGCAGAACACAGGGATTAGGATATGTAAGTATGCAGTAAATGGTTAGCTGGTGTTAATATTAATTTGATACAAATAATAATACAGAAGAGCTTTTATTTCCTACAGACAATTGTAGCAAAGTAAGAAGAAAATAATTATTCTAAAGTCCATGGTCAAGTCAGAGCTAAGCACAGCCATGGATTTCACTCCCTTGCATTTCCTTTTCTCTCCCAGAGTTGTGAAAATATGTAATGATAGGGCCAGTGCAGTACGGAGACACACATGTGTGGAAAACCACAGTAGGAGTTGCCAGAAAGCACACTGTGCATTGTATCAGGAAGAGATGGAGACCTCCCTAAGGTCAAGATAATAAAATACCAAACTATCCAGAGTCTACAAGCCCACCATATTGTGTGTATGGGGGGAGGGGGGATGGTCATTTCCATGCAACTTCTACCGTATTTAAATGACTGATGTTGGACTCTTATACCTAAACCTAGCACATGAAGGAAAAAGGACTGAAAAACAGACTAAAACCCTCTGTGCTCTATTTGATTCACTTCAGCAATACTTCGGCTCTGGGCAGAAATTCCACTTTTCTTCATGGGCATTACAGATCTGACGTGCCAGGTCTTCTCATTTTCTTTACCCATGTGTGTTTCAAAAGGTATGATAATCAGTCATGAACTAGAGTTATTAGACTTCCTTCTTCTAGCAAAGAGATTTGCATAGATGAAGTGCTCAATTTTGATTGAATGAATAAATAAAATGAATAAATGAATGGGAGAGTTTGTAGATAGCAGGATCCATCTCTTATTCTTTTTTATATCATCCTTTGTATGGAGTCTGACATTAAAAAATGTGAAAATACTAATCTGAATTGCATGATGATTGAATTCCATTGGTTTTACATTCTGGCACTTTAGCTTTTATTTGATTTCAAGATTCCTATAATGAGGTTTCATATTTTCACCACTAGGTTTGAGTTCCTCCCCCAAACATATTTGGATCTATTATGGTCCTTCCTATTTTGGTGACAGACTCCAAGTATATCAGGGCAGTATAATTAGAAACTCCTCATTTTATAAACCATTACATAATTTTTAAACCAATCAGTGTTTCTAAATTTGAATGAACAGCTCTTCTACAATCCTAAAAAGTGACTTTTTTCCTTTAACTCTTTAAAACACACCACACACACACACACCATACTAGCTGAACTATGGAGCAAAGAGTCATAACCTTAAATCAACATAGAGCCATTAGATGCTGATGATATAGATATGTTTTGCTGATATACTCTCTCATGGAGTATTTAAAAAAAAATAAATCACAGCACATTTATAATTCAGCATTATTTTCTCAGATTAGAATTGCTTGCCCCATATGTCAGAATGGGATTACTAACCGAAAAGATTAAAGCAATCAAACCTTCTCTCATGGACACCATACAGAAGTCCCATTGGGAACAAACCCAATTGAAAGATACAGCATTAGTCTGGGGGCGGAGGGGAACCCTTCCCAAACTGTTTCGAGAAGTCAGTATGTGGAAAGAGAGAAAACTAACAAAGAAGAGTATTTTGCAATCATGTCTAAACATACGGCCATGGTTCTATATAGAGAAATGAGGGGCTCTCATATTTTGTAGTCAAAATTCCAAAACCGTTATGCTAAATAAAGTTTATTGGGGAAAAATAAAAGTAGAGGCACAAAGGGTTAATGTTTAAATAGCGCCCAGATGCCCTTAAGAGTGAGTGTAAGGAGAGAGGTTGAGCGAAAGAGGCAGTGACTACCTTCAAAGTAACACTACAGATGTGTGGACAAGGATTGGCAGCTGGTGTGTAGAATTTTTGTTCAAACTCTGAAGGTCTAGAAGCCTTCTTCAGGGCTTTCAATATCCACAGGTGGAACAGAACAAATCTCCAACCTTCCATAGCTTCAAGCTAGCTTCACATTTTCTGACCTTTCCCCTGGGAATTCTCATTCTACTGTCTTTGCTTGTTCCTGACTTGGATTCTTTTCTTGCTCTGCCATTTCTCCTTGCCTCTTCAGTGCTGCACCCAAGTGGTTTTTCTCCCTATGATCCAGACATTCTGTACCAGGTGGACCTCCTGCTGGAAACTGCCCCCCACCCAGCTCACCTCTCTACTCCTTTCTTTCCTATGAAGAACTGGATTGCTGGGTTAAAAGAATTAAATAATGGAGCAGAAAAGAACTTCTCATTGGAATGTTCACCATCCCACTGCTGAGACCAATCTTTACTTTTTAGTTTTTTCATCTTATAGTCACTTGTGGAAACCTCCTGTGTATAGATAGTTTCCTACTTTCCTTTGATGTGGGTCAGAACCCCAAATTAAACAGCCAACTATTCCAAATACCCCCTCTTCCAACCATGTCTACAGAACCAAAATCAGGTAACTGTGCAAATTACAATGAACAAAAGTAAAGACGTTAATGATTTATCCTTATTGGAAGTTATCCAGTCAATACATAATCCTTTATTTCTCCTTAGTTTTACTGTCCTGGTTTCTTCATCGCAGCAACACGAAAGGACTTTTCTTCCTGACCCTCGGCAGGAAGCCAGAATATCAACACTGCAGCTCACATTTGTAAACTAGACTTAATCAGCCAGATGGACCCACCTTGGACTTTGAATCTGGAGCCTAGTGACACATTAGGGGAAGCACTGGAGAATCACACTTGAGGCCATAGCAGCTATACCTAGGGTGCAAGGTGGTAGCCTCACCAGTCAGGTCCTCTCTTATGATTTTACTTGTGATTGTGTCTGCTAATTAGTTTCTCCTTTTTTTGTTGTTTATTATCTGAGCTTGGTTTTGCAGCCTTCTCGGCTAGTTTAGAAGTTACAGTATAGTCTTCAAATATATTCCTTTTTCTGTTTAAATCACCCAGAGCAAGTCTTAGGTGCTTGCAACTAAGGATGTTGATTGATACAGCATTTTTCTTCCATCTCACCAAGAGATGTAGCAGCTCTTAAAACTTTCCCAATGTGGTAGACACATTGAGAAATACAGCTCATTACTAGACTCCTAGAGTAATTGATTGCTTTTCTTTATTAATTGTTACCCATTTAAATTCTTAGGAGTGTACTTATTTATTGTCTTTATCCAATAAATTTTTACCATATTCCTTAATATCAGATTTTTATTTTTTTCTTACCTATTTTCAGGATATTATTTATAAGTGGATAATACTATGGTTATTGCCTTAATTCTGCAATTTATTTTTAATGCATTGTATGAAGAGATACTCCACATTGCTTTTAAATTATGAAATAAAAATTATCTCAACAACATTCTTAGATTTTTTTCTTTCTCCATGTCTTTGTAAGGCTAGGCAAGTTTTAGGTCTCAAAATATTTATCTATGAGAATATTTATTGATTACACAATTCTAACATTCTGTATTTATCTCAACTCAGTGTGATCTTATACACAATGCATAAATGTTGGGAAAATAAGAAAAAATGAGAGACTTGATAATATTTTATAGTAGTAAGAGACTGCATTTTGGAACTGAATACATCTTATTTATTATTTTAGCTGATAAAACACAAAGTCCTGATGATAAAAAGTTGACTACACTAGAACTTGGTCAATGAAAGGATCTGGAAACACAAGGGAAACAAGAGCCTAAAAATGTACACTAAGTGCATAGAAGGATGAAAGTCTTACAAACCTGAGTTCCTTGTCTGGAAGCTGGAGAGACTTATCCAAAGCGTCTCATATGAAATAAGTGGGCAAATTTCACTCTACTGATGTGTGAGGTTGTAAGTTATTACCCAACAATGAAATTATCAAAGATTAAGAAAACATGAAGTCCAATATTAATATACACAAGCCACTGGTTATGAGATTATGGGGCCCAATATGAATAACATAAAAGAATGTTGGTCCAGTTAAAATTCTGGAAACATCCAACTTGGGTGTGGACTGCTCCCCAGAGTAAGTGCAGACATAGGTGATAGGTATGCCAGTAGACTACAACAGACACTGCCAGGAAGTTGGAAGTATTTCAGGTATCTTTTCACACTTGATAAATTTTATCTTATGAGTCACCATGACTTCATCACATTGGGTCTTCAGAATCCTTCTATTCGGAAAGGTCTCGTATGTGAAGAAGCAGCTCGGTAAACTTCTACCCAACTACCTGTGACCAATCACTGTAACTCTTTGGTTTGAAAATGTAATCTTCAATATCAGTGATTTATTTTCCTATCTCTTTTTTTTTTTTTTTGCAGTACGCAGGCCTCTCACTGTTGTGGGCTCTCCCGTTGTGGAGCACAGGCTCCGAACGCACAGGCTCAGCGGCCATGGCTCACGGGCCCAGCCACTCCGCGGCACGTGGGATCCTCCTGGACTGGGGCATGAAGCCGTGTCCCCTGCATCGGCAGGCGTACTCTCAACCACTGCGCCACCAGGGAAGCCCTATTTTCCTATCTCTTGAAATGTAAACAAAGGGCACCAAAAAGTGAACTCTAACCAACACAGAAAATTTGTAGCATATAACTGAGGATGATGTTTCACAGCTTAAGAATATGCTAATTGGGAAAGTATTTCCTCTCTAGTTGTATTTCATGATATGCTGGGATAGGAGTTTAAAAAAATTTTTTGTTTTTTTTTACAAATGAAGAAACTGAGCATGATTTAGTATGACAGATTGTATTCAAAAACTAAGATGACTCTGATGGTGATAACAGTGACCTAAGCAGAAGGACACACTAAAGCAAAGAATTACCCCTGAAATAATGTAAAGATAAACTATTTTCTTAATTTGGTGGGTAAAAGATAAAGAATATCCATTGAATTATAATTCTAAGTTGTTGATGGAAATAATTGTTTTTACATAAAAATTCAATACTAAGAAATAAGCTAAACTACGTGATGAATGATGACTGTCTCAAGAAACAAATAGTATTTCCAAAGGCAATTCAAGAATCTGCCTAAATAATAAAATTACGAATATACTCAAGAGAAAAATAATAAGCAAAATAACTTTTCACAACTTTTAATCAGAGCAGGATGAAAGTTGGCAGCTTCATCTGGGATACCTCAGAAGAGGAGGTCAGTGCCCTAGGTGAACTCAGTCCCTGACTGACAGCTCACAGAGTATTCTTACTTAATTAAACCCATGGATGGAAGTCCTGTATGGGGTTATGTGAGGGATATGGAGAAGAGAAATAGAAGTACACGAATGCCTTTCCTCACTGTGCTTGTGTGAAAGGCTGCTGCAGACTCATTGCGTGCACGGCATCCCCACTTCCACACCCCCAGGCACATACTCCTACTGGGGGCCAGATCTGGAGAGAATCTGGCAGAAGGCATTGCTTGAGTCTGTTTCTGTTACCCTGATAATTTGCTTTTTTTGCAATACTTGTAAAGCGTCAGTTTTCGTTTTGGAAGCACACAGCCCACCCACTGAGGCAAAGTGTTCTTTTCCTGGCTCAGCATATGCCTGATTCTTGGAGAGGATGTGAGAAGAGGTGAAAAAGGCTCCGCGTGTGGGAAAATAATTATTTAATGCCGAAAGACAAACTGTAGGTTTCTCAATACTAAAAGTTAAAACCTATGTCTACATGACACCCAAAGATGGATGCTACACATGGTTATTTCACTTTTCCATTCATTCTGTCCATTCGGTTATTTACACATGCATACAATTAATTTTACCGTCTATGTACTAAACTCCAAGCATGCATTGATCTTTGGTGTTTAAGTGGTAAAGAGAGACGAAGCTCTTGCTCTCACGCATCTTATATTTGTGGAAGGCCCACGACTGAAAAATTGTGTTTCGTGTAAGTCTTAGGTTAGAATACCTTAGGTCCTGTGTACAGACATTCAAACTTTGGAACCCCATCATTTCGATACATCTGATGTGAGAGTTAGAGAGTCAGTTTTTGATTAAGTTGTTGATGATGAGGCCCGCCCTGGGTTGTCAGAATAAAAAGACAGTCCTCCTCTGACCTGTGAAACTTACCCTACAGGC
The DNA here is from genome assembly GCF_003676395.1 of Aethalodelphis obliquidens. Taxonomy (NCBI): domain Eukaryota; kingdom Metazoa; phylum Chordata; class Mammalia; order Artiodactyla; family Delphinidae; genus Aethalodelphis; species Aethalodelphis obliquidens. The sequence goes on from NW_020837975.1 coordinate 19,450,103, forward strand.
TGCAGGAGGGGTAAAAAAGGCACTGAGTAGCCATGCTCGTGTTACCATCTGATTTATCCTTTGCCCTATACTGTTAGGTTGAATCCACTACCCATGATTCCTAAACACACAGTGTTGCTAAGGCTGTCGTTCCAAACCTCACATTCCTGCTGAGTCACTTGTACTGGAGTGCTTGGATGCTGACAGTTTCTAATGGAGAAGATGTCTGGAGAACAAGCAGACAAATAAAATGGGAAGATGAACACAGACCCTTAACAGTGTTAAAGAACCACAAATAGGTTAATGGTAGGGAGAGCAAAGATAGGGAATTAGTTTAGGTGGAGTAAACAGAATGGTCTCTCAGCAAAGGTGACATTGAAACTACCTAGTATGACCTGACTTGAGGACAGCTAGTGAGAAGATTATTCCATTTAGAGGAAAGAGCTACTGAAAAGTACCTAAAGCAGTGAAGAGTTCATTGGTCCTAGGAATTGAGAGTAGCCTAGTGTAGTAGGGAGTAGAAAACTAAAAGAAGGTAGTGTAAGAAGAGGCTGAAACATTAGGCAAGGACGAGATCAGGCAAAGCCTTATGATAACACAAATCTATGATCCTGTAAGTTAATCCGCCAGGTTCTTGTTTATAGCTATTCAGATGGAGAACCATTACTGAAGTTCTAGAGGATAAAATGAAGAAAGCCAAACAATGCAAATTATACTTAGCAAAGATTAAGATGTGTACTAAATATGTAAATGGCAGCCAGGCCTCTGCTAATTACTCTCCTGAGAATTGCCCTCATTATGACACAGATGTGAGAAAGGTTAGTGAATCCTATGAGACTTTTTATTAAGAAAAAAACAAAACAAAACAGTTTCACATTAAAGATTCAACAGTTCAATTATAAATGAGTATAATTAATGTTGGTTTCCTATCAAATTTATTAATTTTTTATGGAACATGATAGAAACTTAGATAAAATTAAAGTAATTGTGCTTCCAACATGAGTGGTTGTGTATAACAGTATACTATATTTGGCTTCTGGACATTTTTCACTCTTCATGGAAGCATCCTTAAAAGATGGTATTCCCTCTGAAAACCAGCTATCAAACTTGAACATTTTTCTGACTGATAGACTATTACAACAAAAAGAAGACTGGAGTGAAATACAGGAGTCAGCATTTGTCAGAACATAAACAATTAAAATGTGCCTATCAGCGAAAGGTTGTCACGGAAAAGCTTGTGAGACCGTGGAGGTTGTTTAAGAGCAAAATTGTGGTGCCAACACTCGGGGCCTGAATTTAAGTGAAGAGGAAGATTCTCAGCTAGTAAGAACAAGGATATGGTTTACTTTGGGTTCTTCATTGGAAAATAGGCAGATAAGCATACTTTAAGTATATCTGTGAATCTTTCTCTGATTCTGTGAGAAGAGCCCTGGTTTTATAGGCTCTCAGATAACACTTATATGGTTGATTCATTAAATTCTTATTTGTGGATTAACCACCTTCTAGATGATCTGTAACCAATCCTTCAGCAGCCACATGCTCTTCTAGCTCACTCTCCTTGCAATCCTTCGGCTGAGGGTCAGGGAATGAAGATTAATTTGAATATCTGCCTTAAGCAAACAATTCAGAAGGCATATCTCCTATTAAAATACTAAGTATCCCTAAACCAGTTATGAAATATGATTTCTGGATTATCTCAGGCCAAAACTTGTTACAGATTTTGACTTACTATAGGATCTTCTCATCTAAAAGTAACTTCTCAAAAGGAGTTTTGTGGGGTTTTTTTCATTTTATTGGATCACCGTATCTTTGAGATGTAACCGAAGCATTTATGATTAAAACGTGTGTAGTTTTATTTGCATCTCCTCATCAGTACTCAATAATACATTTTTACTAATTTTTTTCTAGCTCTATTTAAGTTCCAAATTATTTTGTTTTGCTTTGTTTTTTCAGGGCTTATATGCAGTAAGGCAGACAAAACTGACTGAAGATTTGTTGGGTACTATCGCCCATAGACTGAAGTATCAGTAGTTGGACCCAGAGAAAAAGAAATCCCATTGGTTACAAGTAGATCATATTAAGGGCAAAAATCAAAAGATAAAAAGTCTCTCAAAATTCCAAATAAAATTATATTTTCCAAACTGAAAGTCTATTAGATCCAGGTCAACTTATAAAGTTATCTCTCAGCCACATAAGAACTATCTAATATTATATTTGCTGTTATGATCCCAAAGTGAGATTCTCCTCTTCTGAGCCACTTTTCTTTTGAAAGAAAAGTTTTCAAATAGTTTCAGTGTGAAAACGTAAAGCAAATGCCTGCTGACAATGCTTTATTGAGTAACTTGGCATTTAAAAAGAAATAACCTAGTTGTCTTTCACTTTAAATATTCAGTTTTTGTTTAGATTTTGGCTTAAATTTAACATTCACTGAAGGCAGTGTAATTGTCCCAGGAAAACAAAATCTTTAAGACTATTTAGTCGCTCAGTTTAAATTATAATAGTTTCATTTAATGAAAGAAATGGCTTGTTCTTAGGGAGGCTGTTGGCAAAGGATCAACATTACTAAAGAGGTATAGACACTCATTGGGCATGTAGACTACTCACATAACATGTTTTCTTTTTAAAAAAGAATGTTCTTTAAAATGTGAACTGAAAGAGGAGAACTGTAAAGCAAATAAAAGCCACAAATGCAGAACCCTCAAGTTTCTTTTTTAGTGAAGAACGCAATATTATGTAATATAAGAAGGGGAGAATGGTGGAGGGGGGCAAGAGATCTTATAAAGATTAAGAGGGGGCTTCCCTGGTGGCGCAGTGGTTGAGAGTCCGCCTGCCAATGCAGGGGACACGGGTTCATGCCCCGGTCCGGGAAGATCCCACGTGCCGCGGAGCGGCTGGGCCCGTGAGCCATGGCCGCTGAGCCTGCGCGTCCGGAGCCTGTGCTCCACAACGGGAGAGGCCACAACAGTGAGAGGCGCGCGTACCGCCCAAAAAAAAAAAAAAAAAAAAAAAAAAAAGTGCAGTAGTGGTTAACAGTTCAAGCTCTAAAATCTGAGAAAAATGTATGAGTCATTTCTGACTTAATTATTGACTAGCTTTATAAAACTGCATAAGATGCTTGACCTTACAAAGCCAGTTCTCTCCTTAGAAAATGTATAAAATAATAGAAGCTATCTTACACAAAGATGGTGAAGCTCCAACTAGGGAAGGCACATTCCCTTAGCAATATATCCCACTCATATAAGTGCTCAACGAATAGTCATCCTTCAAAACAAACAAATGAACAAACAAGTATTAGTCAACAAGAAAACCATGTCTAACCTGTGCTTTCTGGGTTGTTCGTGTTAGTCTAAAATTTTCACATCCAAAGAGAGTTATCTTTTTTAAGTCTCAAGTAACACATAAAAGGTTAATGTTCATACACATGTGGCAATTAGTAATTAGTACACAATTGATATATAATGATAGTTGGATGTCTTCTACAAAACCAAATGCCTTATTTATTAATGTTTGAGGGAAGATAATGTTACCAAAAATCAAAGAATAAAGTCAATCCACTTGATTAATTATGGCTTTATTTTCATACTAACTTATGATGTGATGTATTGCCTAGGCACACTTGTACAAGACCTTCTAAATTGTTTTACAAGACCTTCAAGTTTCTCACGCATAGCCATTGAGTGAAACGCATCACCTACATATCACATGGCCAAGCATAAAGTTACAGAGGCAGGGACCTCTATAATTCCCATACATGTCACATGATAATGGGCATGGATCATTATTTTTTTATCAAAGAGTAATGGAACAGTGTCTAAATATGGTTCATAGAAAGTGAGATTCAAAGTTTCACCACCTATAGACATAATCTGAGTGAAATACAAATCAAGTGCGTATTTGCTTACGAAGGCAGGGAAATTTTTTGAAAACGTTTTTTGAGTAAAGGTAAATAGCAAGAACTTAATCTCTCTGTCTGTGCTACTTGAAAGTGTATTTGATGGAAGTATAAACCTGTAAATCTCCATGAAGCAAATGAAGAGGCTATGAACACACATGAGGATGAAGCCACAGGGCATGACCAATTCATTTGGTCTTTCTGATAAGATCTTTCCTTTATAAATAAAGGGAAATGGTTTTAAAAAAGAAGATGAAAACCAATCAAACATAAAGCCATATTCAAACCCAGTCAAAGAGGCTAATCTCCCAAGAAGGACAGTGGATTGATACGTTGGGAAGATGAATCAGACAATATCCAAAGCTGAGAACCAACTCCGAGATTTGACAGTCAGTGAATCAGCCTGTCTCCTTGGAACATCATGATCTAAAGGCAAATCGAGAGCAGCCAATCACACTATGATCTTGCTAAAATGATGAATAATGCGTGAAGACCAGCCAATTGAAAACTTCTGCAATATTGCTTTGGGCAATAAACCGTAGGGAGTCCAAGAAAGCAATCATGAGATTGGAAATGCAGGAAATATGGCCAGTCTCTGCCAGCTAGCATGTCTAATGTAGAAGAGGTATCTGACCTAAAGGACTGTGTTACAACCTACAGGCCACTTTGGTGACTGGGAGACATGTAAGAGATAACCAAAAAGGAGCAAATTCCAGATTTTCTTGTATAGGGGAAACTTCTTATAATCTTTCCTTGGAAAGTCTCACCAGCCTAACAACAGGAAGGTCAAACTAGAGATGACCGAGGGTCTCGAGCCCCTAATTTCCAGCAACTAGTGATGAGGGAAAGCAGTCATCATTCCATTTCATGACTGCTGATAAAAAACAGGGGAACATGGAAGCTTCATCAGGCAGCACTTTTCCTTTTTTAAGTCAGGTAGGTCAGTAGGTATAGAGATAGATGGATGATAGTTGGATAAATTAGACAGATAGATAGATAGATAATGGATGGATGAATATAGATGGATTGATATAGATAGATAGATAGATAGATAGATGGATGATAGAGAGAGCTCTGCACATCCTTTACTTTTTCATTCTAACTCAATAATTTTCAACCAGGAACAATTTTGCCCCCCACCCCATCCCACCCCAGGAAATGTTTGGCAATACCTGGAGACATTTTGATTCTTACAGCTGAAGAGATGTCACTAGTAGCTGGTGGGTAGAAGCCAAGGATGCTGCTAAACATCTCACAGTGAACAACATAGTCCCCCACAACAAACAATCAGTGGACTCGAAATGTAAATAGGCCTGAGAACCGGAAAGAAAATGTAATGTCTACTCTGTGTGCATTAACCTGGCAAAAAAGAAGTGAATGTGAAGAGATTCAAAGTAAAATACTACTTAATTTGGGGGGATACAGAAGGGAGAAAGCACAGAGTGAAATAGTATTGTGACAGCTCTTCCAGAGTGAAAATGATATTCATTCATTCTCTCTCTCTCTCTCTCTCTCCCCAACCCCCGGCTCCTCCAGTCACCACCACTTCCAATTTAGCCCAACACGAAGAACTAGGAAAAAAAGGAACACAGTATTATTTCTACGTAGCATATGCCTTTACAGTGAATCACGGCCAACAAATAAAATCTTCTAAGTAGGTTTTAGTAATTTATATTTATTTTTTCTGATATTAAACTGTGACAATCGGGAAAAAAAACTTCATTCAGATTCCACAGAATATAGAAAATTTTGTTTAATCAGAATGACTCCAATATGCTAACACTTGTTTCTATAACTCCTAGTACTTTGTGGGATTTTTCAAATAGAAGTAAGCAAGGTCAGTAATTTTTGCTAAAAATTGCAGAAGCAAAGATAATTTGTTTCAAGTCAATAGACATAGTTAATTAAATGATAAGCATTGCTCTAAACAGCCTGTTTTTAAAAAGTCAAGGGAAAATTGACTGTTGATTGTCTATAAATTAACATTCTCTTTTTTTTTCTGCCTTTCCCTCAATTTATTTTACTCAGCCCCCTGACCCCAGCCGCAACATAATCTAAGCCTATCTAAATTTCTATCATGTTCCACTTTGATTACATAACATCAAACACATCTAAGAGGTTAAGAGGTATGCATTATGTCCCTACGCAACAGAAAGAGATATTTATGAGTTTCAGTTTCAAGAAATTACTCAAATCTAATTCAAACTAGATGTTTGCCACAATATAAATAATAATATTTACCATTTATTAATTACTCATTTACTTCCCACCAAGGCCTTTAATTCATTAATGCTAATCTTTACAAAAACCCCACAAGGTGGCTGCTGTGACTCCTACTTTGTAAATGAGGCTAATTTGTTCGGGCATGGAAAAGCACATATTAGGCACCAAGACATTTAATTTGTCACATGTAATTTAAAATTACATTTTTAACTTTTTAATTTTCATTTGTCTATTTGCTATATATTTAGACTGAAGTTTTTTGGTCTACAGAAAAGGTTATATTTTCATGAAGAGTTGTATTTTTTGAAATAATTTTTTAAAAGATGACTACAAGAAAAAGTGAAATGGTTTGCTATTGATAAATGAAGCATCCAGGGCTTCCCTGGTGGCACAGTGGTTGAGAGTCCGCCTGCCGATGCAGGGGACGCGGGTTCGTGCCCCAGTCCGGGAAGATCCCACATGCCGCGGAGCAGCTGGGCCCGTGAGCCATGGCCGCTGGGCCTGCGCGTCTGCAGCCTGTGCTCCGCAGCGGAAGAGGCCACAGCAGTGAGAGGCCCACGTACCGCAAAACAAACAAACAAATAAATAAATAAATAAAATGAAGCATCCGTGGAATCCACTTACAAACTTTTTTTTTTTTTTTTTTTTTTGCCATACGCGGGCCTCACTGTTGTGGCTTCTCACAGGCTCCGGACGCGCAGGCCCAGCGGCCATGGCTCACGGACCCAGCTGCTCTGCGGCATGTGGGATCTTCTCGGACCAGGGCACGAACCCGTGTCCCCTGAATCAGCAGGTGGGACTCTCAACCACTGCACCACCAAGGAAGCCCACAAACTTTTTTTTATCTTTTGCCTTTATTTCCTTTCCCTGCTCCCAACCACACTCCTAGGTAATTTAGACTTGCTTGGCAGGGATAAACATTTGTGTGTCCTAATGTGTGCCCTTCCTTCTGGTGTCCCTAGTCTTCCCCACAAATCTACTCCATTGAACTCTGAGCTCTTTTAAGAAAGGAACTATGTCTAACTCATGTTTATTTCCCCAGTGTCTAATGACATGCCAGGCACTTAGTAGATGATCACTAAGGGTTTGTTCACTCAACGGAGATAATTCATCATTTTAATCCTTCTTCCTGTCAGAGGTAGTGTCTCTGAGGGAGTTTCAACAACTAACTCCCCTCTTTCCTACCCAAGGGCTGAACAACATGAAAGATAATGTCACCATTATTACCAATAAGAACTAGGATGGAGGGTGAACTTCAGTGTGAGAGCCCAATGGGCCTCATGACTGAAGCCCAGAATTAGGCAGAATTAACCCCAAGGCAGAGGCAAGACTGAGCCCAAGCTGACCTCACACTCCCTCTCCCCCTCCAGGGAACAGAAATACTAGAGGGACAGTGGACAGAAGAGAAAAAAAAAAGGTGGGGCTAAGCCACACCTGCCCAGTTATTACTCCCATATTGGTAGTCAAGTAATTCTTTTCATCCCTCCAGGGATGAAATAAATAATGAGTTGGAGAGAGACTTGGAGTTACACTATCAAAGCTCCCTTTACAGAAAAGAAACACATCAGGAATGAAGTGTTCACAAATAATAACATACAGCTTTCATCAGTACCTCAAAATTGAGTGTTAGGTTGTAAGTTACATGAGGAATTGCAGGATCTACTTTATTTACTAATGTCGTGGGAGAGCTCCCCGGAAGAAGAGAAAGTTGAGCACAGCAAAATTTAATAGGAAGGGCCCTGTAAGAGCAGGAAAGCCATTTCCCAATTTGCATTTAAGGACACACACACATCCACACACACACACACACACACACACACACACACACACACACACACACACACAAACCTGGAACCAAAATTGGTTGTGTGTGGGAGGTGGAGAAAATTCAAAATGATGAAGCCCTTATCACCACCTCCCTAGGGGTGACTGTAGCAGTTCCCTGGAGAAATTGACAAAACAACTGAGTGCCTCTCAGCCGGCTTATGTCAAAAGCAGTTTGGCAGAATTTTGAGAGCTGATCCCAGCAAGGCCTAAAATCAGGACACCATATTCCGAGTGAACAGAAAAACTTGGGAGCTGACATTACCTTTGCACAGATATTTGGGGTGCGTCATTAGGCAAAGACATATTTTAAAGATAACAGACAGTTATTCTTGTATTTTCAATGAGCATCTCAGTACGATACTTTGAAATTTGTATAAGTTATTTATTTCAGTAGCTGCTTCATAGCATTAAGGATCATTAAAGGCTTCGCCAGAAGCTTCTCTACAATAACAACTAGAATTTATGTATTGTGACTCTTGACCCAATGTTGAATCTTTAAGGTACTTTTCCAAGAATATGAACAAACTTTAAAAACAAACACACAAAAAACAAAACAAAGAGTCAGCATGACATAAAAAAGAGAAAAGACAAACACTGGAATGAGAATCAGAAATTCTGGTACTGGTTACTTCATCAGCCTCCTGTGTAACACTGGCTGATTCCCACTTCTCTAGATACCATTGTAAAGAATTAAAGTAAAAAGGTCTCTTAGAGGTAAACTATTCACATATTCTCATTTTACAGAAGATGTCCCTGAGACTTTAGGGGAAAGTGTCTTCCCAAAGACACGCAGGGAGTGGATGGCATAGCTAGGATTAGAATCCAGATTCTCACTCCTAGTTTGGTTCTTTTCCTCTGAATAATCTCTGTGGTTCCTCTGAGTTCTAAAATCCTGTGATTATAGTCACTTTCTTTTGGCACTTTTCATCCCTAAAATATGGTTGGAGCCTGCATTCTTACTCCCCCCACCATCACTCCACTTCATCCACGTGGAGGCAGAAGCTCTGAGTGTAGGAATCGTCTGCTCTGGATTGAGAAATGCAGCTTGGCCTTTCTGAGAGCAAAGATATACAGTTAGTTCACAACTCTCTGCTTTGCATATGCGCCCAAGAGAGGTATAATGCCTCTCAGAATAAATTACAGACAGAGCTAACCTTGAACCGAAGTCTATGTTCCTGTATCTACCCTCCTTCCTGTATGCTCCTTGTCAACACAGATCAAAAAGAGAATCAGGTGACCTCTGATTCTCCTTTCTCCTCCAAGGAGAAAATTTTGTAAATGTTTGGATTCCCAGTGTCTGACCTAGTGCCTTATAAATAAATACTACTGAATGTATAGAGTAGCCTTCAACATACTTCCAGAGAGTCCTTGAATTTATTGTCTCTAATTTATAATCTCTTTTCAAAGCTTGGACAACTTCAGTGTAGGTTTATCCATATTATAAAGAAGTGCCAAATTGTACTGCTACCTTCCTGCTTAGGAATTGGTCGTTAACCGCCAGCCCTCCACCTCCAGCAGTGTTTATGACAACTGGCCATTCTCTACTCTGGAGGAGAGCAGATTTGGCCCTGAACAAAACAGGGGTCCTTTTAACACCCCTATTAGTTCATCAGTTCCAATGAAAGTACCGATACACTCTTAAGTACAAGTGTCTTTTTCAATAACAGTGGCTAACTTCTGGGAAGATCATTTTATTCTTACTCGTGAGTGGTACCACCTGAGATATGGGTCAACAAGAGCCCAGGCATCAACATGTGCTATTTCACAATTCCATTATCCTTGGGTTGTTTTCTGATGCACAGTAAGAAGCAGCAGATGCTAGGAATGCCCCATGTACTCCTCACCTGTGCAAGATTGCCCTGCCTCTTCTCATCTCTGACACCAGCTGCAAAGTGTATCCCCTGGCACACGCCTTCTTCAGACAGGAGGCTGAGTATCTAGTGTGCCTTCCTGCATCCCCTGTGGGGTCAGGGTTCCCCTTTCCCCTTTCAGTTCAGCTCTCCTTGTTATCTTTGTAACACTTAGCAAAAGATAACAGATTAAGCCAAGTGCAAAGATAATGAAATATAAATTAGTAGGTTTTCTAGCCTTTATCCACAGCCCTGTCAGAATGTATTATCTGATAGATAGAGTTCAGAGCAAGTCAGTTAAATTTTCCCTTTTCAGAAACTGAGTGTGAAGTGTGGTAATGTTGCTAAGTGCAGAACAAAAATCTCTCTCTTTTGCATCCCATGACTGCTCCAGGCAACATTCTTGGAAACCTCTGACTAGGAAGGCAGAGAAGACCCTGAGCTATATACAGTGTGACAAGCCAGGAGGCTATGCTTCTCGGGTAACCGTCCTATGAACGGCAGTCGCCTGTGGCTGTGACATTACCACACTTTGCTCAGCTTCAGAAAGGGAAATTTAACTGACTACTGCTATGAACTGAAGCCACAGCCTAAACCAGATAATACACTCTGACAATACTGTCAAGCAAAAAAGGCTGTGTTCCCACTGATTTCATCGCATTAGAGACACATTACCCTGAGCGGTGTGTGTTCCAGGGTATATTGTGCATGCCGTGGGAATACCAAAAGGCATGCACATGGTTTAGGCAGAAGCAGGCCTCCGAGTGGAGATGCTCCGAGTGTCCTGCCAGAAACACGTGGCGTTGGGCAGGGTGGAGAAGGCAATGCTATGGATGGTAATCATAACGTGATTCTCCATCTGTATCAACTGTTACCTGCTGGGTTTATTTGAGAGAGGAAACCAGTTCAAATAAACCAAGAGTGACCCCGAGCCTCCCCTTCTCTTTTATTACAGAAAGGTAGCAGATTGATGATAAAACATGCCTGGAACAGGGAGTGCAGAAACTAAATATTCAAATCATCCCACAGTTGGCTAAAATGCTGTACTTTGTGCAATTTGGGGATATAAAGCTCTCTAGAAGATTCTTATTGTTCTCCCTCTCACGTATCCACGTCTTTTACAAAACTACGTGGGCACATGCCCATTCAAGTAAATCAAACATTCCTATCTCAGTGGACTAATTTGGCCAAATCTAAAAACTTCACAGTCATTCAAAGACAAAAAAAAACTGGAGAGAAGCATTTTCTAATTTATATTTTTAAAAGTTATAGAGATATCTTATAGTTTTAAAAAGTGAAGTGTTTTTAATATTGTTTCTGTGTGCCCTAAATCAATTAGAAGGGCAAATAAAGAAGAAATGTAGCATAAATACGTCTTTACTTCTCATAACCTTGAAAACTACATTCTAATACTTTCTTGGGACTCACGCTGGAAAAATTATCTCATTAACACTTTCATTAAGAAAGTGTTACATAATCTCTAATTCAGGCTTCCTAGCCGTTCTTTAATTGTATAGTTAACTTTAAAAATCTTCCAAAGTTGTTGTCAGGATCATTTCTCTCTCAACACTCTGAGCATAAAACTTTCCACTTCTAAAATCTTTCATTTATTTGTATACAGTTAGAGCTCTGTACTTCTGTGGCTCATTTTTTAAAAAAAAAAATATCCTACTGATATATGGGTGGTAAAGCAACAGCAAAGGCCTGGTCGTCCTCATCCTTATTTGGGTTTAGAACTATCCAACAACGGATAGTTGATGATTCACTCTCCTCTATGGTTACATGTGTATATCTAGAAACAAACACCGAAAGAGCTGTCCATGCCGTTCTAAAGGAAGGACTAAAACATAAACCGAGAGGGTAGGTTATTATTCAAAAGCTTCCATTTTGATGGCATCAATATTTCTTTAATTAGAGTAACAGGCTAGTAGTGTGAGAAAGGAGAGCACAATGGTGAAAAAAAAGATTCAAATGTGTTTGTCAATTCGTAACTTGTTCCTCCACCATTTAAGAATGAGATTGATACTGGACAAAAAGGTGACCACCCTTCCCCCTGACCCATGGAACAGGGAGCAAGGTGCTTGGGAAGGTTTGGGTTCAGATGGCTCCTGCTCCTCTGGAGCCCCCCTCTGCAGCTTTCCAGACACATTGTGCCATCCATGACGACTTATACCAAGTTCTTTACTCTTTTGGTATGAAAAATATATAAGGAAGCAAATAAAGCCTACTAATGTTATTAAGTAATGTGATTACTATACAGATTGTTAATGAAATAATTACTATAAAGATTACCATGTTAATATAAAGACTCAATCTTTAATATAAAGAATCAAGATTCACATCACGGTAAATTATATCTTTTAAAAATAATATACCCTTCACCTAGTAAGATTTTAGTTTTTTGTATTAATTTCCATGTTCAATATTAAAGGTGCTACGTATGCTTTGTTTTCTGACCATTGCCAGGTACTTTCCTTTATGCCCCTTTATTTCTAAATTTTATATTTTTTTTTAGTTTGGTGTATCTCTTGTTAACACTGTAGAGCTGGATCTTTTTTGAACACATTCTCTGCGTCTTCTCTTTTAAATATTTTAATTACTACTATATTTGATCTTATCTTGACGCCTTTCACCCCATTATGCTTTCCCCCACTCTTTCTCCCTTTGTTACACTGAGAGATTTTTCTTTTTCCTGAGGTGATATAGAAATTTTCCTTCTATACGTTACGATGGTTATGACTAAATTTTGAGCAAACTCATTAAAACAGTACCAACATCGAGGTAATATCCATAACTTCTCTCTCCCCTTATCCCCAAGTATGCCCATAGCTGCCACTGTCTGGTTCAAACACCTTCCAGGTATAGATCCCAGATTCTGTTTTCCAGGTTTACTAGTGATTTTTGCATGACTGTGTTGGCACAGAGGAAAGGCATACGGTGTATACGTGTGTGTACATAGTTACCTTGGACTAGTAAAGTATATCCTCCAGTAATCTTTGTTGGAAAAGTGTACAAATGATAAACCTTCTGAATTTATCAGTATCCCCAGATGTATTCTTTTATGCTCAAAGTTAAATGCAATTTTGGCTGAGTATGAGATTCTAGGCTTAAAATATTTTTCCTGCAAAACTCCTGAAATATTGCATAATTTACTTTTAGTATTTCTTGTGTCCATTAATAAATCTTGCTAATTTCACTCTTGGTCCTTTGCAGATTACATCTTTCTTCTCCTAGGTAGCCTTTGTGATTCTTCCCTCCAAATTTTTAGAATTGAGTGAAAGAGTTTCTTGTTATAAATTCTGCTTAAAGCACTGAGTCAAATGCTAAGTAGAGTTTCGGAAATCATTTATAGATTTGCCCAGCACTACAGGATACGACATTGAACAAAATAAACATAGCTCCACCCTGGTTAGGCTCACAGTTTCCTGGGAGTGATCAACGTTATACTAGTAAATTTGCAAGTCTGTATATAACTACACCTTTGACAAGGGCTACAAAGGAAAGCACAATATGCAATGTAAAATGGTATCAGCAGGACATGGTGGGGATCAGAGGACAAGTCAGATAAAACTTCCCCCCAAAAAATAATATATAATGCCACACTGGAAACATGAAAAGTTAGGTAGGTAGTTAGGTAAGAAGAGGAGGAAGTGAGGAGAAGTACAGCATTTAACCTTGTCCAATAATAGTGAAAATGACATAAGTAAATAAGAAACTAGGTAAAATCTTGATTGTTAAATAAAAATCACCACTTATTCAAGCTATGATTTATACTACCCTTTATATGCCAGTATTTCACAAATGGTTTTATACTAACACCCTGTCTATAGGATGACATCAACAAGGTTGAAAAATAGATGATTTGGTGTTTTAAACCAACATAACTGCTAAATCATAACACGGTACAGTGGATTCCATGGTTTGTGCTCTATAAAACAATTTCTCAATTTCAAAGGATCTTTCGCTGACCGCCTTATGTAAGAGCATGGGGGACACAGGATTGGTGTTCATTCCCCACTTGTAAGACTGGCAAATTTAAGACTATGACTCATTTCTCAATAGAAAACACTTTTTAAAAAAGACTAATGAAGAACGAGCAGAGAGCAAGAATCTTAGTTACTCTTCAGCCTACAGGTGGGGAATTAAACCAGATAATTTTGCTAGAATTTCTTTGATTCTACAATGCAAATACTTGGGGCTGGGGAGTTAGAGCCCAATCTAATATGAAGTTTACCTGTGTTCTTTCTTTCCTGTACCGTGAAAGCACATTCCTAGAAGTGTAATCACAACGTTTTAGAACTAGGACAATGCAAAATATAATGAGGCGACTCTCTGGGAGTACAATTCCAGAATTTCCCAAGCATATCTGTTTTCAAATCAAATTTCACAGTTTAAATGTGATGCAGTGGCAACACAGTACACAGTAGGAGGTCAGAGAGTCAATTATTTCCTTTACTCCATCTCTATTTCTTTCTCTTCTGTGGTAGGATCAAACAGGTCACAAATAGGGAAATTTAGGTGAATTTGGCCTTCTGCTCCCTCACTGGATATAACCAGAGGAGTCACAGGGCAAAAATCAATGGCAAAGTGATGAAAATCCCTGTAATTGTGACATAATCTATTTGTTGTTTTCAGTCTTTATCAGCAACTTTTAGAGTTTTAGCATGTCACATAATTTTCAAATATTAAATAACCCTAATGATGTGTACCCCACTGAAAAACAATTTTCCCTTTTCATTTTAATCAGGAGAAAAGTGTTAGGAGCAAACCCCTCAATTTGTTCCATCTGTTATATTCATGTGACTGTATTTCTTTTTTCTTTTTTCCCTTTTTCCAAAGATCAACAAGATAAATCTAACTGCCTAGCTGCAAAAAAGGATAAAAGAGGCTCCACTGTGAACTGAAGTTTCAGTTGAGATGCCTTATACTGGCTGATGTTCTGAAATTAGCATGAAACAGCACCAGAGGAAACAGAGGGATTTTTCCGTGTTGTACAAAGGACCCTGTGAACTTTCCAAATGCCTAAGATCTCATTACTGACAACACTTTTTGCCCTCCAAGTTTTCACGTGGTGACCTTATGGCTTCCACTGGAGCATGGATGCAGATTTCCTCTCCAGTGAAATGGCATGAATGGAGTACAAAACACAGTCTTTAAGAAGGCAAGCTGTGCACCACTGACATAATTAGGAAAGCTGCGTGGGAGGAGAGCAGTGGACATCTAATGAGCTAGCAAGGATAAGGTGGAAAATGAGAACGTGGTTATTTGGAGAAGCACTGTTTGAGTTTTCCTTTAGGTAGGTTAAAAAACAAAATATTAAGTCTGCTGAAGCCCTTCCAGAGTTTGAGGATTAAAAGCTCTAAGGAAGCTTATGTCACTGTAGAAAGGGAAGGGAGAGAAGAAAGTGTTCTGCCTTCAGTAGCTGTTTCTGATTATTACTCTTTTGACCCAAATTCACTTGGAAAGGTAGCCTCAATGTCAGCACGAAAGAGTCACAGAAAATATTTTTAATGATTTCAATATAAAACGCAGGATTTGGGGCAAGCCATATGACATATTATGACTACAATTCAAGAAAGTGTTTAAAAACAAGTATCTGATTTTAAGAGGAACTATTACAAGATCAAGGACTCCATTAGCCTTTGTATTTTAGAGCCCCTACAAAAATGCAAGAACCCTAGAGCAGCTGTGTGGGTTTAGACAAGTTGCCAAACGTCTTCAACCTTCCGGTTCCTCAACTGTGTAGAGACAATCACAGTACTCTTTATTTCAAAGGAATTTTCTTTGAGAATTAACTAAGATAATTTATGGAAACACTTAAAAGAGTGCTGGCCACAAAAATGAACATTAGCTATTTTTGTTATCAGACATAATGAGGATCTAAACTAAGGCAGCAGTAGTAGGAATGGGAGGAAACATGATGACATTTGAGGAATATTTCGGTAGTAGAATTAGGAAACTCTGGAGATTCATTGGATGTGCGTCTAACAAAGAAAGAAGAATCAGGGATAATTCCCAGAATTTAATACAGACATCTGAGTGGGTGAAAGGTCATCAATTGAAATGGAGACTGCCAAGGAGAATGAAGTGCATGGGGAAGATGATGTAGACCTTTAGCTGGGAAATCTTGAGGTTCCTACTGATTATTCCAGGACAGGACAACAACATGCTTGATCTTAGAAGATAAAGAGCCCTTAAAGGAGACAAAATTGGTACCTGAAGCATGTGGAAAATCTAGTGAGTTTAGTAAAATGGAAACAAAGGAGTAGAGAGAATCAAAGAATGAATGATTTAATGGTGTCAATACAACAAAAAGAGGGAAGAAAAATAATCTGGAGAGGGGATCAACAGGTATAAAAGCCTGGAGGGCAGAATAGGGTTTAGTGGTGAAAACCAGGGTAAGGGAGAGGAATATAAAATTGGGACTAAAGATGAAAGCAGAAAGCACATAATGAAGGCCTGTAACAATCTGGGCTTCCCTTGAGGGCAGTTGGGGCCATTGAATACCTTCAGGCAGAGATGTAGTATAACCACATTTGGTCATTTGGAGGACGATTTTTAAAAGCTGCGTATAATGGATTAAAGAGGAACAAGCCTGGAGTCAGAATGATCATTTAGGAGGCAATTATAGGAATCCAGAGGGGGAAAGATGTCAGCCAGGACAACGTTATGGCACTAGGGTAGTTAGGTGGAAAGACCCAAGACATTTAGAAAATTAGGGATATAGCGGAAATAAGGATGAAAACCCAATTTGGGATCAGCATCTGAGTAGATGGTAATGAACACATGAGGAGGCAACGGTTTGTTGGGGAAGATAAATGGTTCCATTTTACATGTGTTGAGATTTTTAATTCCCTCTAGGTATCTGATTGGAGGTGTTGGCAGATGTATATAAAGATTTTTGTCTCAGGAGAAAATTGTCTTGGAAATATAGATTGGAAGCCATTAGCTCATGCATTGTATTTGGAGTCACAGGAGGTGAGGAACTATATAGACTGGGAAAAGAAAGTGGCCCAGAAAAGAACTGAAGAACGATGTATATATGATGCATTTTGTCACTTCAACTAAACTGTGAGCTCCGTAAAGGAAGAAAATGTAATGAATGCTTGTTGGGTTTTAATTACCCAGCTTCCAATCATTTTCTTCTGATAGAAATACCTGAAATTTCCTTTAAGGAATCATTCTATCCCCTGTTTTTCCCACACATTCTCACTGCTGCACTAGATGACACAGGTTGTATCGGTCAGCACACCACATCGCTTGGAAGCACTGATTGTCTTAGGAGTAGACACCAAGTGTCCAATCAGAGTGAATCCTTGAACTTGTGGGAAGAACTTCCGTAGAGAAAGGCTCTTTTCTACTGTACTTATATCTTTAAGGACGTGAGCTTGAAGCTCTCAAATGAGTTACAAAAGAACAAAAGACAGAAAAGGCTAATCTGAGAGAAGCAAGAAATGATAAGAAAAATGATTTTTAAAAATGGAAGAGAAAGGAGGGGGAAAGATAATAAGGAATAGAAAAAAGAGAAAGGAAAATAGGAATGAAAAAGGAAAGAAAATTATTTTGAGCAGCTACAAGAACTCCTGTCACTAAGCTAGTAGCTTTCATATAGGTTATCCCATTTAATATTTATAAAACTCTTGTGAGACAGCAAGCAAGTGGAATGACTAAGGCTCAGTCTCAGATCTGACTCCAAATGTTTGTCTTCTTCACAACTTTATGCAGTTTCTTATAAGGTATGAATACTAGTATCATGTTTTAAGCATTTTTTAAATTCGAGATAATTTGATTGATGTTGATGATGAACATGTGCTGATATAAGATATACTTGCAAACACCGTGTTGTGAAATTTTATTCTGAAAATAAAATACCTAATTTAATACATTGGAAATACAATAATGAAAGTTTAGAGCTCTAAGGAAACACTAAAATTTTTAAAACAGTATCTTTAATTCCTAATGATTGTCACCACATTCCATTGTCATTTAGGTTATCCCTTAAAACCTAGGGAATAGATTTTTTTTTATACCAGACAAATAGTAATAAATTCTAATCATCTTTATTTCACCAGTTGTTTAGCTTTAGGGAAGTGAAAATAGAAGACTATGAGTAAAGCAGTATAGGATAAAGGAATCAACAGAAAATACATAATTTTTAAATTACTCACATCTCTGTAGATTGATACTATAAAAGTTGTTTTATAGAGGTTAAGTCCAACAAATTCATGTTCCCATTTACTATTGCATTTCTATTACCAGGAAGCTAGTCAAGGTGTACCTTATATTACTTTCCAATCTACTCAAATTTATACTAAACCTTTATATTTCACAAGGTTTTGTCTTTCTATCATTCAGAAAATATTTAAAGATGGCCCATTAAAATATACCTGTTCTCTTTCTGAGAACCCTGTATCTCAAAAGCATGTTTAATGCAGATTCTCTGGGAATATGTATCAGGGTCAGGTCTTAGAATCTTCCTGGATGTGTAGTTGGACTGGCAAATATAGGAGTGAATGTGGCAGATATAAAAGCATCTGAGGGCTTCCCTGGTGGCGCAGTGGTTGAGAGTCCGCCTGCCGATGCAAGGGACACGGGTTCATGCCCTGGTCCGGGAAGATCCCACATGCCGCGGAGCGACTGGGCCCGTGAGCCATGGCTGCTGAGCCTGCGCTCTGCAACGGGAGAGGCCACAACAGTGAGAGGCCCGCGTACCCCACACACACACACACAAAATTATATCCATAAATGCAAAATAAGATACTTCACACCCACTAAGATGGCTGCAATAAAAAGACAAAACCATGTATTGACAAAGATGTAGATAAGTTGGATCTCTCCTACACAGCTGGTGGGAATGTAAAATGGTATGGCCACTCTGGAAAAGAGTTGGGCAGTTTCTTCAAAAGTAAAACAAAAACTTACCATGGAGGGGGCAGGGATAAATTCGGAGATTGAGATTGACATATACACACTACTATATGTAAAATAGATAACTAATAAGGACCTACTGTATAGCACAGGGAACTCTTCTCAATACTCTGTAACGACGTATATGGGGAAAGAATCTAAAAAAGAGTGGATATATGTATATGTATATGTATAACTAATCCACTTTGCTGCACAGCAGAAACTAACACAACATTGTAAATCAACTTTACTCCAATAAAAATGAAAATAAATAAATAAATAAAATCAAGGCAACACTTGTTAAAAAAAAGATAAACAAGCACTGGGGCTGTCATACAACATGATGACTAACACCACGATATGGTATATTTGAAAGCTGTTAAGAGAGTAGATCCTAAGAGTTTTCATCAAAAGGAAAAAAAAACATTTTTTTCCTTTTTTTGCCTCTATGAGATGATGGATGTTAACTAAACTTACTGTGGTAATTATTTCAAGATACATGTAAGTCACATCATTATTCTGTGCACCTTAAACTTACACAGTGCTGTTATGTCAATTATTTTTTTAGATGAAATAAAATGCTTGCTTTCCTGAGATAAAAATGGTAATAGGTAGGTCAATTATACCTCGATAAAACTGAGAAAAAATGTGAACAATTCAGCTGTTAAAAAAAAAAAAAAAAGAAAACTTACCATATGATCTGGCAATTCCACACTTAGAAAGCTACCCCCCCAAAAATGAAAACATATGTCCGTTCAAAGACTTAAATGTTCATAGCACCATTATTCACAATAACCCAAATTGTAGAAATCCAAATGTCCACCCTCTGGTGAATGGATAAACATAATGTGGGATACCTGTATGATGAAATACTATTCAATAAGAAAAAGGAGCTATCCACACATGGATGGACCTCAGAAAACATTATGCTAAGTGAATGAAACCAGACACAAAAGACTACATATTGCCTACCTCTATTTATATGAAATGCCCAAAAAAGGTAAATTTATAGAAACAGAAAGCAGGTCAGTTGATGCCTTGAGTTGTGGGTGGGAGCAGTAATTAACTACAAATGGGCACGCGAAAACATTTCGGGGCTTTCCTTGAAGAATGTGTGGTACATGTCTCAAATATTAAATGAATAAGGCACAGAAATATTTTGAATTTAGGGTAAGAATATCCAACATTGGCTAAACTATTGGTTTTTTGTTGCCAGTCACCAGAGGTTCTCTAAAGCACTGAGGAAATCAACCCTCCATCTCTGTTACGTGAGTCTTTGCAGAAACCCTACAGGTCACCTGTTCTGTGGATCAGATGCTCTTTGGGTCAAATTCCCTATGGTGGGATAAAGGTTTCAGAGAATGTGCCAGAGGAAGCCTTTTTGTGCATCTCCATATAGCCGAAAATGTCCTCTTGCATGTGTTAACTCTAGAATCTTAACTGAGAAATGCGAACCATAGCTGGAGGTTAATCTGATGAGAAGGCCCACTACCTTGATGCTTTTTCTCTCCTTTCCATTTATCTCTGGCTCTCTTTAGCTTGAGTGCAGTCTCAACCCCACTATTCCATTGCATTAATGTTTATGTATCAACTTCTATGGTTTTTAGTGCACCTGTTTGCTTCCTTTCCTCTTTCCTCAAAAGCAAACTAAATTTAAAAATCAAATCAGAATTAATAAGGATTAGGAGACATCAATGTTATCAAATCCAGAAGGAAAGAGGGGAAGTAGATGAAATTTGACAATATTTATAAATAGGAAGGAGTGGGAAAATAGCAGAGAAATGAGAAAGACAGATAAATTATGTCTGTCTCATCACATCCATTCCTCTTCCATATGTTGTATACCACCTCTAGCAATTTACCACACTCCAGCGCCAAGATAGCAAGAAGCACAGGATTTCCTTAGAGACCACGGCTCTCACCTCTCCTTCGCAGGCCCACATTTAGAAAAACAAAAACACTCAACAGCAACCAAAAGTTCACATTGGGCTGCCTGTTCCTCCTCCAGGCCTGATCTCTAGGCAGATTTTTTTCTAGCCTATGGAAATGGTTTAGCATTAATTTCATCATGGTTTCTTTCACACTTCCTTACTAAGGTATTAAAAAAGGGAATTCGCAGAAATTCATCAAGTGCCATGAGCGACATTCTCACAAGTGTTGAAGAAATGAATATGAAGATGGATTTCAGAAATAGTTCTTCAACTTATTTGGCTCATTTGCTGTTACAGAAGATCAGTCAGAGTCCAAGTGCGTATGGTGAATAAAAAGTTCAAGTTCTTAACATGTAGGTCCCAAACTCAAACCATTAGATTGACCCTGCACCCATGAAAACTCTCCATTGTTTCCACGTGCAACTTTATCCTCAACCCCTATCCCCCAATACCTGTTTGACTGTGACTCAAGAGGTGTCTATATTCTATTTCATGGCTAAGAAAACAAATTTTTTGTCAACTATAAATAGTATAAATGTGCTTACCAGGACATATTAGACCTGCACATTAAGGTCAAGTTATTTGGTCTGACTTGTGCCCCTTTAAAACTCTGTACTCTCATCTTCAGAGAGTAAGTCTGAGGGCAAGCTTGCTACATAATTAGTGACTTGAGTTCTCCTAGGGGCTCAATTTCAGAAGGACATTATGAGCCATGAACAACTAAGAATATATCAAAAATAAAATGAACAGATTAAATGTAATCAGAGGCTTTCAAAACAAAAAAAAATTTTTTAAGATCGAAGAATCTTATTTGTGCAGGTTAATTGTATGAGTTCAGGGTACCATGAAAACATAGCAAAGACTGGGTGGCTTAAACAACAGAAATTTTGTTTGAGTCCTGGAGGGTGGAAGTCCAAGATCAGGGTGCCGGCATCACCGGGTTCTGGTTAGGATTCTCTTCCTGGCTGGCAGATGGGAAAGAGAGAGAGCAAGCTCTCCTGTATCTCTTCTTCTAAGGGCACAATCCTATAATGAGAGCTCTACCCTCATGACCTCATCTCCAACACTATCACACTGAGGGTTAGGACTTCACCATAAGAATGAGGGGGGAAGGGGAGACATAGTTCAATCCTTGGCAATAAACTAGAATTAACTGGGTTTGGGAGCTGCGTTACACTGCTAACTAATCTTGAACTCAGTGGATCCTGAAAACCATGCCTTTTCACAATTTGCTGCTGGTAAGCCCCTCACTTCCACCCTTTATTTGGGCAGTTGGCCTACAGTCAATAGTATAGACCACTATAATAATAAATATTCAATTTTTTATCTTTTTTGTATCTGATTTATTAGTCCAGGAGATTCATACCTTTGGGGTGGAGGGATCCTCCCAGCTTTGTATTATCTTCACATTTATTTAATAAGGTTGCTTTTTATGTGTCCCTTTGAGTCAATAACTAAAATGATAAAATATAAAAGGGAAGAGGGGAGAAGCATAGAACTTTCCCTATATAAACCCATCATCAGTATCCTCTGGGTTCTGTCATTTAATAAGTTTACCAAGCTGTAATCATATACATTTTATAGTTTATCTTATCCATAAGAAAATTGTCAGATATCTTGTAAAATGCCTTCAAAATTCCAAGTACTGTATGTCTACATCATTTTTTGGACCTCTCATTTCAGTAACAATGACAAAACTTTGAAATGAGATGGCCCAACACATTTTGCTCTTGGTAAATTCATTCTGACTCCTTGTTAGGTGTTCTTTCTAACTCTATGAATCTTTTCTAATCTAACTCTAGTCTGCACTGGCATTTAGATCACCTTGATTTTCTATAACATTTAGGCTTCCGTGAAGTGTTCTATGATGGAATGTTGCTCAGATTTTCTTTTTTAATATTTCAATTTAATTCAGTTTTTTCCATAACATGATTTTACAAGTACCATCTTCATTGCTTGAAACTGATCACACGAGAAGCTCTTCAAAAGTGCTTCTTAAGGGACTTCCCTGGTGGTCCAGTGGTTAGGACTCAGGTACTTTCATTGCAGGGGGCCCGGGTTTGATCCCTGGTCGGGGAACTAAGATCCCACAAGCTGTGTGGCAAGGCCAAAACCAAAGATAAGTGCTTATTAAAAGAATGAGTGAGTAGCATTCCCTGAATGCTGAAGGAATTTTGAATGAGTTATAGGCTTTCAGGAGGCAGAGCAGAGAGAGAATGGGGGACAGAGCACAAAAGTACCACAACTTCTTTATCCATTTTTCTCTTTCCTGGGATATTTAAGGTGTACCGAAGTCGAGGTTCCTGTAAACAGAGCAGCCCTAAACTTTGAGGTGCCTGTGTCTTGTTGATTTTTAGTTCAGGGGCTGTGATGCACCCTGGATTGACCACATCTACACCCACAGCTGGATGAGACATAAGGCTGGACACTTGGGGCTGAGAGGATTGGTGAGGTTGGGTGAGCAAAAGTAATGCCAGAGGACAAAATGCAGGATTTTTAAATTTAAAAACAATTATTCTCAAAGCACATATACTATATAGAAGAAAATGCAAATCCAGTGGATCTATTTTTCATTTGTCCAGGCTTCATCAGGTGTTACTATTGTGAATGCAGTACCACTCATGAATTACATAAACCATTTTAAAGGGTTTGTTTACATGTGAGATAGTAAGTTTCCATAGAGTTACCTGAAATTGAAAGTTCTCCCACCTCCTGGGCTTAACCAGTCATTTAAATTTTCAATAAAAAGGCTTTAACCTGGTTCATTAATTTCTCAGGGCATTCTTATGTTTCTTATGCTTTTTCTAGTTACCACTGACTCCTTTTTCCTGAGTCAGTCAAAAGTTTAGTTTCACTTTATTCTGTTCCTCTTCTACATTACTTCAAATCACATGCAACATTCCTCTGATTTCTCTCATTTCTCTAAAATGCCTAACTCAAGGCTGTGTTATCTACAGAGAGCCTATTTTTACTGAAGGTTTTGGGCAACAAAGGGTGTCAAGTTTACTATACAATTTTTTTTTAATATGTATTTATTTACTTCGTTGTGCCGGGTCTTAGTTGCGGCTTGCAGGCTCCTTAGTTGCGGCTTGCCAGCTCCTTAGTTGCAGCACGTGGGCTCCTTAGTTGTGGCTCTCAGGATCCTTACTTGTGGCATGCGAACTCTTAGTTGCAGCACACATATGGGATCTAGTTCCCTGACCACGGATCGAACCCGGGCCCCCAGCATTGGGAGCGCAGAGTCTTATCCACTGTGCCACCAGGGAAGTCCCAACTATATAATTGTTTTTAAAATCTTAAAATTGATTATTAGATACCATTCCCCTACATTCAACTGGGCATTTCCTACCTTGAGGAATTTCTCATCAGTCATGGCCTACTTTGGACCCAACTTTCTGTGTTCTTCTCCTGTCTCTACCAGATAGCCTCCAACTCACTACTCCAGTAATTTTTTTTTAACCATCTTTATTGGAGTATAATTGCTTTACAATGCTGTGTTAGTTTCTGCTTTATAACAAAGTGAATCAGCTATACATATACATATATCCCCATATCTCCTCCCTCTCGCGTCTCCCTCCCACCCTCCCTATCCCACACCTCTAGGTGGTCACACCCGAGCTGATCTCCCTGTGCTATGCTGCTGCTTCCCACTAGCTACCTATTTTACATTTGGTAGTGTATATATTTCCATGCCACTCTCTCACTTCATCCCAGCTTCCCCTTCCCCTTCCCTGTGTCCTCAAGTCCATTCTCTACATCTGTGTCTTTATTCCTGTCCTGCCCCTAGGTTCTTCAGAACCTTTTTTTTTTTTTTTTTAGATTCCATATATGTGTGTTAGCATATGGTATTTGTTTTTCTCTTTCTGACTTACTTCACTCTGTATGACAGTCTCTAGGTCATCCACCTCACTACAAATAACTCAGTTTCGTTTCTTTTTATGGCTGAGTAATATTCCATTGTATATATGTGCCACATCTTCTGTATCAATTCGTCTGTCGATGGATATTTAGGTTGCTTCCATGTCCTGGCTATTGTAAATAGGGCTGCAATGAACATTGTGGTACATGACTCTTTTTGAATTATGGTTTTCTCTGGGTATATGCCCAGTAGTGGGATTGCTAAATTGTATGGTAATTCTGTTTTTAGTTTTTTAAGGAACCTGCATACTATTCTCCATAGTGGCTGTATCAATTTACATTCCCACCAACAGTGCAAGAGGGTTCCCTTTTCTCCACACCCTCTCCAGCATTTATTGTTTGTAGATTTTTTGATGATGGCCACTCTGACTGGTATGAGATGATATCTCATTGTAGTTTTGATTTGCATTTCTCTAATGATTAGTGATGTTGAGCATTCTTTCATGCGTTCGTTGGCAATGTGTCTATCTTCTTTGGAGAAATGTCTATTTAGGTCTTCTGCCCATTTTTGGATTGGGTTGGTTGTTTTTTGATATTGAGCTGCATGAGCTGCTTGTAAATTTTGGAGATTAATCCTTTGTCAGTTGCTTCATTTGCAAATATTTTCTCCCATTGTGAGGGTTGTCTTTTCGTCTTGTTTACGTTTTCCTTTGCTGTGCAAAAGCTTTTAAGTTTCATTAGGTCCCATTTGTTTATTTTTGTTTTTATTTCCATTTCTCTAGGAGGTGGGTCAAAAAGGATCTTGCTGTGATTTATGTCATAAAGTGTTCTACCTATGTTTTCCTCTAAGAGTTTTATAGTGTCTGGCCATATCCAGTAATTTCTTATGCAGTGCAGTTCAGCTCTCCACCCACTAGCCAAATAATGTCCAGGTTCATGTTTGCACACTCAGAAATTCATGAAGATGATTTGCTAAACAAAGGATTGTTGACTTTAAATTTCCAACATTTAACAGCAAAACAACTGAGGGCTCTTTGAAATTGGTTTACAAATTCTTAGGAAGGTTGCCTCCAGCTGTCTACAGCAAGATCCTACATGTCCTGAGTCTTATTTTTATCTTTCTGAAACATCAGTTGATAACAACTATAGGCACAGACAAAAAATTCTGGTATCCTAGAGTTGTTCCCCAACCATCAAAAACCCATTTTGTTGACAAAATCTATTCATTACTTAGCTGTATTATCAATTGGATGAGAATACATAAAGCACAGATTTCAAATGTAACTCTTCTATCACCTTATATAAATGACTTTTAATCACCTTCCTGAAGATAGGGGCTTGTAGTACCCAGAGTTTGAAAAGAAGCAGAAGGAAAGTAAAAGAGTCTTTCCTCCTCTTAGGGGGAAACTAGCTTAAACTCTAGTTACCAAAGAAATACGATTCTCTCCTCTCTCTGTGGACCTATGTTGCCACTTGGATTTATGGTGACAGTGTTTCCTGGCTCTCTGGATTTATGCCTGACACTGAAGTTGCACAGACGGCCATTTACATTTCTTTAGAAGACTTTTTAACTCTGTAGCTCTAACAACTGCTTTTGAGCAAAGGCAAATTAGGTAGCTTTGAAGGTCAAAGTCTTGCATTTTGTGTTTCTTCCTTACCATTGCTATATTATGTGTAGCTGACACAGCCTGAAGATACGGCATGATACACCATATGTGTTTAAGGGTGGGGGACAAAATCAACCCAAAGGAACCGATAGTCACCTTCACTATGCCAGTTTGTGTACAACAATTGATTTACGTTCCTCTTTTCTTCAAGAGCCAGAAGGTGGCATCTGACTACTTATTTTAATATTTGTGTTTATTTCATTAAATATATTATACTTAGATTGACAACTTAAACTTATCTTCTATTTTTAAATATAGAATTAAGTACAGCAAGTTAACTTGCTGGAGAAAAAACAAATGATACGAAGCAAAAAATATAGAAAGGCAATAAGGCCATCTATCCTCAGATCCACAGAATAGATCAGAATTGTCTTCAAATGATTATGACCTAAATATTTTTAGAAAGACTTCCACAGTGATTTGGAACTGTTCAACCAATAGTAAGACCATTAAAATGAAAAGGTAAGAAAGAGATACACTATCTTTCAAATTACCCTGACTTAGGCTTAAACTTCAGAGATCTAATTAGATCTCAGATCTAGAGAAATGCAAGGAAATGACCTCTCAGCTTAAAAGGCCATCTCCTTTCTTTTCCCCTTAGACAGCCTATGTTCACTGTGAATTATCTATCACAATATTAGTAAAATTGAGGAAGAACAAACAGGAAAACATAGATGAAATGTCTTAAAGATGTTGTTCCTCTTTTTATAATTTCATTGCCCTTCAATATATCCATTGAAAAAAACACAGTTTGTTATTCTGTACACTCTTGGTGCTAAGCATGTTGGAGGTAAAGGAGAACAAGCTATGATTCCTGTCCTCAAGTCACCCACAACCAAGCCTGGAAGGTTGTCACAAAGAGGTCATCAAAATGCAACGCAGTGAAGGCAATGACAGATGTGCAAAACTGTGAGAAAAGCTCAGAGCAAAGTATTTCCTGAGGAACACAGTGAGAGCAAGTAGGAGAGTCCGGAAGGCTTCCTGGAGAAGGCGACCTGAACTGAATTTCATAACATTAGCAGGAGTTCCACATAGACTATTAGGCTAAGAAAGTAGAAATGGCATTCTAGGCAAGTGACTACCAGAAAAGGGTGTGAGGGTGGCATTGGCAGGTGCTAAATGATAGAGGTCCTTATATGCTATATATTGATATCAGCATATATATTAAAGGGTTTGATATTTAGCCTGTAAAAGTTAGGACTCTTCTGAAGGGTTACACACCAATCTGTGACATGGTCAAATGTGAGTTTTAAGAAGATCACTCTGGTGGCAGGATGAAGAATTAGTCATAATGGGATAAGACCGGAGGCAGGCAGTTGAGTTTGGAATCTACTGCGTGAGATGATGAGGGTTAAACCAAAACCTTGTTATAAGGACAAAGAGAAAAGAATCTATCCCAGAGCTATTGAGGTGGGAAAGTTGGCAAGATTTTATGGTGTGTATGGTAGGGTATGCAAGAAAGGTGGGGTCTGCAGCGATTTCTTGTGTGGTTGCTGGATGGAAAGTAATATCAGCAGATAAGATAGAAAATACAGGGTGAGGGAAAATTTTTAAGAGGAAACAAAAGTGCTCATATTCAGAAGTATTGAGAGAGATGCCTATAAGGCATCCTGTGGAGAGGTCTAGTTAGCAAAGAGCTGTGTAACTATACTGTAGAGGCCCAGATTAGAGACATCAATTTGGAAGTCTTTAGTAAAGGTTAGAGATAATGAGAACAGCCGGGATCACTCAGACAGAATATGAGCACGAAATAAGGGGCTCTAGGAAAACCCTTGGTGAATTCCAACCTTTAAGAGGTGGGCAGAAGTTCCCAGAAAAGAAACTGAGAAGTTAATGTCCATTTTTCAAAATTATCAACATGACTGAAAGAGAGTGTGTGTTGACAGCCCTAATACCCTGCACTTTCCTTTAAAAAATGACAACGAGGCTTGCAGGTATTTAAGTACTTAGGGTGTAAACCCCACAAATTGGAACTTTTCATTTTCCTTAGATGTCTCTCTGCCTGAGTTTTTACTTCTAAACATAAAGTCTAATGAACGGTCGTTAATATTCTTCTTACAAATAAAGACTTCCTCTTCAAACATTTACAGAATTTTCTTGTGTGAAACGTTTACTAAAAAGAATGTCTTGAAGAGTGGCAGTGAAGAATTGAAAGCACTGGATGGAGGAGAACTTTGAGAGTTTGGCTGCAATGGAGCAAAATACAACAACAGGTGTATTACCAGATGAAGAAAAATAATAAACACATTGCTCCCCGCTTTAGTAGTCAAGGGTTAGTTGTATACAAAAGACCCTATTGCAAAATTCTACACCCAAAGACAAGTTGAACAGTTTTCTTTTGGAAAATCAGTTACACATTTCTAGGACTTATTATTTTTCCACGGTTAAATCTCTGTTCCTGTCCTTGTCATTTTACATTTGGTATTCCAAAACCCATTCCTCACCACCTGTCTTAGCCCTCTCTTCAATCTGTCCAAAATCTTACAGCTAAAATCATCTTTCAAATCTCTTGTTTCACCACAGTACTTTCTTCCTTAAGATTACTTTTCAATGTTTTAAATCAACATTTTCTGGGAACCCTCAGGGACCTACTAGTAACATCTTCTTAGCCTCAAAAGAAATATATATGTATATATATAATTTAATTTTAACAAATGATAATTTATTGAGCTGTGAACAATTAAAACAGAAACAAAAATAGTAACACCTTTTGTGTGTAGTTACTGAAATTTTTCCAAGGCTTTTCATCTTATTAACTTTAATAACTTCTATCCTTTGACTGATGTTATTCTCATTTTAGACGGAAGAAACTGAGACCCAGAATGTTTAGGGGCTTTATCCAAACTCATGCAAGGTCAAAATGAATTTCAGAACTCAGTTTTCTCAACTATCTACCTAGTGCTTTCTCTACTTAAGTAAAATGGTATACCTAACACTGCCTGGAATTAATGCCAATAAAAAAGGGAGCAGGGCTTCCCTGGTGGCGCAGTGGTTGAGAGTCCGCCTGCCGATGCAGGGGACGCGGGTTCGTGCCCCGGTCCGGGAAGATCCCACAAGCCGCGGAGCAGCTGGGCCCGTGAGCCATGGCCACTGAGGCTGCGCGTCCGGAGCCTATGCTCTGCAACGGGAGAGGCCACAACACTGAGAGGCCCGCGTACCGCAAAAAAAAGAAAGAAAAAAAAAAAAAGGGAGCAAACCGTACTGTGTGCCTCTAGTACATCTGGCACTGAGCTAAATAAATTATACAATAATTTCCATTAATCTTCTCAATCCCCCATCATTTCTTTTTTCTACCTGAAGACTAGGAGTGTAAGAGCCAGTAATATTACTCGCTACATAAGTAATAAAGAAAGTAGTATAATTTATTTCATAATTAATAAAGGAATAATTTGAAACTATGTTTCTGATCCCAAAGTCTGAGTTCTTTCCACCTAAGTGCACTGTCTCACATAGTAAAAAGCTTCAAGCCCATTTCCATCTGTTATATCTACACAATACAGTTTTATTAAGAGGCAATTATATTACAAATATATTGCAGACAAGATGATAATGAAAGAAAAATGCCATCAGCCCTGACCTTGAGAAGCACCCAGTCTTGGAGGGAACACCAACAAGTAAACACAGCAAAAAGTACAGATTTTTCCTTTAATAACAATGGGGGAGGGGTAAAGATGAAAGGAGTTTTGTTAAAAAGAATGTAAAAGAAAATAAAAATATTTTTAAATGTTAAAAAATATGTAAAATCATTGTTCAGTAACAAAGCTCTCAAAACAGTGATTCTCAAACCTTATTTTGTTATACATTCAGACATTTTATTATAACCATGGACAACCTGTATGTCTGAAAGAAACGAAGGACAAATTTTAATCCACATAACAAGCTATAGGTATATGAGGGAGATGAATCATGACATTCAATAAATAATGATACCTCACCTATAGCACAGTCAGGAAGCATGGTCCTTCAAGGGATGAAATACAGTATGCTTGGTACAAACTATGAATGTATACCTGATAAGGTAACTTGCACGTATGCCTATTTAGTAAATACTTATTGACTCTGGCAGTGAGAAGGAGGTGGTGTGCACTTGGAAATGAACACTGAAATGTTAAATAACCAGAAAGCAGAATTGTGCTCTGTTTAAAACATCTACTAGCCATCATGTAATCAGCGTAATAAATTTTACAGCTCACATATCATTTTCTACTGCTGTCGACCCTCCTGCTGCTAAATTATTTCCATCTTTCTAAGCTACAAGAATTCTACATAAACAGAATCCCAGAAAAGTCATCCTATTATTCTTACCGAATTCAATTATCAATAACGTTTATTAAGGACCAACTATGACCCAGGCACTTAATAGAAGTTTCCTTGACAAATGGACAAAATTTTGGAAAGACTGACCTCACTGAATACAGATACTATGTCCTAGTTATTCTGCATTCCTTTAATACACACACATTAATGTCACATTTGTAACAGGTTTAGATGGGTATTTATCAAGTGTGGATTTAAGGAGTCTTATTCTTGGTAAATTCAAAATCCATTTGAAACATATGGGTTCATTCTTTCAATCCAAATTCATCTTTTTCAAGTTTAAATGAATTGGTTTTGAAACATGAATTTAGAAAGGCAGAAAGATTAATCAAAGAAGCTCCTAAGACTTCTCACCCCTGGAGAAACATATGGATGTTATTTAAAATCAATTCAGAAAAAAAGACAGGTTGAAATTTCTTATTTAAATCAAAGTTTGTCTTTGCAGTATTACATACGGCATGATTATTAGAAGATGTGTACCAGACGGAGTTCACTTTAGCAATCGACGCAAACTGACTCTGGCTGATGTAAGCAAATAAAAAGGAGTTTTTAAAAGATGTTATAAGGGGAGGACCCAGATTTGAATCACTAAGGAGCCTGGAGAAGAGAAGGAATCATGTAGCAACAACACAGCCGGAACCACAGCCAAACTCCAACCGGAGAGCTACTGCCAAGCGGAACCCTGTTGCTGCCACCACAAATCTCTTAATCCCACATCGCACCCTCCCACATTATTGGCACTGGACGCTGGGTGACACCACTTTCGATAAGTTTCTACTGCTCTCCCTTCCTGGTATCATTTGCTTTTGATTTAAGATCCAGGGTGAGTGGTCTGATTGGCTCAGCCTAGATGACTGTATAGTACACTCACAAAACGGAAGGAGATTCAGATGCTATAAAGAAAGTTGTAAAGGTAAACAGTAAAAACAAGATGATATTAATGTTTGCCACTGTGAAAACTGTCCTACATTCTTCACCTCTTATCTCTGATTTTGCTCAATTCTTCCATTTCTGTCTTCTTTCCTAAGTCTATAATGTGCATCCCCCTACAGAATTTAAAGTCACATCCCTATTCCTTAGGTATTGGATATGATTGAGTTCATCTGCATTGAACAGAAAACCTCCAAAACAGCACTGGTTTAATCAAGTTAGAAGTTTTCCTATCTATCACAAAAGGATTTTGAAAACCAGCTGCCCAGAATTGTCACAGTGGCTCCAAAATTATAATGAGATCATGACCCACTCTCTCCATTGTACCATCAAGGGCACCTCATCGTCCAAAATGGCTGCCAGAATTCCAACCATCACATCTGCAGGCCAGCAAAGTGAAAAAGTGGAAGGGACAAAATGCTGTTTGCCTCTTCCCTTGTAAGGAATTCTTGTGGAAGCCACACACGAAACTTCTACTTACATTTCATTGGCCTTAC
Source organism: Aethalodelphis obliquidens (assembly GCF_003676395.1). Classification (NCBI taxonomy): domain Eukaryota; kingdom Metazoa; phylum Chordata; class Mammalia; order Artiodactyla; family Delphinidae; genus Aethalodelphis; species Aethalodelphis obliquidens. The sequence goes on from NW_020837975.1 coordinate 19,481,981, forward strand.
TTAGTCACCTGTTTGTACCTAGCTGCTAAGAAAATTAGGAAATAAATCTTTAACGTGGGCAGCAATATGCCAGGCTAAAAATCGAGATTCTGACACTACTGAAGAAGGGGTGAGTGGCTACTGGGGAAAGAGGGTGTGTAAATAGCATTGTCTCAAACAATTTGTTTTTATTGTTCTCTCAGTATTCCCTCTATGGTATCTTTGTCTCACAAACAGAATTGGCTGAGGTAAACAAGTATCATCTCCTGGAATGCACACAATTATTTAAAAGCAGGCTTCTCTAATACATACTCATTGTTTGCCTCCACTGGTAGTATTTCCTGCTCTCCACAAAAAATACCTCAATTGCTTTAGGGAATTTTTCTTCCTTCAGTCTCAGCCATGTGGTTTACTAGACTCTACCCTCAGTTCCAGGGTTCAGTGTAGTCCATCACCCAGGTCCTGAAATTTGAGGCAGTAACTGGTATCTTATTTCATTCAATTAAAAAAAAAAACCAGGAAATTTGGGGGTAGATGTTTCTGGGGATAAAGATCAGCCAGGTGACAAATAATTTTTGTATATGTACAATGTATCAACAATAGTTCTAGACACTTAGAATATAGGGGGGCATTGATTCAGGTGCAGACGACAGAAACTATTCTAGATAGTTTAAGCCGAAAGGCGTTTAGTACAGGGTCCTTAGCTTACAAAATCATTGGAGGAGCTGAAGGAGCCAGACCAAGCCTCAGTCTTTAGAAATGATTCCCAGAACACCATAAAGGAATTGGCCTAATAAGGCAGCTGTCTTCCCTGTTACCAGAAAGCTGGGTAATCAGGAAGCTTCTGGTTCAATTGCTGACTCAAGTATCACACTGTTTCCTTCAAGATCCCAGCATGAGGAAGCCAGCTGTTGGCCCTAAGATCACATCACCTTGACTACAATTCAAGCCCTATGCCCTGCCTCCTGGCACAAGATTGGACACTGGAAACTCTAATAACATTGATGAAGAAAAAGCAAACAAAGGAAGACCAAAATCTCCACAGCTGTGCTTACCTTCAGAACTCGTTGAAGCAATACAGTAGAGACTGGCTTCCTTCCACCTTGCAAATCTTACATGGATGGCTTTGTTGGCATAAATACATCATCTGAAAAGAAGTTTAGAAACTGTTTTAAATGTCCCTGTCTCAAAAATGAAGGATATTACAGAGGAATAAGAATGGAGTTTTCGCATCCAGTCTGCAGTATCTGTCACAAGCAGTCAACAGGGTAGATGAAATCTCTGTCTTCTGTGACATTGAATCTCTGTTCTCTTAAGGAGACTCCTCTCCTCCTAATGAGTGACAAACTCATTAAACGAGGAGGCCATTAGATGGAGGCGACTCTATTACCATGGCAGCCTTCATAAGCAAACCAAAATCTAAGCCCGTAAATGCCTCAAGGTTACAATATCAAAATGCCAAGGACCACCAATCACAAATAGCCAACTAGGCTTAAAGCTGCAGCCAATCAATAATTTCCTTACTTTGCTTCTCTAGAAAAGTCTCTCCCTGTCCATAGAGCACTAACCACTTCCGTTTTGGTGCTGCCCAAGTCAAATCCGTTTTTGCTCAAATGAACTCCTAAATACTGTAATATGCCTCAGTTTATCCTTGTAACAGGAGCAACTGGAACGGATTTACTCTCTGAATAGTGTGGTAAGTACAGGTGAGTCTTTAACTTCTCTCAGCCATTTCACCGTCTTGAAGGGAGACAGCCTGAAAATGACACTGATCAATGAAGAAGAGCAGAGCCAGGGACTTCACGGAGAAATATATAACTAGAGCTCCAATGACATCGCGCACCTCTAGATCAAGCCATGCCTGAATCCCGTCTTCCTTGAACTGCTATGTTAACTCACCCCATATACCTTCTTTTGGGTTAAGCCATCTTGATTGGGATTTTCCATCTCTGTCAACTAAATGATTCTTATTCACATAGCGCTTAGAACCAGAAATGGGGTATTGAAAAAGATTTAACTTATGCAGAATTGTCTACATTGAAGTAGGGAAAAAGGTCATGAGGACTCTGTCATCTGGAGCTGAGAAAACTGGCAACCTTTGTTACAGAGTATGAAAACTCCTTGTTAACACAATAGCAGTTGGTCCACCGCCCAGGCCTGGGACCTGGAGGTGAGCGGCGGCGCTAGGACCTGGAGGGCGGAGGCTGCGGCGGAGCCTGGGCGGCCCGAGCGGCGCGGCGCGAACTCTGGCTCTCGGCTCCCCGCGCCTTTTGAGGGGGCTTGGGGGCTACAAGTGGCCAGGCGCTCCCCGGGGCAGATGAGGAAACGGAGGCTCAGAGACGTCACATGACTTCCGGAGGCCCCTCAGCCAGTGTAGCCCCACACCCCTGCCCCTGGGCTGCCAGCAGGACTCTGTCCCCTGCCCCTCAGTAGCAACAAACTCCCAACAGTGCCAGTGGGGTCTTTCATTAACGCTCCCGGGCCGCATCCGTCAGCCTGTAGAAGTGGAGCATCACCGATGGCTCCAGCCCCACTCTTGGCAACAAAACGAGGCTTTCCCGGTGCCACCAGTATGTGACTGTCACCAGCTTCAGCCACCTGCTAGGCACCAAGCTGGGCCCGAGATCCAGCGAGCACAACCCGCGCAAACGAGGCACCCACCTGGGGCTCCTCGGCCGATCCGGGCAACGAAACCCCCTTCCGCGTGACGGCCCGTTCCAGTGTATACTGTGTGCTGCGGAGGCCCCCGGAGTTCGCCAGCCGGACCCCGAAACTCTGTTCATCTTCTGGGGTCCCCCAAACAGGATCCAGGAACCCCAGGGAAGCCTGACGCGCGTCACCCAGTGCGCAGGCCTGGTGTGCCCAGCACCGAGTCCCGTGCGCTCCCTCTCGGACGCATGCGCCAATTTGTGGACCTCTTCCGGGTTGCGCCAATTTGTGGACCTCTTCCGGGTTGAGAGAGGCAAGGTCAGGGAAAAGTCCCATTCGCGGTCGAGCACGGGGTGGTTCGGCACGGCGATTGCACGTTTATAGCATGGTCTCCCTGCACCCCCTCCCCAACTATTGCAGCCAGCAGCCCCGCCTTCAGTGCATGCCCTACGGCTACTACGGCTACTACGAGCCCAAGGGGCTGGACGAGTATCACCTACATCTGGAATGGCCCTAGCAGCAAGGGCATCACGGAGAAGAGGGTCTTCTCATCCTGGGCCCAGCTGTACAGAATCACCTTCTCCCACACCCCTCCTGGACCTAGGTCACCCTGCCTGTGGGACCCTCACAAGGGACACAGGAGAAGTGGCTCTCCACCCAGCCTCTCGACCAAGGGCCATGTCTGGCTAATCAAGGCTGGTCCGAGTGTTTTTTGGTCAATCTGGGCCTTGAAGTGGGTGAATCCTCCAGCCATTCAGGGCCTGGGGGTATCTCTTGGCCAAATCAGGGATTTGGGCTTCTATGTGGTTAATCGGGTGTTGTGGGTATTTCTTGTCCAGTCAGGGTCTGAGCATAGACAGGTTATTTCTGAGTAATCTGAGGCTAAGGACATGTCCTTTCCCATGATTTCTTTTTCCAGAGCCCCAGGATGGACCCCAAATTACTTCCCGTTGGCTGGGACAGTGGGGTCCTGTTCCAAGAAGCTGGGAACTTTGTGTTGCCCCCTCCCTTCCCAGAGCCAGAAAGAGGTTTTGTGGAGGTGGGAGCTATCTGGAGACCAGGTTGGGACATTTGTGGGGTTGGAGGGCCCAGGGGTGGGAGGCTGGTGTTTGGGGCTTGGCTCTTCCCTGAGTGGCCTTGGACAAACCCCTTGCCCCCTCTCCGAGCATCCTTCTGCCTGTGTCAGGTTCTAATGTCTGAGAACCCTCCCACCTCTCCCACCAACCACCTTGGGTCTGTCCTCCTGGGTCTGTCCTCCATAAGACTGGCCCCTCCAGCCACACCACTCCTTGCTGGGGGGCTCAGCTCCCTGAGGGTCTGAGGCAACCTTCCCAACCTCCTCCTAGAAACTTGAGGCTATTTTTTTTCATCGACTCCCCAGGGTTTGGTTTGGGGGACTCTGATAAGAAGGGACAAACCTTCAGCTCTTTTCTTAGCCCCTCCCCTCAGCTGCCGTTAGCTGGGATTTTAAAGAGCCAGGCCCCTTTTTGGCCATCCAGCAATGAGGTTTTCCACCGGCTGGAGGAAATTTGGGGGCTGAGAAAGTGGGGGATCCCAGCTAGTCTGGGATTTCCTGCAGCACCTTTGTCTGCAGCTGCAGGAGTTGTCCAAGAGTCTCCCCCAAACTGGGCCTGGGAAGGTTCTAGGGGGCCAGCCAGGATCTGTGTGGCCCAGGTTCTATCCCCTCACTCTACATCAGGCACTTTATTGCTGGCCCTCAGTGGGGTGTGTTTGCACCCTGCTCTTCTGGAGCCTGGAGGTGAAGATTGGAGGCCTTCCTGGAGAAGGCCGCTAGCAGTGAGCCATTGCACACTGGGGTGGAGGTGAGGGCATGCAACTACCCCAGACCTGATTTTGTAATGATTGTACAAGAATAAATGCACCTAAGATCCAGAAAAACAAAACAAAAACAAACAAAAAATAGCACTTGTAGCTTTAGGCTCAGACCGTGTATTGAATCTGAAGCATTAAAAGATTTAGTAGGAAATTTTTAAGATATTTGTGTGTTAGCTGCCTCTTACAGCCTTTTTTTGCCATCATATATTAACTATTTACTATGCACCAGGCATTATACTAACAATTTACTTGTATTAGCTCATTTAATACCTGGTGGCACAGGAACAATTATGATCTCCATTTTACTGACGAGGAAACTGAAGTAGTCTTCTATAGAAGAAAACAGGAGAAACCAGACCTATAGAAAATAGGAAAATCTGGGCCAAAGAAAGAACATCCACTTTTCTCAGTGATTCTTTCGATGTGTTCCAAGTAATTAAAGTTGACTAGAAGGTGTCTTTGCACAGGTAGAAAAAAAACTGAATTATCCAGCCCCATGCTAAAATCAGTTGTAATAAAAATCATAGAGAAGAAAAATTATCAAGTGATAAAATTAGAGCCTGAGACAAGTTTTATTGCCTGGGCACCTCCTAAATAATGTCTTGTGTATTCAGTACAGGAAAAGGGGGCCATCACCTCACATTGCAAAGATGCAGATGAGTGACTCCCCCAAACCCCACTCCATCAGCCTATTGTTCTGAATTGCTCCCTAGAAGAGAACAAGGCAGAGGCCATTAAGTGAACACCTATTTCTGAGAAACAAATTTCTCTGGGCATGTTATAAACTCAAAGACTGTGATCTAATAACATCCCTGGCTTTGTTTACTATCCCTTGAAGTTCAATAAAAGTAGTTTAAAGTCTGCTTAAAATTCAATTAAAGTATTAAGGAAATAGTTTGAGGGCAAAACCTTCAACCAGTTAATGAGGAATTAAGGTTGTTGATGACTCTATTCCCAAGGCAGTTCTCAGGCCCCAGACCTAGAGAACGAGTACCACCTGAAGCCCCAAAGGTAAATACCACCCAAATTCCTATCTAAGCTGTGATCCCAGTGCCAGTAGATAAGAGAGAACTTCCAAGGGGATGTAGAAGCACCAGGTCCGCTAGGAACTTACTTTGCTCCCAGGTCAAGGAGGCTGTGTTACTCTGGTCCAGCAGGAAATATATGTCTTACAGACCATTGATTAATATATATTTTTATTCGTTACCCTCCACTGTATGTTGATTTTACCGTAAGAAGTTAACACTTCCCAGTTAAATTCGGTCAGATCATCACACCACAGGAAGCTACATGTGGATAAAACCAAGAATCTGGCTCACTACCTAGAACAAGAGCCAACAAACTACAGTGTGGACCAAACCTGTCCCTTCCCCCACTTGCATTTGTGACTAAAATTGTATTGGAACTCAGCCACACCCATTTGTTTATGAGTTGTCTAAGTGGCTGCTTTCACACTGCATTACCGTAGCTAGCAGGCTTAACTAATTGCCACAGAGGCATTATGACTCACAAAGCATAAAGTGTTTTAAGATCTGGCCCTTAAAAAAATATAGTTGTCTACCCCTAACCTAGAGAATCCTAGTTCTGGCTCTGGGTGCAGCAGTGTGATTGTTTCAGGGGTAGCACAACCACACGCACTTTCGATGATTCCCTAGGACTTGCGAAACTCAGAAACAGCTATACTCAGGCTAATATTTATTACAGGAAAAAGGATACAAAGCAGGATCAGCAAGGGGAAAAGATGCACCTAGTGGAGTCTGTTGGGAAATAGACACAGGTTTCTAAAGCCCTCCTCATGGAAGTCACACAGGATGCGCCGTTCCTCCAACAATGATCTGTAGCACATGCAAAGTGTTTCCACCCAAGGAAGCACACCTGCATCTCAGACTGCAGGACTCTTACTGAGGGCTGGTTACAGTCGGCACATTCACCTGCATGGCCAGCCATGATTTCCTCATCTCCAGAACCCCAGAAGGAAACCAGTGTCCACCAGAAATCACAGTGTCGGCATAAACTATCTGGACAAGTTGGTCTAGCACGGTTGGGTGTCTCAGGCATATAAAACAACCTTATTAATTAGTAACAGAGGGAACATTCCAAGGGCCATGTCTCCAGGAGTTGGCCAAGGCTCAGTCACATGGCAGGCCCTCCTGATGATATATAATGCTGAACGACCAGGCCTGGTGTGTTAACTCTTTCCCACTCAGGGAAGCGAGTTTGGAGGGTCTCCTCGGAAAGGAGATGGGGCAGGTACATAAGCCTCAGCATATCTTGATGGGAAGAAGAATGCATATGGATGTAGGGTAGTCAAGCAGAAGGTAACAGATACTTGCCTCCCCAGCATCTTTTTTCTCCTAAACAAAACCTAGATTTTTGGGGGAGACCCGTGTCCGCCAGAATTTATTTGCAGATATACTGACCCTCTATTTCAGGGTTGGACCCTAATAGTTTATCCCACTCTTGTGGCTGCAGTGATTGTTTCAGAGACTGTCATATGATCAAATTTATGGCAAGAAGAGCTTTTTATGGGAGATTTCTAGGTAAGAAAGTTTTCAACTTTTCTACAGGAACTATTTTCTAAAATGTGCTCTTTTCTCCCTGCTTCATTTTGGATGTAATTGTGTGGCCTAGATGTTTTCCAGTCACTTTTGCTACCATTAATACATCTTGTATGATGTCCAAGCTCAAAAGTACGTAACAGCAAAACTGTGAGAGATGCAGAGAAAGAGCTGGAAGCTTAAAGACACATGACCCTAAATCAAACAGTTCCCCCGATGCTGTATGTCTCTGGGTTTTCTATTAGGTGCCCCCCATCCCCTTGCCCAAATTCTCTTTTCATTTAAGTCTGTCTGAACTGGGATCTCTGTCACTCACAATAAACATTCCTGATTGATAAAGTATCATCATTCCTATTTTATAAATGAGAAGGCCTAAGCATAGACAAGTTAAATAATTAGCCTACAGTCACAACTAGAATAAATGGCAGAGCCAGGGTTCAATAGCATTTCTCTTTGTGTCCAAAACTGATATGTTTTTCTCCAAATTCACGCAGCCACTAGATTAGAATTTCTTGTTGAACTCACCCTGCATCCTCCACCAGAATCAGCTGTGTATTTGAGACCCACCCTTCATTCAGATACCACATGGGAATTCATTGTAGCATCAGCAGTTTTATAGCTGTCGCATCCCTAAAAACTAGGAATATCTGAGATTTAATGTCAAAAAAAGAGTAGAGACCAAACTGACCAGTCCTTTGGTTTTTTGTTTTTGTTTTTTTTTTTGCGGTACGCGGGCCTCTCACTGCTGTGGCCTCTCCCGTTGCGGAGCTCCGGACGCGCAGGCTCAGCGGCCATGGCTCACGGGCCCAGCCAGTCCACGGCATGTGGGATCTTCCCGGACCGGGGCACGAACCCGTGTCCCCTGCATCGGCAGGCGGACTCTCAACCACTGCGCCACCAGCGAAGCCCAGTCTTTTGGTTTGTATCCTCCTCCTCCTTAGCCACTTTTTATATTATATTCCATTTTTTCTGAACCATACATGGAGTGAAATAAATATCATTATTGTTCTGGGATTCCTGAAGAACTCTAGATTTTAGGTTCAAAAGTTAGATCCAAATAAAGACAGTTAGTTGAATTTAGCTTCTAATAAAAAACCATCTCAGATGATTTTACTAGCCTTATCTATAATTGTATATATCAACTATTCATCCTTATATATAATCTCAATTCCATTCATACAGGAAAAGAACTACTACGTACGTCCCCAGGAAAAAAAGGTGAAGTGTAACTGTGGGGGGGAAATCTTTTCAAATATTCTCATACTGTGAGCCTATTATAAGTGCAAAAAGATTAAAGCTATAGTATAAAGGTATATAACTAAATTACTACAAACAACTGTTTAACTGGAGCTGCCTAGGATACATCAGTAGCCCCTAAATGATCAAAGGCTATTGCTGCAGGCAAGGTCCAAAACCACCTGCTTATATAAAGAACTTTAGATGACAGGACTGATATTATGCATGTATATTGATACTTCTTGAAATGACAATTTTAAAAACAAATATCTATCCAAAACCGACAGAAGGCAAACAGATTGGGAGTTAAGTTTGTAATTCTGCTACTGACTCATCCTTTGCCTTGTGTAGAAATGTGATAATTTCTTAGGATATTTCACAAATCTCCTGCCCTGTCATTGTTATCTACAGAAAGAAGAAAATTCAGGTTATATTGGAACTGATGTAGGCACTCTATTTCACTCCCTCTGTACAACCCCAAGCAAAATTGTGAAATAGGATAGGTTTATTTTATTCCCCAATTCCACATTAAGTCCTACCTTTGTATGAAAAGGTATGGTAAACTAGTTACACTACTATTTTCCATTTTTTTATGCAACCCTAGGAAGAAAAACATATTACAGCAGACAATAATCCACATATACATGTATAGATAGACAGCATATAACTTTTGTTTCAATTATATATTAGTGGGTATTTTATATGTTATATGAAATTATATACTGCATATATAATATAATGTATGTATTTAATATACATAAAATTGGGGGAAAAAATTAAATAAAATAAAGGAAAAATATATATACAATTGAAACAAAAGTTATACAAAAATACTTCCCTGTACTTTATGTAATGCACTGAGACATTTTTTATTCTATTCTGTTCTTTTTCATTTTTGTTAAAAGCAGGTCACAACTTGACTTATTAAATTGATGTCAAAACCTGCTAATGGGTTATGCTCACAAATTAAAAAGCAACAATTTATAATAAAGACTAAATATCCATCAATGTCCCAAACTCCTACTTCTGTAATTTATATGTCAACAGAGATAAGAACCAATTGAAAGATGCTTTAGAGTAGAATATCAGACATCAGTGAGGACACTGGAATACCTACTTGAAAGTTTTCCCTGAATTTGACAGATTCTTTCACCAAGACAGGTTTTTCTTCCTGCAAAGCTCACAGTAACCTTACAGTCAGGTGTGGACAGGATGGAAGTAGTGTACACCACTTTCAAGCCTGGGCACAAATCTCATACATGATCACCATCCTCCATCTCCTGATGTAAGGCAGATAGCAGAGTGGTCTTGAAAGCGAGGAGTTGAAAAGGCAAAACTACAAGATGGAAGGAGGCTAGATACCTTCATCACTGCTCAAAAAAGACTCACTTTTTCTGAGCACTCATCAATCATGAACCCATTTTAGACGTTACATGAGAGAGAAACTTCTATTGTGTTAAGCCCCAAAGATTTATAGCAGCTAGCATTGCTTTTTACTAATACATAAGCTATCATTTCAGAAAATACTAAGAATAACCTTCCACCAGGACACAATAGAAGCTCTTCACTTTCAAGGAGAGATACACCCTTTGAAGCATTCCCAACACAAGGAGGAAGAAGCACCCACTTCTGGATCAGAAATAATGCAGACTATACTCAGACTACTTCCTATGTCAACTCTTCTTAGTCTACTTTTCAGTTTTTCTTCCATGGTCTTCTCATTTCCACAACTTCACTTTACATCCCTATATAATCTCCTCAAAACCCCATATCGTTGTCCCAGACTTTCTTCCATATTCCAAATCCAAACTCCTTTGAACGTTTCAGCAATGATAAACACATTTATTTAATTTTTTTTTTTTTTTTTTTTGCTGTACGCGGGCCTCTCACTGCTGTGGCCTCTCCTGTTGCGGAGCACAGGCTCCGGACGCGTAGGCTCAGCAGTCATGGCTCACGGGCCCAGCCGCTCCGCGGCATGTGGGATCTTCCCAGACCGGGGCACGAACCTGTGTCCCCTGCATCGGCAGGCAGACTCTCAACCACTGCGCCACCAGGGAAGCCCCTATAAACACATTTTGATGCTAGTGAAAGGACAAAAACAAGTGGAAGGAGGAACAGTGAGACTAGGGGAATCTATTTGCAACACTAGTTGAACGTGTGCCAAAGTAAGATGTAAATATGTCCAATAGCTCTCTTTCCCTCCTCCCCTCCTTTGCAGATCTTATTCCAGGGAGTCCTTAAGCAGCCTACTCTTTTATATTTGAATTTCTTTTTTTCCTGAGTGAATAGATAATGTTTCCAGCGCTTCCTACGTCATCAAGGTAGAGTTCTGTTTTGTTGTTATTGATATTTCTGCCTTTAGTGAGTTGGGGGGCAGGTCATGAATTCGTGTTCCCAGTGCCTACCTTTCTTGGCATAGACTGTCTCTGAAAACTACTTTGGTTGAATTTGGTCTGGTCTCAGATTTACCTGATGGTTACCACTCACAGTTCCCTCAGAGCCCAGAGATTTCTTCTAGAAGGAAAGGTTCCAGAAAAATCAGAGGGATAAATAAAGAATGCAGCTGATTCCCACCTTGTGCTGATGCCCAAGAGGGTGATGAGAGCCGCGAGGCATGTGGGCTCTTAGCTCCCCGACTAGGGATCAAACTGGCACCGCCTGCATTGGAAGGAGAAGTCTTAACCACTGGACCATCAGGGAAGTCCCTGCATTCCTATGTTGTTGAACCTGAATTTCTGAGCTATGTCAGACTCGGGATGCCACTAGCCATTCTCAAAACAATGTCTGCTGGTAACTGCAACTTTACATTTTCAAGGACTCCTCTCTTAACTATTAAATTTTAAACAATGATGTTAGATCAGATACTAATAGAAAGATGAGACATATTTGTAGTGGTCAATAGATCCCGTTACAGATATGTTAATACTACATCAGAAGTTAAAACCTACTTAGGTAGAATTAGACAACTGGCTACGAAGTCTCTGTGAAGTGCCAATTCCAGACTAGGTTTCAGACTTATTCTCCTGAATTCCTAAGGGAATGAGATCTATTTTTACTATCAAAGTTTCAGTTGTTACACCTCCTAAAAAAAAAAAAAAAAACTCAGCAGAGCAAAGAGACCAAATGTGTAATATAAGGAAGAATTTTACATTCATCACTCTTATATGACCTGCTATGCAGGACATAGAAAATTATCAAAGCCTCGGTTGACAGAATGATTGCTCAAATACCACCCCTCCAAAAAATTCAAGAACAGTTAAGTTGATCATAAGAAAACACATCCCGTAGCTGTGTTGCCCATGGAGATAATTTGCCTAATGAAGAAAGGCAGTGGAACTTTCTTTTCAAGGGTCTCTGTGCAAAAGTATAATTCGGTGGACAGAGGCTGATCCCAGTCTTGGCTTTGAATGATATCAATTATATATAGAACATTGATAATTGACTGAAGACTTTTGAAACTCAGTTCTCTCATAGTTGAAGGTAGGCATTTCCTGGTTAGAGTATTAAAATGATTAGATTGTGTGTATTTTTTCCAGCAAATAGTACGTGCTCAATAAATAAATCATATCGTCATTAAAAATACAAAATCACTGTCATACTGAAAATTCCTTGGACTTAAAACAATTAAAAATGTAGCAAATGTGAATTGGGCATTTTGACTTACAGCAAAGGATATGTTCTCTTCTATATATTCTATCATAATATTGCATTTAATAGGAATTTTTGTTGGTGGAACTGAATACATTGTATGAGGGAGAGAACAATAAGTATCTAAATACTTATATTCACAGAAAAATTTGCAAAAGCTTGAATTTTCAAGGAATGCAGAGCTATGGTTAATTTAATTTCTACTTAATTCCAGATTAACAGGAAAAATCATTTTGTTTGAACTCTTGTCAAAGATTTTCCAAAAATATATTAGTTCAATTTTCCATTGAAGTAAGAATAGAATGGACACACAATACTTCTCTAATGACTGATGGTTTTTCATGACTCAGGCTCATCAAGGTAAATTAATTATAAAAGTATTAATTATATTAGTATTAATTATAAAAGTGCCTACCACTCTATTACCCTTTTGTATTTAAAGTCTTATACTTACATACATATTATGTAATAATTTAATCAATTCCCTAGATAAAAAAGAAACATAAATATTCCAGGCTAATATTATCACTAATAAAACACTTCATCTTAGAGATGAATCTGAGTTAATAAAGGTAAATTTTGTCCAGGTATTAATTTTCCAAAAATTAATAAAGGTAAGATTTTTCTAGTTTACTAAAGGTCTGAGCCTAACACACAGGTGTTCCTATCTTAACATAGAATTCATTTTCACAGTCCAGAAAAACAATATTATATTGACTATCATCCTCATCTTGATTACTCCCTGACCCTATAACCAGATGTCAATTCAGAACACCTATATTTTGTAGCTCTACTCTACTGCTTAATTAATTTCCTTGAATTATAATTATATAATTACCTTGCCTTCCTCTTCCCCAACCTCCACCCTCATTGTAAATCACTTAAAGGTGGGAATTTGTGTCTTCTAATTTTTATATTATCCTTTGCAATGTCATAAACTATACCCTAAAATTAGCAGACTCTCAGTAACTTTTATTGAATTGAGGCTTATGCAAACCATGCATTTTTCTACTAAGCTACTATTTTTTATAAAATCCATCATGAGAATGATCATGTGCTCAAATAAAGGGAAAAAATGTTAAATGTAGTATTCATTTGATAAGTCAGGGAATAATAGATAGTACCGGCTACCATCTATCTACAATTTTTCATCCATCGTTTTTGTCCCCTTTCTTTCAAGAGTTATCTGTACCTACCACACACCTTTGAGATGGGATTATGTAAGACAAAAGCAAATACCTATTGTCAATACCTCAAATTCCAAACACCTCCTATGGTGTTTGACTGACATGACATACACCTTTAACAAGAGCTGTCTTACAGAGACTACAGGAAAGAGACAGGCAGGCAGACTTCAGACAGCAGCTTAAAGTGACTGGCATTCTTCTTTTGACAGTTTCATTTGACTCTAGCTCAAGTCAACTTAGCTTCCTACTCCACATGGAATTCTAATTTAACAGTGACGAGCATCTTAGGAGAAGAGGGGAAAGGAAACCTTAGCAGGGCTTAGGAAAGCAGAGTGGTAGAGTTTAGCACTTAGTTTTCTCTAGAAACAACATCTAACATCTGCATTTTTACTTTAGATCCATATAGAAAATATGGAGTGGTTTTGATACCCATGTAAGATGGACTCCTCTTGTTTTTGTCCAAGATTCATTTTCTGCTTTCTTTTTTTAAACTAATTTTTATTGGAGTATAGTTGATTTACAATCTTGTGTTAGTTTCTGCTGTACAGCAAAATGAATCAGTTATCCATATACATATATCCACTCTTTTTTAGATTCTTTTCCCATATAGGTCATTACAGAGTATTGAGTAAAGTTCCCTGTGCTATACAGTAGGTCCTTTTTAGTTGTCTATTTTATATATAGTAGTGTGTATATGTCAACCTGAATCTCCCAATTTATCCCTCCCCCCACTTTCCTCCTTGGTAACCATAAGTTTGTTTTCTACATCTGTAAGTCTATTTCTGTTTTGTAAGTAAGTTCATTTGTACCATTTTTTAGATTCCACATATAAGCAACATCCTATGATATTTGTCTTTCTGTGTCTGACTTACTTTACTCAGTATGACAATCTCTAGGTCCATCCATGTAGCTGCAAATGGCATTATTTCATTCTTTTTTATGGCTGAGTAATATTCTACTTTCTCTTAATAACAGCACCTTTGCTTCCCTTTGGGTAAACCACCCTCCCCCATCCTCAGTCCATGACTATTCAATGCACACACACCCTATCCCTGGGAGTGAGATTCCATTCTCCATCCATAAGGAAGCATTCATCTACAGGTAAGAGGAAACCAACTAAAAGTGACTAGTCATAATTAAATAACCAGTTTCAAGTTATTTCAGCAGCTCCATAATTTCAAGCTGCGGGGTAGACCTCCCTAAGATTCTCTTTGCTTTTCCCTCATAGTCACATGACTGCATCCACAAGCAAGAAGTGGGGGAAAGGTGCATGTCACGGTAGAAGGAGAAAGCCACTCTTCTCATACTCATTCACCTTTTATCAGAGAGAGAAATCTTACCCCAGAAATTCCCCAGAAGACTACCAAATAGTTACAGCTAGGTCACATGGCTATCCTTAGTTACAATAAGGAATAGAAAATCAAGTGTCTGGCTTATTCTGCTTGTATGGTGGGAAGAAGGTGAAGATGCTGTAAAATATTAATAAACAGAAACCTCAATTAAATAGAGTTGGGAGACCAGAAGCGGCCGCTCTCACACCCTGTGATGATAGCAGAGCCCAACAGGAGGAAGACATACTCCTCTGCTTTCCCTGCAAGGACTCAGCCAATAAAAAGCCAAGGACTCTTTGTTTACTACAGTTCTTCCAACTTCTTTCTCCCCTTCTAAAAATGTTCTCCTTCCCTTGCCATGTGGGGACTTGCATGTGGCCCCCACGTTTGCAGACCTCAAATTGCAAGTGTCTGCTGATCCCAAATTCATCTTTGCTGGAGAAATATCATCTGGCAGTCTATTTGTTTCAGGTCAACAAAGTCAAGGGAAATAGAGGTTGCTGAAAATCACTTTGGAGGAAACATCTAAGGTTATCTGTAATATATTCCTTTGGCCACAGTGATTATGTCAAGGATGGGCATGTAAAACCAAGCCAGCCGGTGGAGCTATGATATGAGTTACCTTGGCTGATCTGTACGTAACCAGTTTTCCACTTTAACTGATACTCTTCATGCCCTCAGTAATGCATAGTTACTGGTAACCACACACACTGAATGTGATCTGTCTAGTTTAACAATTTTATTATCAACAGTCATCAGTGTTTCATCTCAAATTTATTGTAATTACAAAATGCTATTAAATATTGAATGTACTAATGAAATATGAGTAAAAAGAAAAGAAGGTGTTTTTTTTTTGAAAGTTGAATCTTTGGAAAGACTAGATAAAAGAAAATCCTCTAGAATTAGATATGGGTGAGACACCGTTAACAAATGATTTCTTCCAAGTCAATCCAATCTATATAATCCCTGCTGGAACACAGACCCTTCAAACAAAGCGAGAAGCGTGTCTTCATGACAGTCAATCCCTACCCAGCCTGAAACAGAGAAATATGGTTAATTTCCCCCTCCTGACCCGAATACCACTCACCAATCCACAAGTAAAGAATACAGAAGCCTATGTGAGGGGAGTGGAAAATTACCTTAAAATCCTTTTCTTGATGACATTGCTCCAGTTAAAAATCAATAACAACAACAATAAAACACAAATTCATTTCTGTGCTAACTTACAAATAAACTCTACTGTTGTGCATTCATTCAGTGACACCATGTCCCAGGCATTCTGCTAGGATAGAATATGATGGTAAACAAGATTATTGGAGATTTTGCTTAAGAGCTTAAGGTCTAGTGTGAAAGACAGACAATAAATTTTTTAAACGTTAAACAACAACTGTGGCATTTAACAATTTCATGCATCTGCTCCTTGACCTTTGTCATCTCATCCACTCTTCTAACTTCCAACTAGTGTGAGTAATCAAGTTCATATCTATCTATTTTTACCATAACTTTATTTCCTGGACATGATATTGTCAATTCCACTAACTGCTGAATGACTACATAGGTATATGCATATCCTGCTCATATTACAGCTATCCAAAATGGATCCAATCATTTCCCCAGACAAACTGAGTTTTCTCATACCATTTCTCTCATCTCGTTAATCACGTTAACTCCCTTCCAGGTCTGTATATCTATAAGTTTATGGCTAACTCTCAAAGCTTTTCCTTGATCTAAGCCTACACAGAGCATTCATTTCTCAAATGTGTCCACTCCCCATGAAGACTGAACAAACCTAAACAAAAGAAGCTAATCCCAAATCTATTCCAAGTTCTTAGAAAATAATTTGAAATATATTTCTTGCTAATCAGAGGTCTTGTAATATTATCTTTCCACATGGTGGACAGCAAATTAATATTAGCTTGTACATGTCTTCCAAGTTGGGGCTATCCACACCACTTTGTCCTTTTTCAGAGATTGTTCAATGCATACACATACACACACACACACACTCACCCCATATTTCACTCAAGTATTTATTGTCATCTTCTGTTCAGCCATCATATCTAAGTCTGACCTTATATCTGAACTTTGAAGAACTGAAAGTGAGAATAAATGAAAGTCAAATCAAGTGGTTGGCTAGTGTGTGCCTTTTAATCCATTTTATTATTGCTTTCTTGGAGTTGTCAACGTACAGTCTTGAGCTTAGCAGGGATAGCTGTTATCAGGCAAAGGAGTTGGCATATCTTCCATTCTTGTTCAGATGCTAGTTTGCAATAATTTTCCGAAATCCACAGGGGAGGTTTTGGAGAGAAGCTGTGAGACAGCTAATCAGAAAAAGATATTCTAATGTTTAGTTATATTACAGTGTAGCAGAGGTTCCTGGGGGATATGGCAGAAGCCCCATTAGTTGATTCATTTTAACAGTGTTGAATAAAGCTGAGAAAACAACTATCAGAGGAAATCTCACACTGGTAATTCTTGAAATGAGCTCAAACCTGTGTTTCCTAATTTCTGTGATGTTCTTATTTTTCAAGAATTCACCTTATTTTACTTCTCTTCCTTTTATCTTCTTTAGTTTTATATTTCATATTCACCGGCATCTAAGATTTATTTAATTTCTACTATGCGTACTGAAACACTGACAAAAGGAACTGAGACATTCAGAAAACATGTTTAAAAAATCAAATTTAAATTCCTTAATTATTTCTATTTGCTTTCTAGATGTAAATAGATGGCAGGTATGTATTAGGCATTGTGTTGGGAATATTACAAGCCAGAACGTTGCCATAGCAACCCTGGCCACCAATAACCTCCATGAGAAATGAATTCCCAATGGGAACCGAGGCCTTGGCAGTTTACACAGCACTTTCAAGCCATAAAAGCACTCATTATTTATTACAATCAACTAATTAAGTAGGGCTGTTGATATTATCCTTATTTTCTAAATGACAAAACTTCAGCTTAAAGAGGTTAAGAGACTCGTCCAGGGTCACGTTAGCAGGTAAGTGGCAGGCTCAGAGCTCAAAGTCACATCTTCTGGTCTTAGGAATCGTATGTTTTTCCAGACTCAGCCTAATTACTGAAAATATGAATATATCTATATTTAGACTAATTATTTTTTAAATGTGGGACTTCAGGAATGATCTAACTAAATATTCTCTTGTTGTTGTTCAGGTAGACATAAGGTTTAGGGCCTGTGGATTTGGGGGCCCAAGTCTTCCCTTGTTAGCTTTTATTTGAGCAATTAGTCATGGTGACCACATTAACAGATAATCCTTTCAGACTCATTGGCTTACGCCAGTCACAACTTGTCAATTTTTCTATTCCAATCTCTGAATTGGTACTTCCTCTGAAGAGCAGACAATACAACTTCTCCTTCAAGACGGAGACAGGAAAAAAGGAAATATTACAAGAAGGATGAACATGTGAGAGAAGGTAAATGTTCCACGTTTGAATTAAGAATCATGGTACATGGTATCGATCAATTAAGTGATATCTATAAATCAGAGGTTCTCATCTGGGTATTCATTTTGCGTCCCCCAGGAGACATTTGACAATGTCTGGAGATATTTTTGGTTGTCACCACTGGGGGATATTACTTGCATCAAGTGGGTAGAGGCCAGGGATGCTATTAAATATCTCACAGTCTACACACAATACAAAGGACAGGTCCCCACAGCAAAGAATTATTCGGCCCAAGATGTCTGTAGTGAAGCTGTTGAGAAATCCTGCTATAAATAAGGCAACTAATTTGATTTTATGCATTTAATTATCTTATAAAAGTAATTCTTACAATTGGTTTGTCTAAAGTTTATGATTAAAAACATTTTGCTTGTATTAAGAAGTTATAAAATATTACATGGTTATCACAGAAAAATTTAAAAACACAAGCATGAAGAAAAAAAGTCACCTTAAATCCCACAATCTAGTGATAAATAGTATTAACTTTCTGGTGTCTTTTCTTATAGATTTCATCTCACACAAATATTCACATTGGTATAGACACTGTCGGACAAAAAAACCAATCATGTTATACTTTCCTGTAAGTTAACAATTTATTGTGAATAATCCACTATGTCAGTAAATGAAGATTTACCTCATTGTTTTTAATGACTAACTAGTATTAAATTTATGGATTTAACAAATATATTAATCTCTTATCAAATATTTAGATTAACTCCATTTTTCTTGCTACTATAAGCAATGTGGTCATGAATATTCTTACACATAAATTTAGTACAAATGTCTGATTATTTTTCACATATCCTAGAAACAGTTTTCAGGTCAAGGGATATATGCAATATTATTTGATATCCTTTGCTAAATTTCACAATAAAAAGTTACACTAATTAACAAATTCATAGTGTCCATTGTAAACACATTTAATGGCATGCTGAAAATCACTTCTCCAATTTCTGTGCCAGAAAAATAAAGATCAAGGTATATATGGACGAAAGGTCTAAGTCTGTGATCTTTAGCGAGATCATAATCCTCAATTTGTGGGGCTAAATGAGAGGTTGCTAAACTGCTCTAATTGGGGAATGTGTGCTATTTCAAGTCAATAAAATATAAAAAGGGCTGACTCCCATATAGATGTCCACTTAGGTACTTTTATAAAAGGAAAGACATAAGTATGACTTAGAATTCAGTAGAAGCAGACTCAATAGCAGACACTGAATAGAAAGAATGTAATCCCCTCAAAAATCCTCAAAAACATTGGGGACCATGCTGGTTTTCCTATTGTTTGTAGGATGGGATTATGAGACTTTTTTTTAATTATAAAAGGGAAGTGTGTCGCTATTATGCTGGAAGAGTTGGGAAAACCCAGACCCCTGGCATTTGGGTTACACATTAAAACATTTTTTTTCAAGGAGAGAAAATAATCCAAGGAAAATGTCAAGGCTTGTGTGTTATTATTGTTTCCCAAAGCCAGAGGGAACATGCCACTGTGGCAGCAAGCAAAAACATTTTGCTGTTTTCCCTCTATTTGATGCCTTTTTGTTGAATATTAGAAAGACATTTATGAAATGCAATTTAATACATTTGCTAAAAATTAACACAGAGATGGATTTTCACTTAATTAACCTACTCTCCAAAAAAGGCAGTAGAGAAATACTTGTTAATGTTTAAGCCATAAGATACACAAAAAAGCAGGCAATATTTCATTGTGACACCCAGGAGACCCATGTGTGACACAGTATAGAGTCTATGTGTATCTCACTCTCCACGGGAACTAATTTTGAAGCACCAGAATGCTGTGAATTGGCTGTAAAACAATGTTGAAGAAACTCAACATAGAACAGAAGGCACACTTTCCTTAGGAAGAATGCTGATAAAATTTTAATGAACTAACATGTTGTCATGGGGATTTGTTGCTATTCATTAATTCATTGTGCTGTTCCTCTACAGTTTTGCTGAAGTTGAGTGACAAATTGTCAAGTAGCTGTTCTGGTGGTTTACATTGCCTCATTGATACCCTACATTTGGGGGTAAATTCTTTAAAGACTTACCCCATAGCATGTGGGGTGACACATTTTTTCAGCACCATGTGCACTGCATTGTATTTCAAATAAAATTCCGTCTCTAGGGTAAGGTCTTTGACTCTGTAAAACAATGGAAATAATCACAGAATGATTGACAGCTCTGGTCACAGATGGGGACCACCATAGGACCCAGGGCTGGGGAAGGCTCTACCATACAAAATAGTCAACTGGCCACCTATGAGTTAGGGTAAAATTCTCAGAAGAAAAGAATAATACAATCATAAAATCATAAAATGTCAGAGCTTGGAGGGACCTCAAAATCAGTCTGTTTCATTTTTTAAATGAGAAAACTGAGGGAGACCAGAGAGATAAAGAGTTACAAAGGACAGGAGTGGCAGAGCAAGGACTAGAAATTAAGTGTTTTGACTTATGTCAATTTTCTTATAGTGCCTCCCTGGGTTTCTTCTCTTGCTCTTTTCACTTCCAAGAGCTTTCATCTGTTCCCCTTGAAATGAGCCTTAATGGTAAAATAATGGGGTAGAGGAATATAACCACAGGTGGCCTATTATAAGCTCTTATATTATTTTCTTAAATGCATACAAACGTTAAGCTATAAATGCTATAAATGATCCATGTTTGTGTTAATGGAATTTTCCAAGCCTTTGAATAAAATGGATTCTCTAAAAAGACTTGGAAAACTTGTCCAATACTTTATATACCCTTTGGCTGCATACCCAGTCTGGGATAATCAGATGAGGCTCACTGAGAAAAGCAGTCAGAGTATATTATAGATTCTGATGGAGGGATGTGTCCTTACCATGGTCATCATCAAACAACATTGGTGGGACTTGATTCTTGCCTCTGTGCCTTGGTGGCAGCCAGATGAAAGGAGAAGCACAGACCATTGTGTAGTGATCATGGCATTGAGAAGCAGCTCCAACCTGGCTCCAAATATTCATGTCACATTCTCAGAGACAGCCAAAGATAGAGAGGTTTTTGTTTCTGTCTTTTATTCTATCCTCCTCCTACCTGCCAGCTGTTTGACAATATTAACTTTATATAAATTTGTTGACTTCCCAATTTGCAGAACACTGAGGAGACTCAAATTCATAATGTGCAAATACACTAAATGCCCAAAGCAAAGTGCTAAAGAGGAAAAAAAAATAATTTAAAAACTCACTATTAAAATCCAATAGCTTCATTTTTTATTCTAAACCCTTGCTACTCAATGCAGCCATTCAACAATCAGCATCACCTGGGATCTGGTAGAAACACAGAATCTCGGGCCCCACCCCAGACATACCAGATCAGACTGCCTTTTAATAAGATCCCCAAGTGATTCATACGCACATTAAAGTTTGAGAAACTCTGGGCAACAGCACATAATACCAAGGTAGCATCCTTACATGTACCGCTCATAACACATAACGCACAACCCAAACAGAGACACTAGTATCTTACCTCTCTGTTGTTCCCAGTAGGCAAGAATAATTACTACTATATTACACTACACCTTTTTAGAAGTTTCTATTGCTACATTAAAAGTTTGTTTAACCAGGTATTATGTGCATAATGAAAATATTTTCCATTCCTTACTTCCTCACAAGAAATGCAATGCTTGTAAAACCCTAATACCTTTTTATTTGCTAATGGCTGTAATTAAGTAATAGCAGCAGCTAACATTTACTGGAGGCTCACTATGTGCCAAGCACTGCATGACATAGATGATGTACATTACCTCATTTAATCCTCTCCATGAGCCAAAGATGGGAGCAATAATATCACCTTCATTTGATAGAAGGAGAAATTAAAACACAGAGGTTAAGTATTCTGTCTGAGAGTACAGCATGAATTAAAAGTGGGGTCTAAACCCACAAAATTGGAATCTGTCATCCACCATATTAGTTTTTGATTAAGCCACTAGAACTGGAAAACAATGCTTAGACCAAAACATAAATATTTTTTCACCCCAACATGACATGTTCCTGCTTTTTAGAAAACCTAATGACTAATAAGTACAGGTCTGCTACCCTTGCAAGAGCCTTAAAAAAAAAAAAAAGAGAAATTAGCAATATATTAAGGAGCTAAGGAAATTTCTAATGCTGATTATTAAGTTTAAATAAGATTTGAAGTTCTCCCAGATGATCAAAATTATTGATACCCTTTGACTTAGTAATTTTACCTAAAACAAATTCATCCTAAAATAAAAATCAGAAATAAATCTCAAATAACTCAGAGATAAGAGTTATTCCTTGCAGAGTCATTTACTATCTTTTCAAATTTAATTAATATGAAATCCAACATTAGAGTATTACTTAAGTGAATTACGGTATATTTATATATTAAAGTATTATAGTGTCATAAAATTATATTTTTACAAAATTTGCTATGATATGAGAATTTTCATTAAATGAAAAAGTTGGGTACAAAACACTAAATATCTATATCTATATAATGTGATGTATTATATATATATTCTAAAAGTAAACATCTATGAATGTGTTATGTTTATATCTTTCTTCTTTATCTTGGGGGGCATTGCCCAAAATAAATAGGCATTAATATACAAGTGACTTTATAGTTTCTCAAACCAGGAAAAATATGTTTTGTTTTCATTAAGCCCCAGGAGCCAGTTTGATTTATTGGAATTTCACAAAATGCATTTAAATTTCAATTTTTTTTTTTGCACTTTACAAAGCTGGAAGTTTGGATCATTCAACTTTTTCCTGGGTAAGCACCTGTAAGTTAAAAGTCGCATTTGGGTATAACCAGAGAGTGCTTATTTGAAGATCCCAAGCTTGTGTATTTGCTAATTAGGGGCCATCACTTAGTTTATGTATATAGCAAATATTTGAATTGGTACCACATGAAACACAGACTATGAACTAGAGCAGAATAAAAGCCTATGTAGATTTTAGCTGATGTCACTAAGAGTTCCACTGAGCCACAATCAAGAGCAGTAACAGATTTAAAGCCTTGTTGTCATTTTCTCATTTTAAGACAGGCACCATGCAACGTAAAAGTCCCTTCTATTTTTTCCCTTAAACTATTAACAATCATGAACTGTTCAAAAACAAATTTCCCTTTGAAATTTTTAATTTTGAATGCATTTTTTGTTGTACACAGGCACAATTTCACACACACACCCATATTTATGCTGATTTCCCTAGTTACTAGTTACTCCTAGTAACTTTCAAAATTATTTCCATGAGCGCACACATAGTCCCCAGGTGCATTATTTTTTCCCCTAAAATCTTACAGTAAACATGAAAAAAAATCACTAACAATCAAATTAAGCTCAGGTGGTCTAGCCATTTTCCTCATAGAGATATGTTCCAAAATCCTATGTTAGCAAAACTTACACAAGCAGTCAAATCCTTGCTTTTCAAATTTAGACACAAAGAAGTGTCCAAAGCGATGGATGACATTTCATCATGTGATTTCCGGTAATTAATTTGTTACAAGCCCCCACAAATAAAATAAATGCTGAATGATACACTGACTTCTGTTGTCAAAAGCATCCCCCCTCTCAATTCTGCCTCTCTGGCTCCTGACATTATTTCTTGGTTATTGGTTGACAGTTCAGTGCCTTGAGTGTTGCTCTCGCTGTAGGGTTAGCAGGATAATTGACAAACCACAGGGATCGGATCCCTGGATTAGGAGGACCGGACTGTCAAAACAACCATGACATACTCTCACATCAGCTTCAACTGCAAGTCAAGCCTGTGAGGGAAACATTCACCTTGGCAGGGCCAGACGGGAAGTATTTAGTTTAAAATATTTCCCACTGCAAAGTATACTTCAACAAGGAACAGGAACAATATAATATCATTTAAAAATATAATTCGTGAAAAGATACAAGCCATGGAAAAATACAATTCATAGGAAAAATTCACCATGGTCACAGTTAATTCAAGCATTTATTATAAATAAACATCCCAGAGCCTTACTACATTTACTTAATGTATCTTTTGAATTTCGTCAAAGGTCTTTAATTTTTACTAGAAGAGGGACATATATTTGGGAGAACTCTATCTGTATCGAATGAAGGTGTTTATGAGATTTTATGTATGTATGTATTATGTATTCACACAATCAAAGGGAGGTGTGTTAATAATCCAGCTTTATGCTGTATGTATAATTTTGTTTAAAAACTATCTTGTAAACTTTAACTCAAACTGATGCATACATGTAATTCATATAAATAAACAGCATGCCACAAGTTGTGATTATCAATTAGAGGGCTATATACATTTCCATCTTAAGGAACGTGGTTTAAAAATGTTTCAAAAACTCTAAATAAATTTGCCCCTTTAAACGTCATCTCTAGACTTTCAGATTCCTACCATAGATCTTTGAAATGACAGCTCAAGTGACATCTATTTATAATGCAGGCGTATTCTCTGTATGAAAACATAGATTGCAAAACCGTTAAAGGGAAATTAAAATGCAAATACCAAAAAGAGTTATTTACTTAGTTCCGTGCCAGCTAACACATGGGATACAGACACTTAGGGTTAGAAAGATCCAATTATTTTTAAAATATAAAACTTAAAGAACTTATTCACGTACCACTTGGGTCTTGGAATATGATCAAAATAGTTTTGGAATAGTTAATCAGTATTTTTCCTTCTGAGTCAAATTTTTCAAAACATTAAAAAGAAGGAGCAAGAAGCATGGTTGAATATTATTTACTGACAGACACTTCAGTTTAACAAATACGAAAATGTTCAAAAACAAGATTTGGAATGAGATGGAATTAAACTATCCATTTTTATCTTGGAAAACTGACATTTTTGAAAGTTTCATTAACATTTGTGAATAAAGGAAAAAACATAAAATTCTGTCAGCCCCAACCAAATCACTCTTATTTTTCTAGTCCTCTGTATCAGAATGTCATTCTGGAACAAACTGTAAATATCCTCACATTTTTTACACATATTTTACTTGTTTAAAAAAAAAATAACTTGAGTCTAGAGTTAGAAGTAATAAAGCAAGTAGGTGTTCTGTAAGATACAGTAAATTTTCAAAACTTGTAACTGATAGATGCTAATCTTAAGAAAAAAAAAAAACAACACTACACTCAGGAGCAATGTTTCACATAGTAGAGCAACCCGCCAACTCTTCTACGTCAAAATGATCTCAATCAGTGTTAGTTATGAGAAAAAACACTGGATGTAAATCAATTTAATCCTGATGATGTCACCATGAGTTAGGCAAGGCAGGTATGTATTAACACCATTGCTTTGAGGCAAGGAAATTGAGAGGTTAAATGACATCCATACGATACAATCAGGACTTGAACCCTATTTGAGTGACAGTCTCAGCTCCTCTTTTTCTAGAACATAATTAAAGTGTGTTCTCCCACACATAAAAACAAAAGTAAAGTTTTTTCATATTGCCATGTTTTTTAATGCAGTCAAGGTTTTTGTTCCATATATGAACCTTTTAGGATAATTTTTTCCAGAAAATTATCAGAGAGCCAAATCTTCTACTTGAAAGAGAGGCATAAGCCAGATTAGTTGGTGGCAATAATAGTAAATTCGAAGAATATCTGAACAATTACTTTTGCCCATGATCTTTGTCCTGTAGATAAGAAAGCAATTAGTATATAACCTATATAACCACTGTGTATATACCACTGCTTCGCCATTTTGCAGATGAGCTTTGGAGCTTCAGACTTCTTCAAGATGATCCCGAGGTCACATCATTATAATGGAGAAAAGCCATGAGGAGTTTTCTTTCCAATAAATTAGCCTGCTTGGCCATGAAATGTACATTTTCACCATTAACACATTACCTCACATTACTTTATCATATTGCTGTCTATGATGGGGTTCAAAATGTTTAAGGTGTTGGAACACTAGAAATCCTAAAATTTGATTAAGTAATTTTCTACCCTTGGGCAGAACTACATTGTAACTATTCAGGAATAATTAAGCAGTTATTCAGCTTTTACATCTTCTGTACCAACCTTTACTTAGAGTTTACATTTGTGTTACTCCCAGTCAAGTATCTGACACACAGTAGGTCTTCAACGAGGTCACTTTCCATTCATTCCTTTTCTCAATCACATGGCTGAGAAATTTATTACACTATGAACATCTTCTTAATTAGTAGGATTTTCCAAACTAAAAATTCAGTAGCAACCAAAGAATATATCAAATTGAAGTCAAGTTATAAAATTCATGATTGCATAGCTGTTTTTTCCTCTAGTTGACAAATAATTGATTCTGTTGGAAGTGAGGGTTTTGTTATTTGTGAATTTAGTTAATGAAATTGTCTTCCACCCCTACTGATATTGCCTTTCCAGTGAAGAAGAGTAAAAAGAAAATGTACAAAACTAATAATACAAGTTAACACATCATGAATATGGCATTAATAAAGAAAACAAAGAATTCTGAATAGCTTGGACAACAGAAAGGAAACTTTTCTCCTTTGTTACTGGTAAAAACCTTTTCAGCTACTTGTATGGTCCTGATCTTGATCTCCACCACAATAGTTTCATAGGAAAAAAATTCTGGGAGAGGAAGAAGTCTGATATAGGAAATGAGAAAGTCTAAGGTACAGAGAGCCTGATAAAAAGAAAATTAAAAATAAATTACAGATTTAAATCTAGAAAAGGATGCTAAAGAACAAAATCAATCCCTGAATTTAAAGAGGTTGTTAAATGCCTGCACAAGAAATCCAAAGAGATGGAATGACTTCTATGCAATCAGAATTTGTAACAATTAATTTCAAGCTGGCAGGACCCAGGTGTCTGGATTCTCTGCCGCCCGGAGAAGGGTGGAGGGGAGCAGTGGAAACGTACAACTGGAGCACAGTGGGAAATGCAGGTCCTCAACGCAGGGTTGTAAGAATGGCTCACACCATCTTCTCCTTAGTTCTGCATCCCTACTCCTGTTGCTTTCAGTTTCTCCAGTGAAGAACTGCAGAAGGGGAAGAGGAAATGGAAGAAAAGGACAGAGGGATGGTGGGGGGAGGGGGCTTAACGATGGTGTTTGAACACCACAGGGGCACACTGACTTCACCTCATCCTAGCCAGAAAATAGTCACTGTAATATACACATTGTATATACATAAATATAGATATGTGTATATACATGTACCCCTTTTAGGGAAATATATTTTTATATACACACACATGCACACAAACACATATATCTATGTATAGACACATATCCCTTTTAGTTAGAGAAAATAATGTACTCAAAGATTACCCTTATCGTTTGTGGGTATTATCCCTTGAGTGTGAAACAAATACCAAAACAGGTATACATACAAAATATTTAGAATTTCTCAAGTTGATTTTCTCGTGTGTATTTTTAAAAGAGTCCTAGGGAGAAAAAACAAAAAAATTCAAATAAGCTTAAAATTTTACAGCCTGGGAACCAATATAGAGTCAGAAAGTTAGCTCTAAAATGCCTGAGGGGACAAACAGTTGTTTAATGAGGCCAAATGGAATAAACTTAAAGTGCAGCCTAATAAAACAACGTCTAAATGTAATGTTAACTCAGTCATATGGCTCAAATAATACTTTTGCTCAAATGTACCTAAATGTAAACTTAGCAAAATGAAAATATAAAATGAAAGAGAAGAAGAAAAACAGTAGAGAAACCCTAGCCATCATATTATAGAAATAAGAAATGGCTAGAAAAATATAAGTGAAAATATAACAAGATTTTCATTGTGATATTTTGCCACCCTCAATAAGAGTTTATCACACAAAATCATGATACTTAAGATCCCAAAGAAGTCTGGGAATAAGCCCAGATGGAAAAAAATACAATTCTCATTTGTGAAGAAAGTTTCAACACAGAACTTTTTAAAATGGTTCATTAGCTTCAAGGCTGATTAGAATTCTATAGAGCAAAGTCCTACAATAATTGTTTGATTTTAATTAGTTGAGATATGCACAAGCTAGGTCTCAGCAGTCTTTAAATGTCACTGAGTTTCCCAGAAGGCCAGGAGTATCTCACCATCTTTCAGTTCAGTCCAAACTGGCCTCCGGGAAACCAAGAAAAAGCCCAGAAAAACACAAAGAATTCAAGAGACCCTGGTCACCTACATTAATTGGCATTGAGGCAAGTGAAGTATATTTTTAATTCATATTATCTAACCACTCTTGAGGAGGCATACACCAATAGTTTCATAAAGAAGCCATTGCAATGTGCTCTAGGGACTAAGCTCCGCCTCCCTGCTGTAGTCGATTGATGAGATCACCTAGAGAGGAAATCCTGTGCCTTCCTATAACCCTGAGCACACATTTGCAGATCTTTCAACCCACACTTAGAAGACCTCATGAGCCCAGGAAGATGTACCAAAACCCAGTGGTGGGACTTCCCTGGTAGTCCAGTGGGTGAGACTCCACGCTCCCAGTGTAGGGGGCTTGGGTTTGATTCCTAGCAGGGGAACAGAGCCCACATGCATGCCGCAACTAAGAAGTCTGCATGCCACAACTAAAAGATCCCGCATGCTGCAACAAAGATCCCGTGTGCTGCAACTAAGACCCGGTGCAGCCAAAATAAATAAATAAAATAAATGTTTAAAACTAATAATAATAAATAAATAAATAACAAAACAAAACCCAGTGGTAGGGCTTCCCTGGTGGCGCAGGGTTGAGAGTCCGCCTGCCGATGCAGGGGACACGGGTTCGTGCCCCGGTCCGGGAGGATCCCACATGCCGCGGAGCGTCTGGGCCCGTGAGCCATGGCTGTTGAGCCTGCACATCCGGAGCCTGTGCTCCGCAGCGGGAGAGGCCACAACGGTGAGGGGCCCGCGTACCTCAAAAAAAACCCAAAAAAACAAAACCCAGTGGTGGTGCTGCTGTGGGCCTGACAATGCAGTCCTGGGAGACAATCCAGCCCTCTCTCCCAGATCCACCAGGTATAGCCTCCTCTTCTCACAGCAACTCCTATTAATTAATGTCAAAGCTATTTCCTGGCCACATACAATGGCACATACATAACCCACTTCACTGACACTTATGTGTCAACCCAGCATCAAACAATTTCCTATTCTGTTATCCAAAACCCCAAGTAGCTATCAATCTGAATGAGCTTAGACTTCGTGTGTTAGCATGGATAGATTTCGAAACCATTTTGGAGCAAATTAACAAATCAAGGGACAAGAATCACCAGAGTATAATTACATATGCAAAAATACATAGAGAAATAGAAATTAAAAACCAGAGAGAAGGGAATGAGGCCAGAGAGGATTCACAGGGAGATTCCAAATTGCAATGTTTTCTTTAAAAAAAAAAAAAAAATCAAAATTCTCCTTCTGGGAAGATGGAATTGATACACTTTTCCCCAGTCCTCCTACTAAGTACAACTAAAAACCTTGAACATAAGAAACAAACATAAGAAAATTCTGAAAGGTGACAAAAAGAAGGCAGCCTAGCTAGGGATCTCAGGACCAAAAAAACAGACAAAAGGGTGGAGCTAAATATGCTGGTAACTGAGACATGTCAAAGTATGCAGACCAAAAAATCTCCAGCAAAAGCCCAATCTCTCTAGCCAAAGGAAAAGGCAGCATAGCAAAACAGAAAACTTTTAGACATTAACCACTTTACTACATCTAAACAGTATGGAAAACACTGTGGTCCCACTTCTGCCCATACCAGCAAAGGTCTGGTAGAGACCCTGGTCTTCTACCCTTACCAGGCTATCATGAGGTGTGCCAAAACTCCCCACAACACACCACACACGCACACACACACCCCCCACCCTAATGGGGTGGTCTTAGGGAAGGCTGAGTAGGGATCCAGGACGTTCATCAACTCTGAGCGCTAAGAAGGCTCTCCCACAGCAGAGTTCCTTCAGTGAGGACCAAGTGAGGATGTGGACTTCCACCCCAGCCCCTAATAATCAGGCAGCCCACCCTCCTTGCCCAAGTGGTGTCAGAGAAGGCCTAGTAAAGAGTCAAGATTTTCGCCACCATCAAGCCATAATGAGGCCACCCTCTGTGGTATCAGCAGGGCAACATGTGAGTCATAACAAATAGTCTTAGCCCTCCCATCCAGAATGATGACAGTGGAGGCCTAATAGGGGAGTAATGAGGAGCCCTGCTTGCTCCCTCCCCATCTGTGTCAAAAGAGGCTTAGTGGGGGAACTGGACTTCCATTCTTAAATGTCAATAACACAGCAGCACTCCAACCCTAGCCCTGCCAGAGGAGTGACAGTGGAAGCAGCTAAAACAACAGGTTTAAATAAGATCCAGAGTCTCATGATGCTCAAAATGTCATGTGTCAAATGAAAATCACTCTTTGCACCAAAAACCAAGATTTCAACTTGAATGAAAAAAAGATAATCGAGAACAAAATCAAGATGAAAAAGACATAAGAATTATTTAACAAAGATTTAAAGTAGCCATGAGAAAAAGGTTTTGACAAACAATTATGAACATGTATGAAATAAATGAAAAAATAGAAAGTCTCAATTAAAAACAAGAAGAAAAAGATATAAAGAAATCGAAGTGTTTAGAACTGAAAAATACAACTGAATTTTTTTTTTAAGTCAATGAAAGGTCTTAACAGCAGGATGGAAGGGACAGAAAAAAGAATCTGTGATCTTGAAGATAGAAAGATAAAAATTACCCAATGTGAAAAAGAGAGAGAAAATATACTTGAAGAAACAGACAAACAAAGGAACAGAGCCTCAGGCAGTTGGACTATAACAAAAGATCTAACATTCATGTCACTGAAGAACAAAAGAGGGCAGGTGGAGAAGTACTTGAATAAAGGCATAATCTTATAGATTCAACTAAGCAAATCCCACACAGGATAAGCTCAAAGAAATCCACACCAAGGCACGTCATAGTCAAACTTCTCAAATCTAAAGGCAAAGAAAATAACGTAACTAACAGCCCTAAACTGGAAACAACATATCTGTCAGTGGTTGAATTGTTAAACAAACTGTGGTACATCCATACCATGGAATACTATTCTGCAATAAAAAAGAACAAACTATTGAAACATGCAGCAGCTTAGATGAATATCTAGAGAATTATGCTTAGTGAAAAAAGCCAACCCCAAGGGGTTGCATATTGTATGATTCCATTTATATATTATTTGTAAAATAACAAAATTATAGATAAGAGTGGTTGCCAGAGGTTAAGGATGAGGAGGGCGTGGGGACAGGCAAGTAGGTGTGACCATAAAAGGACCACATGAGAGATCCTTGCAGTATGGCAGTGTTCTATATCTTGACTCTATCAAAGTCACTACACCATTTGTGATAGTGCACTATAGTTTC
This sequence comes from Aethalodelphis obliquidens, assembly GCF_003676395.1. Taxonomy (NCBI): domain Eukaryota; kingdom Metazoa; phylum Chordata; class Mammalia; order Artiodactyla; family Delphinidae; genus Aethalodelphis; species Aethalodelphis obliquidens. Next base: position 19,513,140 of record NW_020837975.1, read on the forward strand.
ACAAGATATTACCATAGGCATAAACTGGGCAAAGCATACATGGGATGTTTCTATATTATTTCTTACAACTGCCTGTGAATCTACAGCTGCCTCAAAATAAAAAGATTATTAAAAATATGTGAAGCAAATTATGAGGTAATTTGACATTATTTTTTATGTTAGATTTAGCCCATTTCCCAATGACTTTCACACTGTGGAACTCAAAAAAAAAAAAAAATCATAGACACTTTTCGATTGTAGATCACTCTTTTACTTTAATTGAGATAAATTCTCAAAAGCTTTTTGGAACATAAAATCCTATTTAAACACGAGAGGTTTTATGTTTTATAAAAACATATAAAAAGTCGTTTATATTTTAGATATACTATCTCATTGTTCATTCACAAAAGTCAAAGGACAGTAGGTCTCTTCACATCCATTATGTAAATGAGGAAAACTGGAGTTGGAAAAAATGGTGTCATTGAAGAAATTTATTATAATTAGTTAATGAGCAAACCTGGAGCAGAACCCCATTTTTATAGAATCTCTATCCAGAGTTGCCACCATCAGAACAGGATAAGAGTAGAATAGTCTGCAGGTGAGAATGCAAGAGGTTACAGCCCCTCTGGAAACCAGTCTGGCAGTTCCTTAAAAATCTAAACAGGTAACTACCATAAGACTGGAAGAATAAATGTTAAAGAATAGAGACAGAAGATGATGAAAGGCATTCTGGTTCCAGTGGAGATATGGAAAGGAGACAGAAGAAAGCTAAGACAAGAGATCCGTCATGAGCATCCGTAAGGAGAATAGATGTTAAGGATATGAAAACATCCAAGTGGATCTGGGGAAAATCTGAGATCATGAGTGACAGGGTCCCATGGACATGGCATAGGGAAGACAGCAAACATCTTTGAGAAGGCAAGCACCGGGCCTGATGCCATAGCCACCATGGCAGCAGGTGAAAATTACAAACAAATGAGGTAGTTGCTTAGGTGGGTGAGCCTTGCTGAACCTTGAAACTCCAGAGTGATGCAGAGGTAAGAGTCTTGAGAGGGGCAGGGCAAGTCTAGGAGAATCAGAGTCCACGAACAAGTCAAGGATCAGGGTAGATCCCAAGCTATTAGCTCTCAGAAACCTTGAAACCAGAGACTAGGACAGCCACTGTGTGCTTTAGCAACAAGGGTGGGGACAATGTCCAAGAGAAACTAGTGACATCAGCCACCCATTATTGAACGCTAGTGCCAGAAGCCCAGAGACAAGCCAAGACTAACCATCCGAAAGTGGCCTCACCTTAACTGACACCAAGGAAGAGAAAGATGTATGTGGATTATGCCCCTGGACCCAGGGTATATTAACTCCCTCTGTGCCAGACACCATGCTGAGGAGGAAGACAGGAAAGGAAGTTTCCCTTAGAGAGAAACAGCTCTCAGTATGTGTGAACTTTACATTGACTGAGAACCTACCCAAATAAAACTAAGTATTTATCTGTAAGACACTGTCTTAAGTCAAAAAAGATCAAGTTATTTTTATTTGTAGAAATAGCTCTTCATTTCCCATAAGGTACATGGAGCTCCAGAGCAAAATGTCAAATCAAATGAAACAAATGAACATTATTTCCAAAACATTTTGTAAGATACTTTGCTGAGCCAAGCACTGACTACAAATATGTGTGCTACACAGTTCCTGGCCTAAAGGACCTTGTACTATATTTCAAGTAACAACACTTGCATTTTATGACAGATTTGGGAAGTGAATCAAAAAAAGTAAAAGGCTTTGCTTGATGCCCTTCTAAAGATGGCAAGTGCTAAATGTAATGAGTATCATACTAAAGGTAAGAAGAATTCTTTTATCTTTCCCCACAATATGTCCTTCTCTACTGCCCTCTGTCTCTGACCACCCGCCACCCAGGTGCTCACACCAGTAACCCAGGAATCACACTTCACACACTCATACCCATTATCAAGTATGTCAATTTCATACTCAAAATAGATCTTAACCCAGCCCACTTCTCTCCACTTCCACTGGCCCCATCCTGGTCTAATTCACCATCAGTTTTTATCTGGACTCATACTAGCCTCATAACAGGTCTCCCTAATACCATTCTTGTCCAACTCAAATTCATCCTCCATAACTACTAAAGTCATCTTTTAAATACACTCTCACTCTCCTACTTGAACTTGTAAATAGATTCTCACCGATCCTGGATGGAATCTAAGTTCCTTGTCAGTGCCTTTGAGACCTTTCATGATCAGGCCCTACCTACCTCTTCACCCATCTTGGTCCCCTGTCACCCTCACCTGCTTCGCTCAGCTATGCTGGCCTTCTTTAGGTCCTCCAGTAGTCCAGAAGCTGGCCCTCTCAGATCCTCTGTGCAGAGCTGCACTTCACCTGCCTAATTCCTCATCAGCCTCCATGCTGCAGTCTAAACCCCCCTCTAGAAAGAGCATCTCCCCTGGCCCTCATTTCTAAATTAAGTTGCCCATTCTACTCTCCTAATGCTCTAATGTCATTTCCTTCATAGCAAGTGTTCAATACATAACTGTTGGTTTGTTTGTGTGCTTATCATTTAAGTCTTTCCCACTAGCTGCAAGTTCTCTAAGAATAGGGTCACTGTGTTGTCCACTATTGCAATTCTAGCATCTGGCACAAAGAAGTTTCTCAATAAATGTCTAATGAATAATGAATTAATGAATTATCACCTGAGAGATGGATAGCAGCATTCCTTTAAAAAGATAAATTTAACAAGCATATAAATAGACAATAAAATTTCCTCCCTGTTGGAGGGAGTCATTAAGACAATGTGACTGTGGTTGACCTGAGGGCTGGCCCCTGGCATTTGGAGGCTTCTCACCACTCCCCTGACTTGGAATGTGTGTTTTGCTTGCCTTCCCCATGCTAGAAGCTGTCCCAGGGATGCAGTCTTGGGAGAGTAAGGTGTTATTGAGACCATCTGGACAGCATATGTGACTGAACCCAGGTAAGGCCTCTATACTGTATAAACTTTTAAGATTCTGGCAGGTGGGTTCAAAGATGTACTTCTTTTGCAGCCAGAGACAAGCCTGGTATGCAAGTTCCCTTCTTATTATTAAACCTGTCACCTACCAATCCAGAGCGGTCTCCCTCTTTCTTTGGTCTCCCCTCGCTGTCTGTGCATGGGGGCCAGTGTGAAAAAAAACACTACCCTGAAATTAGGGACACCAACACACATATCCAGCTCCTATAAAACCCAGCTGCAATCCGATCAGTGATCATTTAATGAATGAATAAATAATCAATGACACACTTACAAGACGACCAAATATATGCATATATCAGGAGACTCTAATCACTACGATCATCACAAAATTAGTTAATCTCATGATATATGTTAACGTACTGGCAGTAAAATATGTTATGTGACAATACTGAGCATACATACTGTTTTTGTTGCAGATTTTTAAAATATAAGTAAAAAATAAATTTCAAATCAACTTTTCATGGAGTCCCTTACAGGGATCCTACAGAAAAAATGGTGAAATCCATGCTCAGATAACAGGATGTTTCTCTAGAGGAATAAACAGTGGTGATCAAAAAATTTCTTCACATAAATTACAGGCAGTACTCCTTAGAAGAAAACAGTTGAAACATTGGTGAGTATAACAAAATCTTAGGTCAACATTTATATTTCACCATTTTGGATACGGATATTAAAACTGTTAAGAGGATAAAATAATTTTAAAAACTGAACTAATTAGAAAGCAATGGATCATTTAATTTAAAAAGAAAACTGTGTTTTTACTCAGAGAATTGTTTCCATTAGTAGAAAAAGAATCAACATTTTAGTGAACAAAATGATGATAATTTTGCTTTAATTCCACTATTTAGCCAATTTAAATCTCCTCTGATTAAAGATAATTCCAGCATTTTAAAGATCAAAGCTTCTCTGCTGGTTGATTAGTTTCTAGGTCCTAATTTCACATTCTTAGTCAAAACATACCTTCTTTAAAAAAAAAATCTAAATTTGAAAAAGTAAGAGTATTACCTCTCCCCAACAAAGAGAAGACAATTGTCTCTATATAAGATCACTTTTCCAGGAAATGATAAATGCTAGTCAAATTACACATTAATTATCCCACTCCATGCCCTGTGGCTGGAACTCCCTGTTTTCTTCACTTGCCAAGAACCCTTACATTAGACACTGAGCTGCAAAAATACCACTATTTCCATGAAAGACTCTCCCAACCCCAGAATATGTTATAAAACTCTCCCCTTCAAGCACCTCCCACTGTTTAAGGTATATAATCATAATTCAAGAGGGATTATTTCAGAATAGTTTTTCAAAATCCTTAATTCTACAAATGAGAAAACAGATTCCTTCCTTTAAATCACACAGTTATTTTTTTCTTATTCTTGACTAACATACAGAAACTGAGTTTCAAGGAGACAGAAAATGTGCGAGACCACTCCAGCCAGGTTTGTATCTGGCTCCAATACGCCCACTTTATTTCACTCCATTACTAGATGCCTCCTGAAATATTACCTTCCCTTCTTTTCCCAGGTCCAAGGACCCAGTCTCTTCCAATTTTCCACATGGCATCTGCATACCTTCTTTAACTGATTCAGCTTCTTCTTCACTCTACGCTCTCCAACTCTTCCACAGAATTAGTAAAATATGTAGTTACCACCTAGACACACATCGTCTAACGAGCTCAGTGACGTCTGTTCACGGAGGGCAAAAATCCATGTTACTAACCTTGCACAGCATCCAGGACAAAGAGGTTGGTGCTTATCAAACACTTTTTGACGTGACTGACGATTCTAAGACCTCCTAGATTTAAGACTCAGCATTTGGTGCCTCCACGAATTCTGACATGTGAGGGGAATCACGGGCTCCAAACCAATTCTGCAACTCCATGATACCAATTCAATTTCTTACAATGTGAATATTCTCAAGTTTCCTTCTTTTTTCTCTACAGTGAAAGTTTTAGGAAGTTTATATGAATTAATAAAAATCCTGGGCTCTATGAAGCCAATCTAGCTTTGAACATGCTTTTATTGATCTTTCTGGTAAATCTACTGTGAATGTTATGAGCCAAGCCCGGATCATCAACTTCAAACAGAATTGGAGGTACCTGTAGAGAGTAATGCTGGCAGACAGGATTTTACTAAAGCCAGCAGAGCAGAGGTGAGGATAAAAAAAAAAAAAAAGATGCTTAATTAACATTTTAGATGTGTTGTAGGTTGAGTGATTTAAGGCAGCTTATTAAATTCTCCCTGTTGCATCCTGGAGGGTATCATTTTTTTCCTTTCTTTCTTTATTGTACAGATGTAATCAATTTGTTTCTAATATCCGAACACATTAGCATAGGGAAGATTTTTAATATGCTGGGGTTCTTTTTATATTCGTTCTTATGAGTCAGTTATCTTGCTTGAAAATATTGAATAATTTTACTATAGCCAAGGCAATGGAAAAAATATTTTCTCAATTCTCACTCTTAGAAACAGAGAGCATTTCTCAACCACTAAAGGGAATATTTTCATTCCCTATTTTGCATATTGATGAAAGGAACAATAAAATGATTACCATCCCTACCATCTCCAAAATTCCTACTCTCATTCCCTATGGAAGAGTTGTAATCATTCCTACATGTTTCCATATACCAAAAAAGGTTCAACTCGTAAGTACTGGGAATCTGGAGACACAAGGCATTGGCATCACTGTCACATGGTCTTGATTCTTGGCTTTCACATGGCCTTATTTTTTGGCCTAGACCTAATTTTGAATCTGCACACTTCAGATAAGCCACAGAGTTACTTGTAAGTTCCATATGAAGGAAACTTTGCCAATTATGTTGGGTCACAACACCCCAGTGAAAATCTCAGCCCAGGGATCTACATTTTCATGTATAGACCCTTGAATCCAGAATGCCTGAGTATGGAAGCCATCTCTATGGCAAACCATAGTGTATGATCTTGGGCAATTCACTTTATCTCCCTCTGTCTCAGGGAGTTTCCTCCTCTGTGATAGTAATGGTAACAACTTCATAGGCTTTTTTTTAAGAAGAGCTGCAGCATGTCCTTGGGAGAAAAATTGTTTCTTGATAACTGTACAGCTAGCATTACCTGGGTCTGTTACCTCAACAAAATGAACAGCCGGGAAGATTTTTGCTTTCTCATTCTAAGCTGAGTCTTAATTGCTCAGTATAAAAGTAGACAGAATATCAGTACAATTTATATTTTTAAAAAGAAAAGTTGCCCATCACCTAGATTCAAATATTATCAATTCATGGAAAGTCTTGTTTCATACACTTCCTCTCTCTCTCATATTATTATGGGGCATATCCCAGACAATATATCACTTCACCTGCAGTTATTTTAGCATGTATCTCCAAAAGATAAAAATTCTCTCAAAAAAATTTTTTTTGAAAACAGGGGGAGGTGGATGGGGGAAGGATGGATTGGGAGTTTGAGATTAGCAGATGCAAACTATTGTATAGAGAATGGATAAACAACAAGGTCCTACTGTACAGAACAGGGAACTATATTCAATATCCTGTGATAACCATAATGGAAAAGAATATAAAAAAGAATGTATATATATGTATAACTGAATCACTTTGCAGTACAGCAGAAATTAACACAACGTTGTAAATCAACTATACTTCAATAAAAATTAAAATTAAAAAAAATTTTTTAATGCTGCTCAAAAATAAAACCACATAACCACCAAAATATTATAATACCTAAAAACAATAATGCATTAATATTTTTAAATACCCAGTTAATGCTCAAATGTTCCATCATGTTATAAAAGTTTCTTTTTTTAATTACTTCTTTGAATCGGCATCTGAATAAGATCCACATAAAGCAATTGGATAATATGCCTCTTAAGTTTCCTTTAGTCTATAGCTTTCCTTCTCCATCTCATTTATATCCATCTGCTGACAAAATGAGGTACTTGTTCTGTAGATTTTCCCAGAGTCTGGAGTTTTCTGATTGCATCCCCATGAAATTCTGGTTTTGTTTTCTTTTTCTTAAAAATGTCCCCCTGACTTCTACATTTCTTGCAAATTTGTAGTTAAAACTCAAGGTCTGATTAGATTTAGGAAGGATATCTTTGGCAAGGATATTTCCTAGTAGATGATGCTTCTCTCTATTAAGGGTCTTGTGATATCTGGTTGTCTCTCTTTTTCTGATGTTAGTAACCACTAACATACCATGAATTCAACCACTAGATCCATGAATTCATTGACATTACAAAATATTGATATTTTAATTTTATTATTCCTTCTTCATTTATTAGGTAACGTACTTCTATAAAGAGAAATATCCCTTCATCTACCATTCACTTGCTCAGTATAGAATAGGCAAAATAAATGCTCAGTTCTATCCTTTATCAACTCTTAAAATACTACACCCTCTAATGATGACAAATTTTTCTGCTATATACAAACAACACATGGATTTAAACACACTTAATGTGCTTAAATCTATTGATGTTATTATCCTTACTGACGCTCAAATTGTCCCATGTTTGGCCGGAGGAAGACTTTCAAGTTGTGTCCTCAGGACCAAAAACCTCTCTGGTATGACACGGTGGCTCCAATCCAGAGCTCTGAAACCATACTGCCTGGGTTCAGGCCTCACTGAAAACTCCTTCCCAGCCGGGAGACTGTGAAGGAGTTAGTCCTGGGCCTCTGCTTCCTACTTTGTATAATGATGAGAAAAATAGTGTCTGCCTCCCACGTAAGAATCAAGCCAGATCCCATACTCAGTGCTTAGGACAACCTCAGTAAATGCTAGTCCTTAATTACTATTAATAATATTGCATGGTAAGCCTATGGAATCCTAAAGTTAAAAACCTTAATGTATGGACTTTTCCTATGTTTTAATATTATATGCCTTTAAAAAGAGCTAGATTTAAAGAAAACTTTTTCTCCTACTTAAGATTTTGAAACAGTTCAGCCTCTCTTTTTCTCTCTTCAAGGAAAACATTGCTTGTAAATCATTGGAAGGGCCATGGGGCTCAGTCACCCAGTTTCCTCCCCATGAGAAGATGCAACTTGGTTTGGCATTTGTAACATGAGCTAGCATTTGCCTCAAGAGATGTATCCTTTTCTAAAAGGGCACGTTGTTTGCCTGGGTGACTAGTCACATGTTGATGGTATTTTACCAGATATATATATATGCCATAGTAGAGATAATCATCTCTAAAGATGTGAAGAATAGAATCTACCATGGAAACAATGAAGACCTACATGAACCCACTGAGGGAAAAAGGATGTCCTCTCACAGACCACTCTTCTAGAGGTAAGGAAACTTCAAAAGCAACATGAAAATACAAGAGGAATAGAGTATTATTAAACAGAACATGGCAATACCAAAGGGTGATTTTATTCTTGGGGTCAGAACTACGTTATAGTTCATCTTAATTAAGATTCCTCATCTTAATTTATGTATTCTAGATCAGGAAGAAAGTGCATTGTTATCTCTTGCTTTGACCATGACATGACTGTTGCATAGCTTGTTTTTACTTAAAAATGGATGAATAGAGCAAGAAATTTAAAAATTTTAAATGGATTTCTTGGAACTTAGTCTCAGAGGCCTCAAAGCAGTGCCTCTCAAGCTTGAAAGTGCATACAAATTACCAAGGGGATGTTGTTGAAATGTAGGTTCTTAGCCAGTCGGCCTGGTATAGGCCCCTCCTATGCTGCTCCAGGGATGACACTGAAAACCCAAACCTTAAAGAAGTGGTTTTCAAATGTAAAATAGATAGCTAGTGGGAAGCAGCCGCATAGCACAGGGAGATCAGCTTGGTACTTTGTGACCGCCTGGAGGGGTGGAATAAGGAGGGTGGGAGGGAGACTGCAAGAGGGAGGGGATATGGGGATATTTGTACACGTATAGCTGATTCTCTTTGTTATACAGCAGCAACTAACACTACATTGTAAAGCAATTATACTCCAATAAAGATGTTAAAAAAGATTTTTTTAATTAAAAAAAAACAAACAGAAGTGGTTTTCTTTCCATTATGGGCAAATTATAGATAAACAAAACTAAGTCTGATCCTTGCTTTGCTTCTGCCGTGAATATGGCCCCAACCCCAGAGACTCAGACTATAGCCTGTTTTGTTTTGTTTTGCTTTGCTTTGTTTTGCTTTTTAAGAGGTAATTTTCTACTAGGAAATCATAGTCTAAAGAATAGGCACCAGGAAAAATCTTTACTCCCTGGCATAGGACTACAGCATCTTACTGCTTTTCCCAAATCAAGAGTGGAAGGATGAGAATCTGGAATTCAACCACAAATAGACACGGGGTCCAAATTTGCACTCCCCACACAGTTCAGACCTTGAAACCCTGAGCAGAGACACAGACATAAGTAAAACCAATTCAGAACTGGGTAATGATGCAGGGCTTGGTCAGGCAAAGGAACTTGAATAACCACATAAATGATCTTGTATAACCAGAACAGTCTAAAAGGCCCTTTAAAATAAGGGTGTTTAAACTGTTCAAAGAGCTACAGGAGAGAATAAAACCTCAAAGAGAGATAATTAAGAAAATAGACTGATATTTAAAAGAATCAAATAAAATCTCAAAAAATGAAAAAATATAGTAGAAATTTTTAAGTAGCATTTTTATATAAAATTTTTCTTTTTGTAAAGTAGCATTTTTGCTTTGTAAAATGAAAAATGTAGTAGAAAGTTTTTAAGTTGCATCTGTTTTTTTGTTTAGAGTAGCTTTACAGGTTGATGGCAATGATCTGGGAGAGTGAAAGACACCATTATGTAGGAGAAAAGAAAAGCTGAGCTTGCTGGATCCTTGACTAGATAAAAGCAGGTGGGGGGGAAGCAGCTACTAGATGGGAACCCCTTTATTTTCTACCTTGGAATCTGCAAACCTCACTGCATCCACACCCACTTCCTCATTCTTCTCTCCAGTGCTTACCGGGTACAGGAGTTACTGAGTAAGCATCTCTTGCAAAAGCTGCTGCAGACCAGTCATTTCTCACCAGCGATGCTACACCAGACTCCAACAGATCATCTCTCATCCATGGTGAAATGGAATCTGTCCCTATGGGACTGTAGAGAATTAGGGAAGGATGTTATAACTTAAATTTACAGCAACGGGAAGCCATTCAAGGGTTGTAAGCAGGGCAGTAACATGCTCACTGTTGCATTTTAAAGATCCCTCTACCTGTAAGATCAAGAAGACACCAAGTACACCAAGGACACCTTATTTAATATGCTGTGTCCACAATCTTTACAGTCTAGCAGTCTTGTTCTAGGGGTAAAGATCATTACATGTAAAAGCAATGGAAGAAACCACAATGGAAAAGATCCTCAGATGTGATTACCTAACAATTTGAAACTTCCATATGTCAAAAGACACCATAAATAAATGAAAGGCAAATGACATTCTAGAAAACTTTCTATCACAAATATAAGTAAACTTTTCCTAATGTGTGAAGAGTTCTTCTAAAATCACCCTCACTGAAAAAAGTAGAGAAAAAATGTGAAGTAACAGCTCACAGATAAAAATAAATCAATCAGTAAATACATGTGAAAAATGGAAGCTCAATCAATAACCAAAGAAACAAACATAGACAAATTACTGGTTGTCAAGTTGACAAATTCTTACTGAAATCACAGCACTTGATGCTGGTGGTGATACAGCAGCACAGAGCTGGCCACACATTGTTGGAATCTCTCATAAAAAAAACATGCTAATAGCTTTCCTGAAAGTCTCTCTGGCAATATCAAAGTTCTTAAATGTCAATACTTTTAGCACAGTAATTCCGCTTTTACATAAAATACCTGGCAAAATGACCTGAGATGAGTGCAAAGATTTATTCTGGGTGAAGGTATTTGTTATAGCATTAGTTACAATCAAGATTTAGAAACAAACTAAATGTAAACAATGAAGAAGTTTTTTTATTCCATACAATAAAATAGTATATAATCCATTAAATCATGTTTCTAAAGAACATTTAGTAACATTGGAAAGTATTCACTGTATAATATTATATTCAAAAAACAAAGTATAAAATAAGAATTCAACTTGAGAGGTGAAAGTGTATACTTACCTAGAAAAGGGATCCCAGAAATCCCGATCCAGAGTTTTGGGAGCTGTACAGGGCTGCATGGCTGCAGTCCATAGTGTCCATTCTGAAAGACCACATTAGCCACTGCCCACAGCTAGAGGATCCCATGGGCTTCGTGAACACATATATGGGCTTCATCAACACTTTCTGAGCTGGAACAAGTAGTATCCCTGTGTTACCTCCCCTATTTCCTTATCTGTTGTGTATTCTACTTAAGAAGAAATGCCCAAAAGAGGTCCTGGCCACCAAACACTGTTCTCTCCCAATGTACACTTTACTTACATTGTTGAACAGTATAGACAGTAAAAAAGATAGCAGAAGCTCCGACTAAGGGTTGACCTAATGGTCCACCTCTCATTCCTTTGACAGCTGATCAAGTGCATGGACTTGCCTTTGTCCTTGTGTTGTAAGAAATTCTGAAGCACACTATTGCTCACTGATGTAGACAGACATTCTTTTGCATAAAAGACTTTTAAATTTAACACTTCTTTGGACTTTTCTGAAATATTTAGAAATGCTAATAGCTGGCCAACCCCAGCTGGAATCATACAGTGAAGAATGAGGTGATGATCTTCCTTACCTCTCCTTGAACAGCTGGATGAGCACACGCTTTTTTAAGTTCTCTAAGTAAACCAGCTCTAGTGAAAGTGAGTCTTCCTTGTCATAACTTTGGATTTAGTTTCATCAGCTGCTTCTAACTATAGACATTTTTTAAAAATAGATTTGGGGTTAAACAATGCAGTCTTCTAAGGATGCTTTCAGACTATGATTCACCTACATATGTTATCTATAGCTCTTACAAGTATACTGAACCAGCAGACATTTACACTGGCAGAGTAGTGAACTAAACATGTTTGATTTCTGAATAAATTGAACTAAATCCAAACTATTTACAGAATTTCCTAAAATCACAGGACATAAAGGATCACTAGCATCTATGCCAGAGATTTACTAGTAGCTGGAAAGAACAATTCTAACAGCAAATAACAGCCTGACTCTTCATACCTTAGAAGCATGTTCCTACAGGGGAGAGGATGGGATGGGTGTAACTCTAAGGTACCATGCTGAACGCACACAGACTCCATTTATAAATGACTGCTTCACTTCTCATTGATTGTCCCAGAGAGGGGACATGTAACCCAGCGATTCCTGTACTTTGCAGACAGGAAAGTTCTCGAAACTTTTAAGGAAAAATTCTGAAAGACCTATGTATGAATCAGTGGTACTGAATACCTTTGTTTAAGCCACAGTTTCATGGTATTAGTCAAAACAGGATGTTATTAAGTGGTTACTTTAAATTTCATTATTGAATTAAACATTTTTATTATTCTTATTAAGTGGCTATTTTACCTTCATTTTTTATTAACAACTTTAACAACTTTGAAACTGGAATAAGTGTTTATTTTCTGTCAATAAAAATGAAGTTTGACAAAAGAAAAAAGTAAATGTGACATATATTAGCTACATCTCTGGGTGATATATTGTCTTCTTCTTTTTTGTAATTTAAAATTTTCTATAATACACATGAATTTACCATAAGAATCAGGAAAAAAATTATTATTAACAGAAAGAGGAAGATGATTCTCATTTTACCTCTCTACAGGCTTACTTCCGCCTTTAAGCCTCACACAGGGATTAAATGTAACTCCATCATCTCTTCAATGCCTAGTACACGTTGAAATCTAATTAAATTTTAGCTCATTTAAAAAACAAAAATAAAAACTCCCATCTTACACGATCTCTTTTCTTTGCTATGCACCAAGTAACTAGCCTTCTACTGCTTTGCACACACCTGTGATAGGTAAACACAAACAAATACACTTCAAATGTTCTATGACATGAAATCATTACAACAGAAATCTGATTTAAGTTATAATTTGAAAGCCCACTATCAGGTACCAAAGATACAAAATGTTGATCTTTCCTTTTTCTGTATTTCTCAGTAAAATCTTATCAAAACCTCTGATTTATTCTACAGCATTAAACCATGATCCTTGGTGGTGTGTGTGTATGTGTTTTGATCACATAGTTCATCCTCATAAATCCATCAGTGGCTTACAATTTTAAAAACCTCCTCAGTGGATAGAGGGCACAATTACTTTTTTATGATATGAGAGAAAAGTCCTTAGAGGACTATGTTCGTAAGAAAATATTTTTGGCAAAATACTAACACAGGACACTTCATTTTAAACCACGTTGTATTTTAAGCATCTTTTAAACAACATTTAAAATAATATTTTAAATAAAACAAAGCTGTTTCTACCTTTAGCAGGTTAGTTAATGCCTTTGTACTTTGTTGTGGCTTTTTTTTCAGCAAGAAAATGGAATAACAAAATGACTCTATCTACTATTCAGATATCTGTGACAACAAATTAGGACAATAAAAAATAGATACAAAGTCTCTTTAAAAAAGTAGTATTTGTTATTATTATCATTGATAGAACTGGAAGGAAACGTAAAGATTTTTCCAGTCCCCAATTTTAGGTGAGAAAACTGAGATACGAAAAGGTGTGGGGACTTGCATAATTTCAGATGACTCCCAGGCAATTCTTGACCTCATTCAGAAAGAGCTAATGGAAATCAAGTTTCTAAAATAAAGTCATTTGTGAAATGTACTAAGGAGATGTACTACTTACCTTTGGCAAAGTGATACAGAATGTGGCCTCAGACTTGATATCGAATATTAAAATGTGTGATAATGCCTTCATAGTTCTAAGGGAAAGTTCTTGTTTTTGCTAGAATTCTACAGCAGACAATTGATCAATCAAATGTGAGAAATCAATACAGATCCTTTTAGGTATCCGAGGACCCAAAAAAATGTACTTTCCGTTCAACATTTCTTAAGAAGGCATACTGCAGAGAAATGAGTATATGATTAAAAAAATATAATGATATTTTGAAATTAATAATATATATAAGATATAGAATGAAAAAGTAGGCACATAGAAACTCCAAGGGAAAAAAAGTCTCAATGAAAAAGAAAATATATTGGAACTTCCCTGGTGGTCCAGTGGTTAAGACTCGGTGCTTCCACTGCAGGGGGCACTGGTTAATCCCTGCTTGGGGAACTAAGATCCCACATGCTACATGGCCAGGCAAAAAAAAAAGAAAAAATTCACGGCATACTTTCTGCTTTTGTAATGATCTGTAAGAAATAGATGAGAGTAGGGACTTCCCTGGTGGCGCAGTGAAGAATCCACTTGCCAATGCAGGAGACATGGGTTTGAGCCCTTGTCTGGGAAGATCCCACATGCCATGGATCAACTAAGCCCGTGCACCACAACTACTGAGCCTGCGCTCTAGAGTCCACGAGCCACAACTACTGAAGCCCGCGCACCTAGAGCCCGTGCTCCGCAACAAGAGAAGCCACCGCAATGAGAAGCCTGCGCACCGCAACGAAGAGTAGCCCCCGCTCGCCGCACCAAGAGAAAGCCTGTGCACAGCAACGAAGACCCAATGCAGCCAAAAATAAATAAATTTTAAAAAAAATAGATGAGCGTAAACATTGTTGGGTTGTCAGATCAGACTCTCAAGGAACAGACATCTTAACTTACCTAGTATCAAACTTTAGTATTAATTCTAAGAATATTGATAACTATGAAACACAGAGCTACACGAAGAAGTCTGGGACCACCAAAAAATCTGCCTGTTCCTTCCCTGCAACATTAGGAAATATCCTGGCTTGGATTTAACATATGGGGTCTCAAAGTAATGCGTCACCTACTCAAAGGGAGCCCTTTCCATCATAAAATGTCTCTCTTTTCATACTCTAACTGTGACATAGCTGACACTGAATTTTCCAACAGGCCTTGGTTCATAAATCTATAAATTCCAAGTTTTCCATCAAAATGCTTTACTTCTTCCTTCCTTCCCTCAATTCTCTCCCCCACAACAGTGTCCCTAGGGTAGGAAGGATAGCGTACAAACCAGTGCTAATCTATTTCCTCTGAACTACCCACAATAATATAAACAATATTTGTTAATTTTTCAGTGTTTAGAAACATCCTCTAACAAATTATAAAATAATTATGGTTAATGAATACAATGTAATGTCATCAAGTTTGACTTAGAAAAATAAAGAAGACAAAAGTTTGGGTTAGAATGGAAGATGAAAGCTGAAAGAAATGTTAGAAGTGCTAATATCTTCACCTTCAAAGTAGAGAATCAAGGAATACTGTCTATAATTGCCCAAATAAGAAATGAATACGTAAGCATATTAAAATTACAGAGACACTGAGTAGAGGAACTAAAATTTTAATATAATTATATTGAGAGGTATGCCATTACTAGTAAGTGAGATAAAACTCAACAGACCGTGTCTAAAATTAACAACATAAGCACATACACATGATAGTGTTTTGGATAGGAATTATAGTTAGAAGACACAGTTACAGGAATTTTAATAGGTGTCCCCTTTTCTGAATGGCACCGTGGAGCAAGAGACTTACAATTTTCCCTATTAAGTCCATCTGTCTTCTATGATTTTTTTAACCATGTGTAAGAATTATTTTTGTACTACTTTGATAGCTTTTAAAATTACTAGAATAAAGACAAAAGTGTCCCAATCTGGTAACTTCGGGGTCCACATTGGCACCAGAGCATTAAAAATGAGGCACAATTGATTAAGACCAATTCCAAAACCACAGATGTAATCAGGAAGATTTCCCCAAAGGGAAGGTGAACATCAGGGTTAAAAGCTAAGGCTTTACAGCCCCACTATCCTTTCCAGCCCTGTGACTCCTCCTGGATCAGAGACGACTATTGTCCCCCAATACTCATTCTCCATCCCCTTTAAAAAGAGCGCTCTTGAGTTTTACAGAGGCACATGCCCCTCAGCTATAGGGTACATTTCCCAGCACCCATTGCAATTAGATGTGGCCATGTGATTTACTTCTGTCTGGGAGATAGGAAGAGAATTGATGTTTATCACTTCCAGGTTGTGCCCTTAAAAAGAATGAACTTCCTCTGTCCTCTCTATCTTCCCTTTGCAAGAATTGGATCCTGGGATAGAAGACATATTGTGAGATTGACAAAGACTTTGCCGGGCTTAGACTTCCTAACTGTTCTGTTATGTGAGAAAGAAATAATGCTTCTAAATTGTTTAAGCCACTGTATTTGTGTATCTCCCTTGGAGCAACTTAGACTATATCCTAAATAATGCCTCTCAGCTTCACTTCTGGCCTCATATTTCATTCAGTTGGTATAGGTTTTTCTTTTCTAAATTACTTGAATGACTCTGTCTAGTGTCAAGTTCTTCTTGTCTATTGACAACCACATATAATTCTATCAGAATCCACAGATTTACTTGTAGTTTCAAAGACGTGTATTGTTATGTAGGTTTCCAGTTCAATTTTGGTCAAGTGCATTCCCTGGCTTCCCTACTCATGTAAAAGCATCATGCCTTTGAAAAATCACATTTTACATCACATTGAATGTACGTTAATCCTGGCTTTAAAAAGTTGCAAATTTTAAAACTTTTTCAAACTGAACTGCATTGCCCACCTGTGTAATCTATCAGGTGTCCTTTGTCCTCACCAGGTTTTCATTCTTCTTCCATTCCAATAAGCTGGAAAACAAATACTGGCTGAATTCATTTCCTAATAAAGCACATAGGTCTCAATTTATCTTTTCCATTAAGTGTCTAACATGCCATTTCCCCTTGATCTTTCATATTATGAGATTCTGGCTTTTCTGACTACAAGTATTTATACCAGGGGTGAACTACCACACTTGATGTAATATTTATTCTTATTCAAATTTGACTGATACGGTCTTCTAACCTATTTTAGGTACTGCAATTGTTGGTTGCAGAATTTCCAGCTATCATCTGAGTTTTCCTTCATGGTTTATCTAGCTTTATTATTAATAGATTCAATAAAACCAGAGGATTTTCAAATCATTGGTCTTCTCTTAAATGTACAGATCTAACCTCCTTTGTAAGTCTTGCAGCATTTGCCAGTTATCAGTTAAGATACTTTTGACTGAAAGGGATAGCATATCTAAGTGAACACGACTCAGGCATTAGGTACTTATTACCATTTCACATGACAAAAATGCTGAGGTAGACAGTTCAGGGTTGATTTCGTGGCTCCATTGTGTCATCAAATACCCAGGATCCTCCTGTCCTTCTGCTCTGCCATCCTCAAGAAGTTGGTGATGTCTCCTCATGGTTCCAGAATGGTTGCAGCAACTCCAAATATTACATCTTCACACAATGCATTTGCAAAGTCATTAAGGGAAGACAGGGTCTACCATTCATACATCCTACTTTTCTCCTTTTATCAAGGAGTATTATTCTACCAGAAGCTCCCAGCATAATTCCCTTCATGTGTCATTGACCAGTTCTAGGTCACGTGGTCTTCCTTAGCTGGAAGGAAATCAGGATAGTAAATATCTGGTATTTTCATCCTCTCTCCTAGTAGTTGTGTTTGGCCAATGGGAAAAGACAGAGAAGAAGGGCTTTGGGGCATGTAACCATCAGTGTCAGCTATAGCAAAGGAATAAATAATGCAAGATGGAGATTCAGGAGGGTTCCAAAGATCAGGTGCTTTTTTACAAGTTTCTCTCCAACTTGTCTCAGGACCTTAGCTAGATAAATTAGAAAAGTGGATTTTCTTCTCACTAATAAAATTGTAAAACAGAACATATATCTTCATTATATTATTTTATTAACTAAAGAAAATTCATAAAGTAACTTGAATGGTGACTTCAATTTTTGTTAATACTTTATTATAAATTCCATATGGGTGAAGACAATGATTAAGTATGTGGGAGATATTAAAGATAGGACTATACTATCTTTCATTTTTTTGCTGTGTTCCATAACTTCTCTGGTACTCGAAATTCTTTTAAAATAATAATTCTATTAAAATACAACCATTACGTGTGGTTTTTAGAATCTCACGTGCCTTTGCTAAAGAAATTAATCTATATATCACCAATTCCATTCAAATCCCAAGGGATAAATTACAATTTACATAAGCATAGCCTTTTTTCTTCCCTCCTGTCACTTACTAAGTGAACTTAGAATGTCAGAGCAAGTAGTGCATGGCTTTTTCAGCCATTCGTATACTGAATCCAAGAAGAAAACAGTTAAATGTTAGTCAGTACCTGTGCAAATGCCAAACTAGGACAGTGACTAATTATAAAAGTTCTCTTCCTTTTCCTTGCAATTGTACTTACTTTGTAGTTAGAAAGGGATATAAAATAAAGGGGAAAGTGACATAAAAAGAATTATCAAAAGAAGCTCAAGCTTATAAACTTATGTCCATCACCTGGAACTTAATGCTAGGGTAAAGCTTTTATCAGACGCACGTATCACCCGATTATGGAATGAGGGTAAGGTTTAAGGACAGAGACTGAAGGGAGTATAAGCTTTTCCCCAATTGCAGTCATAGGAGCTTCTTGAGACCAACACGTCCACAAGAAAACAGCACCAGCAAGCCTTCATCCCAACAGCAGCTGGTAAGCAGGAGGCTTGAATTCCGGGTAGACCACAAAAAGCTACGGATCCTTGTGGAAAATGCTGAGAAGCATTCTAATTCAACTAATCGAGCTTAAATTTTAAGCATTTTTTTTTCCCTCTGAGCAACAGGAACAGATGAACTCTCAAGAAGTAAAGATCTCATTTTCATGGAAATCATCTTCCAAGAACAAGAGAGAAAAAAAATAAAGAAAATGGATGAGGTCGGCTTGGGATTGCTGTACAAAACAGGTGTCAGTTTTCTGTGAGGACTTTATTCCTCGAGGTCTATTTTAATGACTTTCTAACAGTTGACACAGTTTATCTTCCCTTTAGAGTAAACGGGATTCTGGTAACCAGGTGCAATATAATCAGCTCAGATAAACAAAGTTTAGCTACAAAACTACCATAAATGCATGTCTGTTCCTGATCTAAGGTTTAACACACCTAACAGTATGCAGGATACTGGGAGAGGACAAAAGTCTAACTGGCTTGTGGCTTGCAGTAACTGGGCTGACTTGTTAAATACTGATGTGATGGGTGCATATTTCAGATCAAATAATAAACACTTAATAAAACTTCAGAGGATCTCAATCTAGGGCACATCAGAAACACTGTGGAGCTCTTCAAAATGTACACACCAGGACCCCATCCCCAGGACTATTGATTCATTAGGTCTACATGCAGCCCCAGGCAATTGTATATTTAAAACGCTACAGGGTAATTTAGTGGGCACCAAAGGCTGCAAATCACTAAAACACCCACCGATTGAACACTGTCAGACGTGTTTACCTTCCACTGTAAACAGACTCGTTTACATTCCAATCTCGAACATGGGTTGATAAGAGAGTTTGATATAAAACAGTAGACACTGTGTCCTTCAACCCCCAGGCTCATTAATCTAGGAGCTCCATAAAGACAGAGACTGTGTCGTGTTCCCCTCTGTACTCCCAGCCACAAACTCAGCTGCTAGAAAATGCTACGTGTTCTACAAATGCTTGCTGAACAAATAGAAAATAAATCCTATGTGCACTAAATTCCCATTTGTTTTTCTTATCATTTTCAAGGAAATGGTTGAGATGTGAATTTGAGTTACCAGATATTCAATCCCTAGCTTTTACTGACAAAGTCAGAAAGGTAAAGAAGATGGAAGCTTTAACTCTAGACAATGTTTTAACATTTTATGATCATACATTTAGGGGTAGCTTAATAAAGCGTTCCTGTAAATAAAGTTTCCAGACCAGGAAGTCCTCGATGGAATTGTCCTCAGGGTAAACATGTTGCATATATTCAGGTGTACTCTGTAATGTGTGTCTGTATTCATCTGTGTCTTGTTCCACTGGCAAGCATCATCTTTGTCTATATAACCCAGAAACCATGTAAGCACAGCTTTGGAGGCTTTCTAAAGACTTCTGAGCCTTTCTTCCCACCCCTGCTATAAATATGCACTCTATACAGACTTTTTAGACTCCTTTGAAGAGTTGCCAGGATATATACTAGCTTGAATGTTTGTGTGCAGGTCAACAAGCTAGACCTATATGCATCAGTTACATTCATCTCCTTGAGAATCTAGTGAATACTATGGGTTCTGCGATGGGGGCAAAATCAACTTACAAGAAAAACCTGCCATTCAATTCCAGAAGGTTCACAGGCATCCTGAATTCTTGTAGGATCCTGGAAATCTAGGTTGAGAAACAATGAAGATGAGTAACTGAGTAAAACCTCACTGCCTATTTATGCCAAAGGTAACACTAAACACAGACAGATATTTTAAATACATTTACACAACCTGTTTTCTAAACCATCTCTTTCCACTCACCCATCACAAAATGTTCTGTTAATTTCCACAGGTAAAGCTTCAGGCTCAACCCTCATCCATTCCTTCTAACTTCCTTCCTTCCCACATGACCCAAAACAAGGAGAAACTTGGCACTTCCTTCCCCAGGTCGCCAATCCATATGCGTTAATTTACTAACGCACCCAAGGTGACTGTCATACCGTGCTCATTAGCCACAGAGACCGCTTGTAGAACTGAATTACAGCCAGCAACATAACCCTTTCCCAGCATCTGTGTGCAAGTTTAGGTTATACCAAAATTGAGAAAAAAGGCTTCCAGAACTGCATTTTCTTTCATCTGAAACTTCATTTTCAACATTTGTGCTTAGCTTACATGATTGAGAATAACTTACTACTGTAACATTAGGACACAATTGTTAAGGTATCCAGTGGTGCCTCAGCTTTTCCACCTACCCTCCACAGGCACCTCCTTCTCCTTCAGCCAGTAACTGTAGCAGCCAAACAGTTAGTGGAGTTCAGGGTTGTGGAGAGTCACGTGGGAGCTGCCCCTCCAATGCAGCAGATAAAAGGCACTGAAAAGGCGGACTCCACCATTTAAGCTCACTGTGAGCCCATTAAACTCCTTCAGTTTATGAAGTTCATTCTTGCAGTGACTCAAAAATAAAATACCCCTTTTTTTAGGAGGATAACAAGCTTTTTCAGGTTCCCAGGACAACATTTATTGCACCAGAACAGTCATTTTACAAAATGACACTTTAATGGCCCCAAAAGTTCCGCATATGGGAAAAACTTTTATATATTCTCTTACGGTCTGAAAATAAAACACCCTATCAGTGAAAATCTCTAGATAAGTACCAATGTCTGTAAATATGACTAAAAGTTAGGGCTATATTACAGATTGCTTTATGAGACAGTTAAATGAAGTTTACTTAGCCATCACTAACTTCTCCATGATATATGTTGACATCACACACGTATTATCAGATATTTCTAGATACTATAAGTATATTAAAAATATATTTTAAATATGTGGACCTAATAACAGAAACTGGCATTTTATTTTAAATGCTATTCATTCATTTCATTTTTAAATTAATTAGTTCATTTTAGAACATATGGAGCTGTTTCATTTTTTAATGGTTTCCTAGCATCCCATTATATGGGTGTACCATAACATACTTAACTAGTCTCCACCCAGTAGACCATTAGATTATTTTCGGTTTGGGACGACTACAAGCAATATCACATAAAATTTTCTTGATTATCCTTGAAAATACACTTTTATACATGTGTACATAAGATAAATTCCTACATGTGGAATTGTTAGGTCAAGGGGCATGTGATTTTTATTTTGATTTTAAGGAGTATTCCAAAATTGCCCTGAGACTGGTTACAGCAATTTATACTCACAGCAATAATGTGTGAGAGTGCCTCTTTCTTCACTCTTTTATGTTTGGTGTATTATCAAACTTATTTCGGTATTTGTCAGTCTGTCAGGTAAAAATACGATATTTTGACAGAGCTTAAATTAACCTTCCACTCATTAAATTTGAGCTCATGCACCTTATGCTTTATGTTTTTTATTAATTTAATTTGAGATGATTTTATACATTAAAGAAATTGGCCCTCAGCTTTCAAATATGTGGCAACTTTTTTCCTACTTTGCAATTAGTATTTTGACTTGGTTTATGTTTTTTTTTTTAAACCTGGAAGAAACTATTTTATCTGCATTTAAATTAAAAGTTTTTTCTTATATGGCCTCTGAGTTTTTGGTCTTGCTTAGTAAGGTATTTTCATCTGAGATAAATATTAAAACCAAATCCCAAAGTAAAAAGCTTCTCCTGTATTTTCTTCTGAAAGTTCTTTCTTGAAGTACTTGAAAATATAATTGTCTTGTCTTCATTTTTCTTTATAGAAGTGATCTTTATAAGCTCAGGGATTAATGAATAGAAATTTTCACTAATACTCTTATTCCTGATTCCATGAGGATAGGAATCTTGATCTTTTTATTCATTTCCATATCCTAAGTGAGGATGTCTTTATATCTAGATAAATAGTGTTTTTATAGCAAAATGTTTAATTTACTTTAGTATTCTGGTAGTACTTTTCATAGAGGTGGTGGAGTGGAGCTTGATAAAAACAAATGGTAACTTTTTAATATAATTCTTCATAAGACTGAGTCCAAATTAAAATTTTTAAATGGAACAATAGATTCATTGTCCCAGATCTCACTGACAAATATCATGTTCATTTCCCATTATTGATGGGAAGTCTTTGGAGATGTTTGCATGAAGAACTATAAGAGTTCAATTTTTACAACTAATTCCACAGAAATGAACATTCTTTCTGGAGTTTCAGCAACAAACTCTTCCTCTGATCACCAAATGAATGATAAAAGTGCATTCTGTTATCCA
The DNA here is from genome assembly GCF_003676395.1 of Aethalodelphis obliquidens. Classification (NCBI taxonomy): domain Eukaryota; kingdom Metazoa; phylum Chordata; class Mammalia; order Artiodactyla; family Delphinidae; genus Aethalodelphis; species Aethalodelphis obliquidens. The sequence continues at coordinate 19,535,871 of NW_020837975.1, forward strand.
AATTAACTTATTCAATAAAGGTTTATTGAACAGTTACTATGTACCAGGCTTCTTTCTAGGCACTTAGGATACAGAAATTAATAAAAAGATCAAGATTCCCATCCTCATGGAATCAGGAATAAGAGTATTAGTGAAATTTTCTATTCATTAATCCCTGAGCTTATAAAGATCACTTCTATAAAGAAAAATGAAGACAAGACAATTATATTTTCAAGTACTTCAAGAAAGAACTTCTCAGAGGAGAATCTTTTATATTCCTAAAATTCTATATTTCCCATAGATTTCTTTAGAGGGCATATCTGTGATGATTCTTAAGAGTGTCCCTAGATTTAAAGTCTGTAATACATGTTCAGAAGGGTGAGTCTTTTTAGATCTTTCCTGAGTCAAGATTTTGAGAACTGCTCAGAATAATCAAAACATGGTAACCAGCATTTTTCTCCTGTTTTTCAACTATGAAAGCAACTTGTATGTAAAGTAGCATTAAGAAATAAATCTGTGTACTGCACTTAGCACAGGGCTAGACACACAGAGCTCCTCTATCTATACATAGAGATCCCTCTGCGGAGCTCAGGAAATAAAGCCATATTTCCTGTTCAGTCTCAAGACAGAATGCTTTGATCTAGTGACCCACATCTCTGGAGAACAGCTTCTTACAGCCCTATTTAGGCCCTGGTATGGATTTGCAAATTAACTGAAAAGACCATTAGAAAACATTTCTGTTTAAAGTGCTAAATGGGCTGCAACTTTCAAAACTAACAGGCCTGCCAAATTGTGATTTAAAGTGAAATTGGCATGAGCAGACATTTCCACATCAGCCTGTAGCACATCTGGTCCAGACCAAACAAACAGAAGATTTATTCTGTCAGGGAGATCATTTAGCATTCCTTTTCATGCTTCAGAAGGAGCCTGTACCTGTCACTCACCAAAGCGTTCGGCTTTTGGTGGCTAGGCTCTGTTGCTCTCCCTGACTAGCCTTGATCTAACACTTCTAAGAAGGCTCATGTGCACCGCTCCACCTGGGAGCCCAGTACCCATGCCAAGTTCATTTCCATAGTCTTATAGAAACCTCCTGGAGGATTTCAAACATCTGCTCATAAGTAAAGAAACATTGTCTTGAGCTCTAACAATAATATAAAGGGCAACTGAAACTTCTTTTGCAAATAAAGAGAGCTGATAAATGATCTTATTTCACAGGACTGGGGGCAAGTTGCTTTGTGTCTTTCTGAATTCAAATCCTTAAAATGAATATAGGCAATCATGGGAAAAATGGAATATACTCAGAGTTTTACTGTGAACTTCAGCGGTATACAGTAAAGACTATAAAATAAGTTTAAAAAATTATGTCATTTTGCTGAAACTAAAAGAACGTATTTATGAAAACGACGTTGTTATTCCTAAACTGTATTCCGTCTCTCTCTCTCTCTCTCTCTCTCCCTGGCTGTAGCCTCAGAGCCAAGTATGTACTCTTGCTGTGTGAACCACGTAACCACTTTCTTCTCTAGAATGTTAACCTGCTCATGTTGGACTCAGAAACCCCAGAGGCTCACTTCCTGGCTTCTCTCATCAGAAATACCATTCTTCCTCTCCCACCTCTCGAGTACCATGAATACTCAGAAGGGGCTAGATGTACCACCGTTGTTATGATGTTACCTTATGTGACTATGAAAGAATCGGTTTTGATCTAAACAAAAATTGGAACAGGAGGAGAAAATTATTTTTGACAGTGTACAAGTTCTTTCTAGTTTCTGGCTAAAAATGACCTCTTCTTCGTTTGAGAAATAAATGGGGTAGGCAAAAATGTCCCCTAATTTCCTTCTAGTTGTCACATAATTATTATGATTTCTTTGTGGTTCTTTTGTCCTTGAGGAACTCATTGGTTCATAAATATTATTATTTGGCTTTCCTACTGACATGTAAATCTAGGTCTAGGCAAACATAGGGCTAGTTTATCACATAAACATAGAAAAGGGGTTTGTCTGACTTAAAACATAACCGAAACAAATATTTTAAAAATCTGGAGACTTCCAAGGCAGGTTTAAGTTACACATCACAGAAGGCACATCATTTGTACAAATATTTTCATCTTTTTGGTTTGTTACAAGACCAAGATAGTATGAAGAGTGAATTACATCTATGCTTGTTTCATGTCTGTCCCTCCTACTGAGCCATTAATAAACATGACACCATGAGTACTGCATTGTTAATACTCAGCTTGGTCTATGGAGCTCAGAAAATGCTCTCTTCAAATTCACACAGAACATTCTTAAATAGGTTACACTCTAGATGCTGAACATGCCAATGAAAAATGTACATCTACAACAAAATCTAACTTCCTCTGAAGAAAACAACAAAAATTAGTCTTCCATAACAACTTAACTAGTTTCAACCAATCTTGAAATACATATTCTGTTATGAAATGCTGGTGATTTCTTAGTATATGTGAACATTTTATCCACTTGGAAAACGTCAAATGGGAAAAAAAAAAAAGGTATGTGATATTCAATACCTAAATAATTCACTAATGGTTAGATTTATGTGTATTCTTATTCTTGAATTCTTATTTGAAGATATGAAATTAAAATTTAAAATAACATGTCTGTATACTTTCACCACAATAAATTAGAATAATATCACATAGAGATCAAAGGTTTCATCTTTCCATATTAAACCTGGAGAGCTTCAAAAAAAGAGGTAACACTTTTGATTAAAAACAGTTATTATCATAAATAATCATCTAAAGGGACCCAGCTTATGAAGAAGAGGAATTGGAAAGTTATTTGATTTTTCTAGTTTATATTCTCTTAAAGGCTGCAATTAGAGTCAAAGAAGGGATGCTCAAAGTAGACAAGAAGGAACTTTGTTTTAAAAGAACGTTATATTGAGAAATGGATTGAAGAGGGGAAAAAAAGGAAATCTACTTATAAAATATATAAATTCAATTCATGTAAAGATCATGGGCAACTCATAAACTGTATCTCAGTGAGATCATGCAATGTCATTTGAATGTTGGAGTTGTCTAAACAGATAGAACTAATCAGTCACATCAATAGCAAAGAAACAAAGAACCATGGGAAAATAACCAGTTTTGATAATCAAAATAATAGGCAATGTATACAGAAGCAAAAAATAGCAGGAACAAAATATGGTAAAAATATATGAGAAAAAATTATACTTGAAGATAAATTCAAGCTCATTGAACAGAACAAAGTACTCTAGTGGGGCACTTTGAAACTTTTAAGAACATAGTTGTAGATGTATTGTATTATTTTGGGTTAGGTTTCCAAATACTTAACATATTTCATATGCACCTAATTACCTATAAAGCTACTATTTTTGCATCAAAGTAGTTCATTCTACGGCCATGTAAATAATTTAATCATAATTTTTTAAAAGGTTCAGTGCTCTGCAACTCAATCATTGATTTATAATAATCTCATTTTTCTAATAAAATCTACTCCTACACGTCAAAATCTTTATCATTTTCAAAGTGACTGAAAACTTGTTTAGGATGAGGAGGTAACAAATGATAGGGAGTTCTGCTGTCTAAGAAGACCACAGCAAGCCTTTTTCAATGCATGGAAGTTTATTTAAGAGAACTACATTTAAGAGAACTACATTGGATTGAGAAAGAAAACATTCCATCAATAATTCAGTGAACATTTTTTTCGAGAATGTTCTGCTTAGAGAGTCATATACTAGATGATTTGGCATATCCACAGTTCTGGAGAGAATGTGGATTAACAGTGCAACTACAAGTGGTTGACCAAATGCTACGTATACTACATAAAAGATACCAAAAAAGCTAAAACAAATCAAAATTTAATAAAATGAAAGTTTATTACATTATTCAATAAAATGTAATAGTGTTTGTTTATTAAAACCTAAATGTATGAGAAATGAAGACTTGAAAATAAATTAAATTTCACTGAATAGGAATTCTCAAAATGGGATCTTTGAGACTTAAGTGTGTTCTTGTAGACTTGTTTTTTTGGGGGGTTTTAATTTTTTTAAACATCTTTATTGGAGTAAAACTGCTTTACAATGTTCTGTTAGTTTCTGCTGTATATAACAAAGTGAATCAGCTATATATATACATATATCCTCATATCCCCTCCCTCTTGCATCTCCCTTCCACCCTCCCTATCCCACCCCTCTAGGTGGTCACAAAGCACCGAGCTGATCTCCCTGTGCGATGCAGCTGCTTCTCACTAGCTATCTACTTTATATTTAGTAGTGTATATATGCCATGGTACCCTCTCACTTCGTCCCAGCTTACCCTTCTCCCTCCCAATGTCCTCAAGTCCATTTTTTAGATTCCATCTATATGTGTTAGCATACGGTACTTGTTTTTCTCTTTCTCACTTACTTCACTCTGTATGACAGACTCTAGGTCCATCCACCTCACCGCAAATAACTCAATTTCATTTCTTTTTATGGCTGAGTAGTATTCCATTGTATATATGTGCCACATCTTCTTTATCCATTCATCCATCAATGGAGACTTAGGTTGCTTCCATGTCCTGGCTATTGTCAATAGTGCAGCATTGAACATTGTGGTTCATGTCTCTTTTTGAATTATGGTTTTCTTCAGGTATATGCCCAGTAGTGGGATTGCTGAATCATATAGTAGTTCTATTTTTAGTTTTTTAAGGAACCTCCATACTGTTCTACTTAGTGGCTGTATCAATTTACATTCCCACCAACAGTGCAAGAAGGTTCCCTTTTCTCCACACCCACTCCAGCATTTACTGTTTGTAGATATTTTGATGATGGCCATTCTGACTGGTGTGAGGTGATACCTCATTGTAGTTTTGATTTGCATTTCACTAATGATTAGTGATGTTGAGCATCCTTTCATGTGTTTGTTTGCAATCTGTATATCTTCTTTGGAGAAATGTCGATTTAGGTTTTCTGTCCCTTTTTGGATTGGGTTTTTTGTTTTTTGATATTGAGCTGCATGAGCTGTTTGTAAACTTTGAAGATTAATCCTTTGTCACTTGCTTTGTTTGCAAATATTTTCTCCCATTCAGATGGTTATCTTTTCATCTTGTTTTTGGTTTCCTTTGCTGTGCAAAACCTTTTAAGTTTCATTACGTCCCATTTGTTTACTTTTGTTTTTATTTCCATTTCTCTAGGAGGTGGGTCATAAAGGATCTTGCTGTGATTTATGTCATAGAGTGTTCTGCCTATGTTTTCCTCTAAGAGTTTTATAGTATCTGGCCTTACATTTAGTCTTTAATCCATTTTAAGTCTATTTTTGTGCATGGTGTTAGGGAAAGTTCTAATTTCATTCTTTTACATGTAGCTGTCCAGTTTTCTCAGCATCGCTTATTGAAGAGGCTGTCTTTTCTCCATTGTATATTCTTGCCTCCTTTATCAAAACTAAGGTGGCCATATGTGTGTGGGTTTATCTCTGGGCTTTCTATCCTGTTCCTTTGATCTATATTTCTGTTTTTGTGCCAGTACCATACTGTCTTGATTACTGTAGCTTTTTTGTATAGTCTGAAGTCTGGGACCCTGATTCCTCCAGCTCCATTTTTCTTTCTCAAGATTGCTTTGGCTGTTCGGGGTCTTTTGTGTTTCCATGCAAATTGTGAATTTTTTTGTTCTAGTTCTATGAAAAATGCCAGTGGTAGTTTGATAGGGATTGCATTGACTCTGTAGATTGCTTTGGGTAGTAAAGTCACTTTCACAATGTTGATTCTTCCAATCCAAGAACATGGTATATCTCTCCACTTGTTTGTATCATCTTTAGTTTCTTTCATTAGTGTATTATGGTTTTTGGCATACAAGTCTTTTGTCTCCTTAGGTAGGTTTATTCCTAGGTATTTTATTCTTTTTGTTGCAGTGGTAAATGGGAATGTTTCCTTAATTTCCTTTTCAGATTTCTCGTTGTTAGTGTATAGGAATGCAAGAGATTTCTGTGCATTAATTTTGTATCCTGCTACTTTACCAAATTCATTGATTAGTTCTAGCAGTTTTTTGGTAGCATCTTTATGATTCTCTATGTATAGTATCATGTCATCTGCAAACAGTGACAGTTTTACTTCTTTTCTGATTTGGATTCCTTTTATTTCTTTTTCTTCTCTGATTGCTGTGGCTAAAACTTCAAAAATCATGTTGAATAAAAGCTGTGAGAGTGAGTAATCTTGTCTTGTTCCTGATCTTAGAGGTAATGGTTTCAAATTTTCACCATTGAGAACAATGTTGGCTCTAGGCTTGTCATATATGGCCTTTATTATGTTGAGGTAAGTTCCCTCTATGCCTACTTTCTGGAGTTTTTATAATACATGGGTTTTGAAATTTGTCAAAAGTTTTTCTGCATCTATTGAGATGATCATATGGTTTTTCTCCTTCAATTTATTAATATGGTTTATCACATTGATTGATTTGCATATATTGAAGAATCCTTGCATTCCTGGGATAAACCTCACTTGATCATGGTGTATGATCCTTTTAATGTGCTGTTGGATTGTTTGCTAGTATTTTGTTGAGGATTTTTTGCATCTATGTTCCTCAGTGATATTGGCCTGTGGTTTTCTTTTTTGTGACATCTTTGTCTGGTTTTGGTATCAGGGTGATGGTGGCCTTGTAGAATGAGTTTGGGAGTGTTCCTCCCTCTGCCATATTTTGGAAGAGTTTGAGAAGGATAGGTGTTAGCTCTTCTCTAAATGTTTGATAGAATTCGCCTGTGAAGCCATCTGGTCCTGGGCTTATGTTTGTTGGAAGATTTTAAATCACAGTTTCAATTTCAGTGCTTGTGATTGGTCTGTTTATATTTTCTATTTCTTCCTGATTCAGGCTCGGAAGGTTGTGCTTTTCTAAAAATTTGTCCATTTCTTCCAGGTTGTCCATTTTATTGGCATATAGTTGCTTGTAGTAATCTCTCATGATCCTTTGTATTTCTGCAGTTTCAGTTGTTACTTTTCCTTTTTCATTTCTGACTCTATTGATTTGTCTTCTCCCTTTTTTTCTTGATGTGTCTGGCTAATGGTCTATCAATTTTGTTTATCTTCTCAAAGAACCAGCTTTTAGTTTTACTGATCTTTGCTATCGTTTCCTCCATTTCTTTTTCATTTATTTCTGATCTGATCCTTATGATTTCTTTCCTTCTGCTAACTTTGGGGTTTTTTTGTTCTTCTTTCTCTAATTGCTTTAGGTGTAAAGTTAGGTTGTTTATTTGAGATGTTTCTTGTTTCTTGAGGTAGGATTGTATTGCTATAGTCTTCCCTCTTGGATGTGTTTTTGCGGCATCCCATAGGTTTTGGGTCATCGTGTTTTCATTGTCATTTGTTTCTAAGTATTTTCTGAGTTCCTCTTTGATTTCTTCAGTGATCTCTTGGTTATTTAGTAGTGTATTATTTAGCCTCCATGTGTTTGTATTTTTTATAGTTTTTTTCCTGTAATTGATATCTAGTCTTATAGCTTTGTGGTCAGAAAAGATACTTGATATGATTTCAACTTTCTTAAATTTACCAAGCTTGATTTGTGACCCAAGATATGATCTATCCTAGAGAATGTTCCATAAGCACTTGAGAAGAAAGTGTATTCTGTTGTTTTGGGATGGAACGTCCTGTAAATATCAACTAAGTCTGTCTCGCTTAATGTGTCATTTTAAGCTTGTGTTTCCTTTTATTTTCATTTTGGATGATCTGTTCATTGGTGAAAGTGGGGTGTTAGGTCCCCTACTATTACTGTGTTACTATCGATTTCCCCTTTTATGGCTGTTAACATTTGCCTTATGTATTGAGGTGCTCCTATGTTGGGTGCATAAATATTTACAATTGTTATGTCTTCTTCTTGGATTGATCTCTTGATCATTATGTAGTGTCCTTCTTTCTCTCTTGTAATAGTCTTTATTTTAAAGTCTATTTTGTCTGATATGAGAATTGCTATTCCAGCCTTCTTTTGATTTCCATTTTCATGGAGTATCTTTTTCCATCCCCTCACTTTCAGTCTGTATGTATCCCTAGTTCTGAAGTGGCTCTCTTGTAGACAGCACATATACTGGCTTTGTTTTTGTATCCATTCAGCCGGTTCATGTCTTTTGGTTGGAGCATTTAATTCATTTACATTTAAGGTAATTATCAATATATATGTTCCTATTACCATTTTCTTAATTATTTTGGGTTTGTTACTGTAGATCTTTCCCTTCCCTTGTGTTTCCTGCCTAGAGAAGTTCCTTTAGCATTTGTTTTAAAGTTGGTTTGGTGGTGCTGACTTCTCTTAACTTTTGCTTCTCTGTAAAGGTCTTAATTTCTCTGTCAAATCTGAATGAGATCCTTGCTGGGTAGAGTAATCTTGGTTGTAGGTTTTTCCCTTTCATCACTTTCAATATGTCCTGCCTCTCCCTTCTGGCTTGCAGAATTTCTGCTGAAAGATCAGCTGTTAACCTTATGGGGATTCCCTTGTATGTTTTTTGTTGTTTTTCCCTTGCTGCTTTAAATATCTGTTCTTTGTATTTAATTTTTGATATTTTGATTAATATGTGTCTTGGCGTGTTTCTCCTTGGATTTATCCTGTATGGGACACTCTGCACTTCCTGGACTTGATTGACTATTTCCCTTCTCATGTTAAGAAAGTTTTCAAATATAATCTCTTAAAATATTTTCTCAGTCCCTTTCTTTTTCTCTTCTTCTTCTGGGACCCCTGTAATTTGAATGTTGATGTGTTTACTGTTGTCCCAGAGGTCCCTTAGACTGTCCCCAATTCTTTTCATTCTTTTTTCTTTATTTTGCTCTGTAGCAGTTATTTCCACTATTTTACCTTTCAGATCACTTATCCATTCTTCTGCCTCAGTTATTCTGCTATTGATTCCTTCTAGAGAATTTTTAATTTCATTTGTATTGTTCATCATTGTTTGTTTGCTCTTTATTTCTTCTAGGTCCTTGTTAAACATTTCTTGTATTTTCTCTATTCTATTTCCAAGATTTTGGATAATCTTTACTATCATTACTCTGAATTCTTTTTCAGGTAAACTGTCTATTTTCTCTTCATTTGTTTGGTCTGGTGGGTTTTTACCTTGCTCCTTCATCTGTTCCATATTTCTCTGTCTTCTCATTTTGCTTAACTGACTGTGTTTGGGGTCTCTGTTTTGCAGGCTGCAGGTTCATAGTTCCCATTGTTTTTGGTGTCTGCCCCCAGTGGGTAAGTTTGGTTTACTGGTTTGTGTATGCTTCCTTGTAGAGGGGACTGGTGCCTGTGTTCTGGTGGGTGAGGCTGGATCTTGTCTTTCTTATTGCCAGGGTTGTGTCCAGTGGTATGTTTTGGGGTGTCTGTGAACTTAGTATGATTTTAGGCAACCTCTCTGCTAATGGGTGGGTTTGTGTTCCTGTCTTGCTAGTTCTTTGCCATGGGACATCCAGCTCTGGAGTCTGCTGGCCATTGGGTGGACCTGGGTCTTAGTGTTGATACAGAGATCTCTGGGAGAACTCTCACCAATTGATATTACGTGGGCCTGGGAGGTCTCTGGTTGTCCAATGTCCTGAACTCAGCTCTCCCACCTCAGAGGCTCAAGGCTGACTCAGGCCAGAGCACCAAGACCCTGTCAGCTATTCAGCTCAGAAGAAAGGGGAGAAAACAAGAAAGAAAATAAATTAAAAATAAAGAATAAAAATAATTATTAAAATTAAAAAAATAATAATTTTAAAAAAGAAGAGAGCAACCAAACCAATAATCAAATCCACCAATGATAACAAGTGCTAGAAACTATACTAAGATAAACATAAAAATCAGAAACAACTCAGTTGCAGACACCAAACCCCAAGTCTACAGTTGCTCTCAAAGTCCACTGCCTCAGTTTTGGGATGATTCATTTTCTATTCAGGTATCCCACAGATACAGGGTACACCAAGTTGACCACGAGGATTTAATCTACTGCTCCTGAGGCTGCATGGAGAATTCCCTTTCTCTTCTTTGTTCGCACAAAGAAGAGAACATCTTCTGGGGTTCATCTTGTTTTTGTCCCCACCTCTGCCTGTAGATCACCCTCAGGCATCTCTTCCCACCCAGACAGGATGGGGTGGGGACAGTGGCTGATTATGGGGCTCTGGCTCATTCAGGCCAGGGGAAGAGACGGGTACGGTAGTTATCATTGGAATGCGAGGCGAGCCTGTGGTGGCAGAGGTCAGCATGACATTGCAACAGCCTGAGGCACACCATGTATTCTCCCAGGGATGTTGTCCCTGGATCATGGGACCCCGGCAGTGGTGGGCCGCACAGCCTCCTGGGGGCTGTAGATATTTACCTGTGTTTGCACACAGGATTCTTAGTGGCTGCAGCAGCAGCGTTAATGTTTCATGCCCGTCTCTGGGGTCCAAGCTGATAGCTGCAGCTCGCTCCCATCTCTGGAGCTCATTTAGGTGGTGCTCTGCCTTCTGTGGGCGGACAGGGAAGGAATCCCCTTCCTCATGCACCCTGAAACAATGGTCTCTTGCCTCTTAGGCAGTTCCAGTCTTTTTCCTGGAATCCCTCTCATTTAGCTGTGGTGCACTAGCCCCCTTCAGGCTGTGTTCACACAGCCGACCCCAGTCTTCTCCTTGGGATCTGACTTCTGAAGCCCGAGCCTCAGCTTCCAGCCCCCACCAGCACCAGCGGTTGAGCAGACAAGCCTCTCAGGCTGTTGAGTGCTGGTTGGCACCGATCCCCTGTGTGGGAATCTCTCCACTTTGCCCTCTGCACCCCTGTTGCTGCGCTCTCCTCCATGGCTCCGAAGCTTCCCCCCTGCCCACCCCCTGTGTCCACCAGTGAAGGGGCTTCCTAGTGTGTGGAAACTTTTCGTCTTTCACAGCTCCCTCCCAGAGGTGCAGGTCCCATCCCTATTCTTTTGTCTCTGTTTTTCCTTTTTTCTTTTGCCCTACCCAGATTCATGGGGGAGTGTCTTGCCTTTTGGGAAGTCTGAGGTCTTCTGCCAGCATTCAGTAGCTATTCTGTAGGAGTTGTTCCACATGTAGATGTATTTTTGATGTATTTGTGGGGAGGAAGGTGATCTCCACGTCTTACTCCTCCACCGTATTTAAGGCTCCCTAGACTTGTTTTATTTTGGGTTTAGGGTTCTAAATTTTTAACACATTTTACTTGCATCTAATTATCACACAGCCGATCCTCTTTTTATCCCATGTTTATAAATTTGCCTAATTGCTAAAATGTATTTGTAATCCCCCAATCAATCAGTACTCATGGTAGCTCTCATGGTCATTAGTGTACATGTGCACAATGGCAAAAATTTTGACTTTTGTGACTTACACATTCCCAGTCTGCCTTCTTGTTTTAGTTCTTGTGCTGTAAACAAGTGTCCTGCTCATAGTATATTTACTGCCAAGGATTTTTTACTTTTGTGCTTTTTGTTAAGGATTTCACTGTTTCAAATGGGCCTCAGCTGTGATAGTGAAGAGTTGTCTATAGTTCCCAAGCACAAGAAGGCTGTGATGTGCCTTATGGAGAAAATATGTGTATGAGATAAGCTTTATTTAGACACGAGTTACAGTGTTGTTGGTCATATCCAATGTTGATGAATCTACAATATATATTTTAAGAAATGTCTTTAAACAGAAACACCCATGAAACAAAGCTATGTATTGGTCAGTTAACCAAAATGAGACCAGAGGCTCACAGGAACCTAACCCTGTATTTCTCCTAGGAGCAATGGGTTAGTATTTGCTAATTTAGTATTTGTGGTGATTTCACAGAACATAATCACTGCTAATAATGAGAATTGATTGTGTATGTATGTATGTATGTGTGTGGGTGTGTATATATGTGTGTTTGAGGGGAGTTATTTCTTTAAAATAAAACAAAATTAAGAAGTCATCAAAATTGGAAACCTCTTAAAATGTCTGCTAACTGGGGAAATATTGTAGGGAAAAAGCAAAAATCACATTGGATTTTGATTATGCATAATATTTTTAGCAATTGAAATTTCCATAAGGAGTTTAGCACATGCAGTTAATTTGCATAAGAGGCAGCTGGAGCATATTGGCTCTTTCAAAGCCACTATGATTTATCAGCTCAATAATGCATGAGCTTAGACAAAGTTATACAACTGTCTGTATTTTTAACAAGGTGATGGAGTAGGAAATTTGCTAAAGCAGCCATTCCAGACCCAGGTGACTAAAAGGAGGTTAGATCATTTACACAAACTGTAACACAATTTTATTCCTGTTTTATTTTTGGCCTCAGATTTTTTTTTCCTAAAAATAATATTTTGTTTGGAGAAAGTGCCAGACTGACAGACAGTCTGGGACAGTCAAGTTGTATATTCCTATATGCTATTAGCACAATGTGAAGAGAGTCAATTAAAATCTCCACTAAAGTGACCTCCCCGAATTAGATTCATCTTGCAGAGGCAGCACCTAAAGAAGAATTAACTATTTCTTTCTTTGTTCAATAAAGTGTAATGACATTAATTTATTGAGCCCTAAATTTCATGGCAAAAATGGCTTATAGGAAGTGTCTCTTCTTGAGGGCTAAGTTTTTGTCCCTTATTTAGATTTGAGGAGAATGTAGCCCAAACACCGTTAAGAAGCTATTGTCAGGGTAGAGATACAGGTTACAAAAACCTCATGCATGGACTCTGAGGTCAAGGGCAGTAATTAGGAGAATACAGAGGAAATGATTAATTCAAAACATTGTAAGTGAAAAATTAATTGATAGGACAATATGCAATGACCATTGGGATAAAGAAGAGAAATGAATTATTCGAAGATTCCATGTTTTTGTACCTAGGTGACTAGAAGAATAACTGTATTAGTTTTAGAGCTTATATAAAAGTTTGAATTTAGCTTTTAGAACTCGTTTTAGACACCCACATCTATAGACTAAAAACTTTAATATCCAATATACTAACTTCACAGGATATCAAATGCCTGTCTCATTCCATAGACTTCCACCATTTTTTCCCTAAGGGATAGGAGGAAGGACAATAGAGATGAATTTCATGAAACCATTGGTACCCAGTGATCCTTTCTGTCAGAATGTATTGGACTGGCAGGTTGAAGCCAGGAACTGGTCCCATAGTGTCACACAATAGGTGTGTTGATATGAAGTCAAGAAGTACCGTAAGCCTCCCACTGCAAAAGGCTACTGAAGTGTAAGAATAAATCAAGCATAAAGTTGTAAAGTTACTTTGTTTCATCTAAGTTAATCTTTGAATACCAAGGCAAATTACCAGAAGGGAAACAAGAAATGATTTACTACACAGCAGCCACAAGACTAACCTGAGAAAACCTTCTCAACAGTTGTGTTTGGAGAGGCAACCATACTGTCAGAGTTTAGTAAAATAGATTAACTGTTACCTTGTACAAACCTCTCATCTGATGAATGGGAAAGCTGAGACCCAAAGCTGTGCATATGACCAAGTCCTCTAATTCATACTGTCTCAGTGTTGGATGACTTCTTCAAGACATCAGCCACTCTCTAGCCCAACAGTTCCCAAACTTTTCTGTGCATCAGAATCACCTGAAGGCATATTAAAACACAGAGTGCTGGCTCTACCCCCAGACATTCCCATACCATAGGTCGGGGATGAAACCAGAGGACTTATATTTTGAGAAGTTCCCTGGTGATACCAATGCTGCTTGTGTGGGAACACGCTCTACGAACAATGGCTCTAGACCAACTAGTCTAATATCGATCCCACTCAAGTAAATTTTCTCTCACGACAAAATGGACCCTGCCTGGAAATTCCTGGGCATTACACTCCAGAAAGAATATATGATCTGAAACAACATGATAAGGGTCTATGATCACATAGCTATAGCTAGAGCAATATATCTACTCAGATACCAAAGTGTACTTCACTAGACATTTATGATGGGTCTATTCTGAAATAATTGCTAAGAGCTGTAAATCCTTGGTTTCCTATCCCAATGTAAAAACTTCTTGGACTTTAAGTACTGTGTATTATTAGAAGTTTTCTGGTTGCAAATAAAGGTGACATCATTTAGTTGCCTTTTTTCCCCCAAAATTGAAATAATATTATAACAGTTATAAAGTGGTAATATTGATTATCCAAAGTCTAGGAATGGAATTTAGCAAATAGAGATATATACACAGAAATGGTCATCAAGAGATGATAGAGATGAGGGATTAAATAGGGGCAACTGAGCTCCACTGGAATAGAAACAATACAAAAAGCAATTGTCATATAACAACTATATAGAAATGACTGCATGTGGTGCAGAGGGGAGATGCTGAGAAATGCCTCAGGGAGCTTGCAATAATTAAGGATATTAAATAGATGCTGAATATAATATTATGTATATTCATGATGTGTGTTTGTGTGTGTGTGTATGTATGTACAGACAGGTTACATTGAGAAAATTTAAATAAGTTTCTCAGAAGAAACATCAAAAGCATTTTAACAAATACAACAATCTCAGAAAGAAACAACAGGCAAATCTTGCATTCTGTAGAGTAGTCATAATGATTTTTTTTTTTTTTTTTGGCCAGTATGTGGAATCTTAGTTCCCCATTGAACCTGTGTCTCCTGCATGGGAAGCACAGAGTCTTAACCACTGGACTGCCAGAGAAGTCTCATAGCACAGCAGTCCCCAACCTTTTTGATACCAGGGACCAGTTTCGTGGAAGATAATTTTTCCACAGACTGGGGGGTGGGGGGAATTGTTTAGGGATGATTCAAGCACATTACATTTATTGTGCATTTTATTTCTATTTATTACATTGTAATATATAATGAAATAATTATACAACTCACCATAATGCAGAATCAGTGGGAACCCTGAGCTTGTTTTCACTTGCCACTCACTGATAGGGTTCTGATGAGTCTGCAAGCAATTGATTTATTGTGGTCTCTGTGCAGTCAAACCTCTCTGCTAATGATAATCTCTATTTGCAGCCGCTCCCCAGCATTAGCATCACCGCCTCAGCTCCACGTCAGATCATCAGGCATTAGATTCTGATAAGGAGTGCGCAACCTAGATCCCTCGCATGCGCAGTTCACAGTAGGGTTTGAACTTCTATGAGAATCTAATGCCACTGCTGATCTGACAGGAGGCGGAGCTCAGGCGGTAATGTGAGCGATGGGGAGCGACTGTAAATACAGATGAAGCTTCACTTGTTCGCCTGCTGCTCACCTCCTGCTGTGCAGCCCAGTTCCTAACAGGCCATGGACTGGTACTGGTCTGTGGCCCGGGGGGTTGGGGACCTCTGCCACAGAGTAGTCATAATGAATTTTAATCGACAATGTCACAGTGTACCAAAGGAGGATGAGAATCTCTGAGTAAAATGCAACAAAAATAGATTAGAAACTATTGCAGCATTTGTATACTGTTTCACACATTCTAGAAGTTTTTATCTACTTGCATATCTACATCACCAGAAACCTGATATTTCATTAATATTTTGAACTATACAATTTTCTGCTTATATATCCCAAATTTCACAAGTAATCATCAAATCCAATCATCATCAACCCTTACATTTTACTTTAAAATATATCTGTGGAATCATATAAAAAACAGTCAGAATCCGATTTGTAGTCAAAACTCTAAAAATTAATTAAAAACACAATTATTCAATACAGCAAAATGACATCAAAGTATATCACATCACATGCCCTTCTTTTAATGGAAGTGCACTAAGAACTCAGAGGTGTCCCCTGACAGACACACATGACTCTCTGGATAGTACTATGGAAATAGACATAATTTCTTCCTGAGGTTGGAATCTGCCAGGGCCTTCTCTGTCTGTCATGTGGAAGAACAGTGATGTTGAATATATTTGCAACAGCAAGAAAGCAATTCAGCATATATAGGAAAAAATTGCAAGCCAACTGTCAAAAGGAAAAATGTGCCTTACCCACCAGTCACAAAAGGACCTATCGGTATAACAAAAATAGTACCATCTATGCATGACAGTTTTAAATGTACAATAAAACGGAACTTTACAAACTTTGCATGGCAAGGAATTCTCTGAGCACTAAAAGAATAATTTAAAATTAAAATTTCTTTTTTTAAAATGCAAATTGAAAGGAAAGAAGGGGCTGTCTTGGGGAGAATTGCTTGGCTCGACAGAGATCTTGATCAAAACTTCAACATTCACTTCTCCAAAACTAAATCTCTAATCTGCATGTCTATGTTGTCCTCTCTTCAGAGCTAGTCCTAAATCTTCAAATGCCTTCCTGGATTTCCACTGAAATTTCTAGCCAGCCTCAAACTCAAAAAAGAGTATTCCTATGCTTCCTTTACCTAAACTGCCCATGACTTTGCTCTTCTGCTACTGATGCCATAAGCATAGGTAAGCCTGAGTCACCTAGTTTGAAACACAGTGGCAGATGAATGATAACAAACTTCTCCTACCATGTATTATTCTCGTCTCAAATAGTTTCCGTGGGCCCTGATCCCTATGGAATACTATCTGAATCTGAAGAGGAACCTCATTCTCCCACAAAGCATAGATCTCAAAGTCAAGAAAGGACATTGATTACTGGTGTTTAGTCCTGCACCCAGAGCTTTACTTTTCTTCTAATAACCCCAGATCTGCTCTCCTGAGGCTGTTATTCAACTATAGCACCTCCTTTGTCTCTCAATCTAGTCGCCCTACTCCCCAATCTCACTGACAGCTCCAAAGCCTAATTTCCTCTACACTAAAATCTGGACAACACCCTGAGAGTGTTAAGTATCCATGTGGATAGATGTTTCTACCTACACATTAGACCCTCAGTTACTTAAAACTTCTATTCCCCAATAAGACCACTGAATCTTATTGGTCAAACAAAGATGAGTTTATTAAACTTATCATAGCATGGGGAATCACTATCTTGGTAGAGTCCAAATAGCATCCCCAAAGAGGAAAGAAAATGGAGGGTTTTCTTAAGATTTGGGGATCTTGACTCAAGTGATTTAAGATGGGTCTTTCAAGATGTTGCTTGTTAGGACTGGGCACAGTGTGTGACGTGGTAGTTTTCTATTGGTAGACGCAACAAGGCAAGGGTCTTAAAGCAAGTGTTGATGAGCTGATTGTTGTCCTGATAAATAAACTCAATCCAGGTGAGTAATCTATTTTCCTGTTTCGTTAGCTATTTTCCCAGGTGAGCACAATATTTGCCTGAATAAATTGGTGTACAAGAATAACCTGAAGCAAAAGTGAACTTACTATTGGTTTACAGTTTGATCTTCCTGGGTAAGATTTTTTTTTTTTTTTTTTCCCGATACGCGGGCCTCTCACTGTTGTGGCCCCTCCCATTGCGGAGCATAGGCTCCGGACACGCAGGCTCAGCGGCCATGGCTCACGGGCCCAGCTGCTCTGCGGCATGTGGGATCTTCCCGGACCCGGGGCATGAACCCGTGTCCCCTGCATCGGCAGGCGGACTCTCAACCACTGCGCCACCAGGGAAGCCCCTGGGTAAGAATTTTAAAGAGCAAACAGTTATGTTGACATAGACAGTCTCAGTTATCACAGAGATGACCAAAAGGAGAAAAGATTCTGATTGAAGATTTCCCCAGAACAAAATCACTCCTTGTGAGGAATGAGAAATTGTAGCATCAAATCTAGCATATTATTTAGTTCTTGAACATGAGGCAAACGGTTTCCCTTACTTTGTAATTTAATCTCAAGCTAGAATCAGTTCTCTAGAAATAAAAGGAAAACAGATGATATAACTCTTCTCTATGGCCTGAGACCATGAGATTTTAGTTATTCGTGCAGACAAACCTCTTCCCTATGGGGGAAAAGCATTTCCAAGGTGAAGTTCTCATAAGAGTTCTTCCAGTCCATCACTACTCCATAGCTCCTTGGTCTCTACAGCTCTAATACAAGAATACTCCTCAGCAAACCTGCCATTCCTCCTTCTTTTTGATTCATTACTTTGAAAGCTGGCATTAATCAGTTCTCTAGCTATCCCCTTCCCTAGAGTCATTTCTCTTAGTCTTTCTCTTCTCCTTCCTCAATTTGTAGGAGCTATTTGCTCTCAACTGCCACATTTCTAAGAGTATTTCATCCTCTTGGCTTTCATAATGGAAATGGTAAATTTTCCAAAGAGGGGAAACTACCTGGAGGGGAGTTTTGCTCAAACCCTAGATTGGATGTCAGTTAATATTTAGACGCAATTAATTAATGGTAAACCCTAAGGCAAACTTTGTTGTTAAGGAAATCAAGCCATATCCCTGATTAAATGAAGGGCTGTTTCCCTGACCAAGTCAGCAGATGTTCCACTATCAGCAAAGACTGACATCACATGCTTGGTAGATGGGGACGTAGATAATTAAGAATATTTAAAATGTAAGGGTGAAAGAGCGTCAGACTTTCTTAAGCTAAGTCACCAAAGTTTCCCTATCTCCTGAATTTCTCCTCATATAGTTCCTCCCTTCTACCACATCCCAGATTTCAGTTCATGATGCTATAAAAAGTTTTAAGATTTCTAAAAACCTCTTACAGTCACCATATCTTCTCAGACCTTCCTCACATAATTTAGCCTACAGTGATTTTTATTGCACCATATTTATTGAGAATTTTTTTAAGATACTCACATTTGGGCTTCCCTGGTGGCGCAGTGGTTGAGAGTCCGCCTGCCGATGCAGGGGACACGGGTTCGTGCCCCTGTCCGGGAAGATCCCACATGCCGCAGAGCGGCTGGGCCTGTGAGCCATGGCCGCTGAGCCTGCGCGTCCGGAGCCTGTGCTCCGCAATGGGAGGGGCCACAACAGTGAGAGGCCCGCGTAACGCAAAAAAAAAAAAAAAAAAGATACTCACATTCATGTTTTTATCTCAGTCAGTATAGAAGACTGGATATAGTTGAATCTAAATGATTGAGACTTTTATCTTGACATTGTAAATATTGTCAAAATATGCGTGAGACAAAACAAAGCAGTAAGTCCTGGAATTTACTCAGTCCAAGAATGTTTGTTTGTTCATTTCTTCTTTGTTTTGGAATAAATTCCTGAAATGAATTTATCTCCTAATAAATTTATTTAATAAATATTTAGAAAATGCTTATTGTATTCCAGCTACTCTATAGGATTAAAAAAAATAAATTCAAAAGGGCTCAACTGGTAAGGGAAATAAACAGAGTGTGTTGGGATAGGAACACTTCTTCCCCCTCTATATGTGGAGGGAGCCCACATCTAGCTCAACTCTATGCCTCTCATTCACTCACGTCCAGCTTGAAAGGACAAACCGGGCATGGATAGCCTCTCCCTCTCTTGACCCTTTTTCCTGGGACCAAGCTGCTCCCCCTTGGGAGTTTTAGGGTTTGTTGAAACTTCATTCTGATGGTCTTCCACACCTGATAGCGTTGGGCATGGTGCAGTTTACATTTTCAGGGTGCTTTTTAGGGGGTAACTGTCTAATTTTGGAGTTCAGAATTAGGAGCCCATCTGCCTACTGCCCACTTTGAGTTTATAAAAATAAATATGATATTTTATATCCCACTCAACTTACTGTTTGTCTCAGTTGGTTCAAAACTTGGGTGAGAAGAAGGGTACTATTTCATTGATCAGCACCCAACTTCCAATAAAAGGGAGAAAGAACTATGGTAGGGTTTGAAGTGTTAAGAGAACTACAGAAAGGAAAACAAGTATTTCTAATCAGGGCACAAGCAACTGCAGCAAAAGAAAATCAAGGCAGATTTCTTTAGATTGTAAACTCAAGGATGACAGGGGGCTTGTTTGCTTGTGCTCATATTCTTTCCCCAGCGTGTAGCCGTTGAGAATGAATTAATGAGAAAGGCAGAGATTTCAATGAGCAGAATTAGGAATGTGGGGTAGAGAGGAAGAGAGAGAGATGCGAATCTCTAAGCAGAGGTGGGAAACCTGATAAATGTGCATGTATAAGAAATACTTATTTCTCCTAAGAACTGAAGAGAACAGAAGTGTTCACTTAATTAAAATTTGCCATCTAAAATGAAAGTTGAAAATCTATTTAATACAGAAAATGTAGTCACCTTGTTACAGTTTTTTTTTTTTTTCCCTCACAGCAGCCTGGGACAGCTCTTACTTACATGTTTAACTAAAACAATGGTGAAAAAAGAATTAGCCTATATGCATGTTGTAGAATAATAAGTCAAGAATTTATTTATTCTTATTTTTTAATGATACATTCTGAATGTGGCAGAAATTCCTAAACAGCATTCCTGGCATTCAACCAATTGCTTTAATGAACTATAAACATCCAGTCTATAATATGTATACTGATGTAATTACTAAGAGGTACAAGACTAAAAGAAGGTTTGATGCCAAACTTTGCAGCTGGGTTTATTAAAGAAGATATTGGGAAATATTACATTAGCATTTTTTTTCCAGATGGATTTACTCATCTGTCTTCATTTCAAAATGAGGTGGCCTCCTCTCCTACCCCAATTTCTCCTAATTTCACAGTCAGTAAACCACTAAGCCCAGGAATATCCACCCACTGAGAATCCCAGCCACTTAGAGTGCAGCGTGACACTCCTGAAATAACAGCAGGCCCTGTTTTACTCTGCAGAGTTGTAAGCAACCAGGCTCTGAAATTATGATCAATGAAAACTTTGTTATCCTTAAAAAAAAAAAAAAAAAAAACCAACAGTGGAGTTTTTGTTGGGTTTTTTTAAATTTGTTTTTTGGGTTTTTTTGGAAAGCATAAGAAATGAACTCTCCAAAGAACAAAGGAACCAACGGCTGCAGATATATTTTAAGCCTAAGGAAAGTTAGAAGCCAGAAGAGAATATGAGTGGCAGGACACATACAGTCGACTTTTAAAGGTTTGATTTCTGTTTTAAGTTCTGCAAATGCCCCCGGCTTTCCCCCACATAAAATTAAAAAAAAACCTGACTTATGTTCAAATGTGACCTTCGCCCTTCACCCTAATACCAAACACCACAAGGAAAAAAATTAAGGGTGGAAAAGCGACATGTCTATAAAGATATGAATATCCATCCCCACTGTACCAGCTGAATCAAAGATGAGGCTCTGAGATTTAAGCTTGGTGGAGAAGCATGATGTACTGTGATGATTATTAAGCATGGGCGTCAGACTCAATGCTTTTCTGCAAGGCTGGTGAAGACTCGGCCACCCTATCTCCTCCTCAGACCATCCCTCATGAAGTGCTTACCGAGAGCCTACATTTGACCCTGGATTCGAGTCCCCATAAGGCAAAATTACTTTGATCTGTGATAGCTGTTTCATCTGAAATTGACTCCTCAGATCATTAATACTCTAGTTATGTCCACACTAGCATTATGAAGCATTGAAGAATGGAAGAAGTCATTTGGAAAATCAGAAGGAAAAAGAAAGTCCAGGAGGCAAACCTAACTTTAGTTCAAAATATTTAGGTCATGAAGAAAAAATGACCTTACTATTAGCTGAAAAGTATAAATAATCGAGTCAATTTTCTATTTTACTTTGGGATGGGCTGTTTTGTTCTCTGCTCAGGCACAATTTAGTTCATTACCATTAAAGACCATTAAGAAGGTGATTCAGACCAGTTTCTGCCATGGTCAATATTATATTTTTGCTAGTGCTCATTGCAGTGAGAACACTTTAAGAAAGCAGGAATTAGTGTGGGTTCTTATTTACAATTCAAAATCCTGATATAGAGGATGTGAAATTTACTAAAATTATGAAATCCATCCAGTCCCATGGGTTTGTATATTTAATAGTTATTTTTTAATCAATGAGGAATAGAAAATACTAATATAAAAAATGGTAAAACTCAGAATATGCACAATCAAGTAATACGAATGTCCAATAAACATATGTTCAAACTCACTAATAAAATTTAAAATATCAAATTAAAATGAGATACACTTTTATCAAATTGGCAAAGATGAAGAACGAAGAAAGAAAAAGAATATCACCAAGGGTTCCGGGGCTTCCACACATAGCTATTCAGAGGGAAAACATCTGTGACCCTTCTAAAAGGCAATTCATCAAGCTACAGCTGAAATTTTTTCCCGTAATAGCACTTCCAACGTTTATTCCAAATAAAATATTAAAGATGAAGGCAAAGATTTAGCTTCAAGGATATTATCTCACGTATTCACAACACTGCAAAAATTTGGAAACAAATGTTATATCCAAAAATAAGAAGTGGTAATTAACATGTGTTAAACCCATGTAATAGAACACTATGCAACTATGAAAAATGATATATCTATATGTTTTATATAAAAACAAATTTATTGATATAGAAAGAAGATATGTCTCACACAACATACTGGGGGAAAAACAAAGACATTTACAAAAGAGTCCATAAAAACAATCTCTTCTGTGTTTTTTAAAAGAGTATATGTTACCAAAATGTTAACAGGGGTGACTTTGGGTTGTAGAATTTTACAGATTTTCAAGTTTTTGACAACTAAAATACATACAATATAATTTCTTTTAAAATTATATTCAAGAGTTCAAAAGAAAATGATGATGTACAGATAAGCTAAAGCAAGGAGCAGAGAAGTAAAATCGTGAGCCCCACATCATGAAGGACACCAAGATATCCGGTTTGAAACTGTGTGAACATAACCCCTAATAACTTTAGGAAAATACAAAATGAAGGCCTTCTCTGCTGGTTGCATATTTTGTTCTTCCATATACATTTAGGAAACTTTGTACTTTTTATTGGAATGCTTTAGTAAGTCTAAATATAACTGATAAGGAGTTTGGCCCAATGACTGAGGAACAAGAACTCAAGTTTTCTTACATGTGTTTTGGATTTTAACGCTAGCCTACACTGCATGGTTCTTTCTGTAATAGTTTATAAACATTAATTGAATTCCATTGACTTTCCTAAGTAAAAGATGTCATATAAATTCATAAAGATGATAATGACATGCTGTTATAAAAGAAAAACACGTTTTTATTTAGACTTCTCTTTCCCAATGGTATTTTCTGTACCCTAAACAGAAGTGGAGGTTTTGCCTGAATTATCAGGATATTGCCACACTTCCCATCTTCGCTTTGCTAGGAAATATATGACATATGGGGCTTGCCCAAGGTTGTTTTAAAATGAAGGAAATGCCATGAGGGGAATACAGACATTCTGACTAATTCAAATGTACCTCTCATTATTTATTCATTCATTCATCCATCCATGCCAACCCAGTTGAGTTTATGAGATCCATTTCTCCCCTGCTGGGATCCTCTCTTCTTCCTCTGGTAGCTGGCTGCACTTCACAGGTCTGCTTCAATAAATATACCCCTCCTCCACTCCCTTCTTACCTCAAAGTTGACATGTCTTTAATTTCACAGTATCTTTAGTCTTGTAATACATCAATATCAAATCATACATTAACTCCATCTAGCTGGAAGTGGCCACTTGAAAACAATTTGTTGGAAAGGATTCTGAGGGCAACAAGAAAAGTAATTCTGACTCTGAAACCTAATTCATTTGTGAAGACTTCCACAATTGACTAGCAATGCCTACCATTCATAAAACGGAGGGGAGGGATGAAGAAAGTCCCATTCAGTTCTTATTTTCAGGACAGAAATTTCCATTTTGACCCTTCACTCTCCTCTGTCCCTTCCCTACTGTTGTAGAAGCAGCTACCACTCCACCTGCCACTTTGGGATTGCCCAGTCTGTGTTCTGGGCCTGGAACATTCCCCTATGTGGAACTGGGGGCAAGCTGTCACGTACCCCTAGATTCTTCTTCCTCATTAGGAGAAATCTTTCCTCTATGCTGCGTATGTAGTGAATGGTCACTGCATTGCTTAAGCCTGTGCAGCATATGACACCTAACCCCAGTCCCCCAGCCCAGTCCATCTGCCCTCATTGGGAGGAGAACTGGGTCTTTGCCTGCAGCCCACCACCCTGAGTTGACTATATGGAGGGACCCAATGACCTTTCTGCAGACGCTGATCTTGCTACATTTCTTCTCTTTTCTGTGAATAAAGCTTTGTTCAGACTAGTGCCTTGAGTGTTGAGTCCTACTCGGCGACTCTAAACTCGTAGAAGATGCAGATGGGGGAGGTCTGTGGGCTCCTACTTCTGGGAGTTGGCTGTTGTGAAATGCGCTGTCCTCCATGCTGTAGTTCTCACTTGGGGTTGGTAGCTGGATCTTCCTGCACCATAGCTACCATAAATAATTATCAGTCCTTTAAAAAAAAAAGTCCATAGCAGAGCCCACCCCGGCATCTCCTGAGATGAAACACGTCCTCACCCACAGAACAACCTCTTCCTGCAAATCTCCTGGTGAGCCAGTGGTTAGGACTCTAAGCGTTAGGACTCTCTCACTGCCAAGGGCCTGCATTTGATCCCTGATTGGGGAACTAGGATCCCGCATGCTGCCCAGCACTGCCAAAAAAAAATACCCTTCCTAAAACTCTCTCATATTTCTGTTCTTGCCTTAAACCTTGATCCCTTCATTTCATTAGATATGGAGCATTAACTAAGTGCCAAGTACGGTGCTGGGACTCCAAGAAAGATCATCTATGAGAAGTGAGATGATATAGCCAAACACACTCAGTATCCAGCACTCACAGGGAGGCTCCACTCTGGATTACCCAGAAAGCAATGCGCTTCAGGCTAATTGTATCTCTGGTTCATATTTAGGGAAAAAAAACCCTCCTAGACATTTAATGGGTAATGAATGACAATGTGTCCTATATGCTATTTCTTTTCCTTTTTCTTTCTTTTTTCCCCCTATATTTGAAATGTAGCTTAAACAATATCAGGCAGAAAGTCACCCCAGGAAGCTAGCTAAACTCCTGTCTTGAAGTACTTGAGTACAAATGAACACAAAGTAGGAGTTAAATGCCACTGAAGACGGTTACCCATCTGAACTGAGTTAGATTTTAAGCAATTGCATAATATTGCCTCTAGCAACAAACCTTACCTAATCATATGAGTCCACACCACTTTAGCACAAATATAAACATTGCGAGAAAAAGCCATATTCAGCCTTGAACTAAAAGCTGCAAGATACATCCTGAAAAATACTCCTCTAATGTACAATCAAAGAGTTAAAGGCACTAAGTTATATGAGGGAACTCTCTACCCAGAGCTTTCTAGACAAATAAAACAAAACATGGTTAATGTGTTACAAACAATTAATTCTGTTTCCCTTGAAAGGAAAAAAAAAAAAAAATCCCTAAATTTTGCATTCACCACTAGGGAAAATTTTAAATGTTGATTCAATTTTAAACATTGATTAAAATGTTAAATGTGTTAGTACATGTTAGGCACTTAGAACAGTGCCTTGTACATGGTAAGCAATATATGATTTAGTTATTGTTATTATTATATTATCCCTATTATTAATTCAGAAAAGCCTGTGATTACTCCATTGACTGGATCCAAATTTATTTAGCTCAGAAAAGTTGTATGGGGAAAAGTGTACTAGACCAGGATTCAAGAATCTCAAATTCTAGCCTATGGTTACATTGATGTTTTTACATTTATTTTATTGAAGTATAGCTGATTTACAATGTTGTTTTAATTTTTGCTGTACAAGGTCCTACTGCATGGCATAGGGACCTATATTCAATATCCTGGGATAAACCAGAATGTATACATTAATTTTTACTGTGACAATGAGCATCTCACTTTGTTTCTCCAGATCTCATTTGTTCTAGTCTTTAAAATGGAAAGCCTGTGCTCCATGACTAAGCCACCCTACAGAGACCACCTGCTCCTTCTGTGGGGAGGTAAAGCCAAATCCGGCCTCTGTACACAGACACTGAATTAAATCTCAGAGGCAGAGTTTTGGGTGAAGTAGAAAAGAATGGCTTTACTACTTTACCAGGCAAAGGGGGCCACAATGGGCTAATGAAACCTCAAAATTGTTTGTCCCAACCCAGTGGGTGTGGGGTACCCAGGGGAGCCTGTGAGGAGTCTTATAGTCCAGGGGCAGTTTGCTGATAAGGATCAGGGTGCCATGCAGGGCCCGCATCCTTTCAATCCAGAGATCATCTGGCGTCAGGTGATGAAGGGCTAACTGTGACCTCTGGAATGAAGAATGCTTCATCAACTAGTTAACCTCTTCCACTGGGTGGCGTTTTAGTTCTGCAGAAGAGCTCAAAGATATTGTTATGTGTATCCCTTAAGGAGCAAGCAGGACGCTGCCCCAAGTCTGCACTATTGTTTCTTGACTGCTCTTCCCTTGTCTCTGCATCCCTTCCCTTTCCTGATTAGCAACAGTTTGAACCTGCCTTTTGGAACTCAGAGAAGTGGACACAGAGAGGCTTTTGTGCCCAGGAGCCCCACAGGGCCTTGCTTGGTTTCAGAGGGACAATTGAGCTAAGCACATAAATAGTCTGAAATGCCCGCTTATCTTTCACAAGTAAAAGACCTTGTGAAGCAGAGGGGAAGAAGCCTGCTACCCACAAGGTTAAAAAAAAACCAAAAACCAAAACACCAAAACCTTCTCCCTAAAACAAAAATAGCCCCTCTCCAAATATCTTAGCTCTAGATTCTCCATGCTGTTCATGACCATGAATTCCTTCGCCCAAGAACACTACCATACTAAGATCATTGGAAAAGCCACCTTATCATAAAGGAGTTTGTAAAATGAAACTTCAGTTCTCTGAATTGAGTCATGAGAAAATGGGACCCTGGCTGGCTATGTATGTTCTTAAGGAAAAATCAAAGCCTGAATCATGGTAAAGGAGAAGCCCAGACAGCCTGGAAGAGAAAGACACTGAAAGGAGAAAGGGAATTACTGACATTGAGAGTATAACCTATTTAAACACTGTAGTCAAGACTAACCTTCACAGTAAATTTAATTTCTGACCCAAGCCCTCAAAGACAGCATGACCATATGCCTTGATTGCCCAGGTCACTCTCAGTCTACTCCTTCTGTCTCAGTATAATTACTAATAATTCCCTCTTGCTCTCTCAAAAGTGCCCTGGTTTGGATGATAAGTCATCCTTTAATAAGCAGTGTTTTTTTAAAAAGTGACAATGAGGCTATAGTTCTCTTTCCTTAAGAAAGAAGCCTCCAGTCATCCAATCTGTAACTTCTCTACTCCCCACCCCATTTCCGATGACTAACTGCCTTACAAATATAGGAGAAAAACAGAAATGTCTGTACATACAAGGGAACTCTTCCTATAGAGGTTAGAAAATAGGAATTCAGGGCTGTTTCAGCTTTACCCAGACTATGATGTCATGTGCCTGTGAAAATCAAAAGTGAACAAAAGTGGATGTGTGTGCCACTGAGTTTGGAGCCAGAGCTTAAACGTCCACTAGCACCCACCAGGCAGTCAGAACAACTTAAGAGTAACAATTTCCTCTACAGAGAACCATGTTCCTTCAGTCCCTGACAATCTCCTTTCAATACCAGAAAGACTTTGTCACAGTCATCTTGAGCTCCAATTGTAATGAGCGATTAATTACCAAGAGGGAATTTCTACACAGAAGTAAGACCCAGAGGCTTCCCATTTGAAATTGCCTAACTGATCCTGCAAATATTTTGGTTTAATGACTCACGCTCATGTAAAATCTTCCCAATCATTGATATTTGCTTTCACAATTTTAGGACAGTAAGGAGAGTGTCCAATATGTCAAATGGTTAAAATTATTTTAAATTTCCTGTGCCTCTTTTTTATTTTCCGAAACTTTTCCAGTATTTCTAGATACTGAAATTCGTCCCAATGGACTTTATAAAAAGGAGAGAATTAGTAAACCCTTGAACGCACAAAGATAAAAAGGAATATGAAAGAAAAGCCACATTTATTGGACTTTATCTACCAGGTACACTGAGTGAAATGTTTTTCTTTTGTTTATCTTGTTAAACCTCATGAGAGTCTGGCAAGATAATCCTCCATTTTATAAATGAGGAAACTGAGCTCCAGAGATCAAATTGTCCAAGACTCCACAAATATTGGATGATAAATCTGGGGCTCCAACTAGGACCTGCTAATTCCAAAGCCCGTGCTTTGCTGCTGCTCTCTGATGCCGCTCAAACTTCAGGGCTTCGTAAAGCATCTCCACAGTGACTGTCCTAAGGGACGAAACTAGGATTCCAATGCAAGACAATCTTGTGCAAAAATTTTAAAATCTTTGCCTGTGTGCTCTTTTCTCTTATAAAAAGGAGAAAAATAAATACGATAGAGCTTTGAGAATTTTTCAAAATTTTATAAATTCAAGGAATCGTTCCTTCTATTAAAATGAAGATGATGTAATTAGGCGTCTCTACACTGTTTATAATCCATGGTCTACTTCTCGCTTTATGTTTAGAGCTTCTGAGGGACTGAGGAGGGGGAGATGTTCTTATTACCAAATTCAGTAGTGAGTCCCGTCTGCTTTATTTTGCTGTCATTTCAGCTAACAAAAACTTCATAGGCCTGCATACAATCTTAATACCAAATGGATCCAAAGAGTCTGGGTATTTCATTATGAAAACAAAAATGGGTGAAAGAAGAGAAGCAAGGGGAGAAACCCTCATAAAGATGGAAAGAATTTGAATAGGATCTTTAATAATCAGGCTAAAATAACAAAAAAAAAAAACAATAGCAAAATGCCAGTTTGGAGGGCAAATACTGGTACAGTGAATGTTTCCCTTCCCAAAGCAAACTGATGGCCTTCCTCAAATATTCCCACTGTGTTTTTCTCACATCGAGAAGGACTCAACATCACTTCTTGGTATTCCTGCCAAAAATTGTGACCTGAATCTAATCATTAGGAAGTATGAAACAAACCCAAATTAAAAGCTAGTCTGGGCTTCCCTGGTGGCGCAGTGGTTGAGAGTCTGCCTGCCGATGCAGGGGACACGGGTTCATGCCCCGGGTCCGCGAAGATCCCACATGCCGCGGAGCTGCTGGGCCCGTAAGCCATGGCCGCTGAGCCTGCGCGTCCGGATCCTGTGCTCCGCAACGGGAGAGGCCACAACAGTGAGAGGCCCGCGTACCGAAAAAAAATAAAAGCTAGTCTGTTCTTTTCTAAAATATGAATGTTATAAGAGACACAAGAGATTTGTCCTTTCTTTTTCTTGTTTTCGTTTTGGCCATGCTTCATGCAGGATCTTAATTCCCCTACCAGGGATCAGGGATCAAACCCGTGCCCCTGCAGTAGAAGCACGGAGTCTTAACTACTGGACCACCGGGGAAGTCCTGACATTTGTCTTTTCTTATGACAAACAAAGAGAAACCGTTCCCCACTCATCCCACCCCCAGCAAAACAGAAGACTAAATGCAACTTGTGACACCCTGTTGGATCTTGGACCTGAAATGTTTTCTTTTGCTATAAAGAAATCGAGGTGTAAAATTTGAGTAATCTTTATAGATCATATCATAAGATTATATTCATATTAATTTCCCGATTTGGCCATTACACTGTGGAATGTAAGAGGTTATTCTTGCCTTTAGTAAATACACTAAACTATTTAGAAGTAAATGGACACTGATTCTTCAACTTTCAAATGTTTCAGGAAGAAGACACACACACATACACAATACATAGAAGACAGAAAAAGAACAAGAGAAAGAGAATAAGAAAGCAAATATGGTAAAATATTAACCATATTTGGAGAATCTAGGTGAATGGTATGTGGGAAATCTTTGTACTGTTTTTGCAACTTTTTCGTATATCTGGAGTTATTTCAAAATAAAAACTTAAAAGAAACAAGTGAAAAAGTCCTCCTGCCTGAGATTCATCTCTCTCGAACAAGACGTAAAGGTTTTTCTCTCTTCCCTCAGCCCCTAGCCCTCCACCATGCACATGCAGGTTTCCGAATATCTTACTGGCTGCTCTAGAGACTGATCGAAGTGCAGGTGACAACACCAAATTGAAGTCTATGAACCAGATTCAACTGGTAAACATGTTATATTTGTCCCTCTCCATGTTTTGACCTATGAAATTTTCACCTGATATTTTAAAAAATCTGGAGATTTCACTTTAAAAAAGAATCCATATTGGGGGCCTCTTCAAATGTTAGAAAATCAGGCAACGTTGGGCTCATCTGGCAGGAATTCATGGCTGCTGAGTAACAGCTCCCCTGGAGATCATAGGGCTGCCAGTTCTCCACCACTTGTCATCTTCTCCCAACCTGAGATCTGGTGTGAATGGCTGTTAGTCACTGCACTTGCACAGTTATTTGCCTACAAGTAGGACAATATACGTCTGTAGCCACATCTTCATCCAACGTGAGGAGTAGAAGAGAGGCTGATAGCCCCTGGCCCCTTCAGGTTACCTATCTGGCCCCTGTGGACGCTTGAGTTTGAGACTCTTGACTTATCCCATTTGTGAGGGTCTGGACTTAGTTTTAAGGGCAACAAGTTAGTTTGGCTCCAACTAAGCCCCCTCTCATAGCTGAGAATTAAAGTTAATTCCCTGTTTGAACAAACTTGAGGGAACCTTCAATACATCAATATCTACTCGTGATGGAGTGGATGCTGACAAGGAAGACACTATAGGAAAGAATCATTAGATAGATTTCTTTTTTCTCATTTTCTCTGACAGAAGCTAGGAGTCAAATAATAAGGTAATGGGAAAGAAGACCTGGCAGGAAGTGGAAAGATAGAAGACCTCTATCCCTGGGTCCTGGAATCCATGCAGAATGCTGATCCTAACAGTTTCTTTAATTAGCTTTCTATGTTCTGTGGGTAAAAAAAGAAAGCAAATTTCAAAACAATCTTACTTCTCCAATAATAATAGCAAGCCCTTGTATAGCAGTTAACTCTATGTCAGACTTTATTCTTTTATATGGTACAGGTAGTCTTTACCACAACCCTATTAGATAGATTGCTATCATTATTCCATTTTATAGATAAGGAAACTGAGGCAGAAAAACATTAATTTGCCCATAGTCACACAAGTAAGTTATGAAATCAGGATTCTGTCCCGGAGATAATTCTCTTAATAACCACACACTACTTCTGTACAAATGGCTCTAATTAACTATTCACAGTAAATTCTGAAGTGATTCTGCTAAGGTTCACAGACCACCACTACTAATGCTGTCAATGAACTTGCGTATTGCCGGCTGAACACAAACTCTTTCTGTTGAGAATTGAAACCATGACCTAAACATGTGGCAGCTGGTTTTCAGTAACTCTGGGCTGAGAAGAGGACATCTGACTGACCGTTGAGGCTCTTTGGAGTATGTCTAGGTTTTTATGTCCTCACTTTGGCCTGGGGCCCTTCATGGGCTTCTCTGAGGCCCAATCTTCCAGAGCACAGCCCTCTGGCCATATGTCTGCAGGTTATACTAGGTCTTTCAGTCTGAATCTGCTTTCAGAAATGATAAACAGTTGACTACAGATGCTTCACAGAATTAGAAGCTATGATCCAGCTCACAACTTGGACACACACGTTCCCTTTCAGAAACTTAACGGTCTTCTCTCCAACAGGTACCTGCAGCAGGCTCACCAGGTCCCACTGGCTTTGCAGGAAGGAGCTG
Source organism: Aethalodelphis obliquidens (assembly GCF_003676395.1). Classification (NCBI taxonomy): domain Eukaryota; kingdom Metazoa; phylum Chordata; class Mammalia; order Artiodactyla; family Delphinidae; genus Aethalodelphis; species Aethalodelphis obliquidens. The sequence continues at coordinate 19,567,134 of NW_020837975.1, forward strand.
TTCAGCAGAAAATGTATGTACCTTTGCTTCCTTAGGAGTCTGTCTCCCTGCACAGCGCAGTGCTCACAGAGCAAAAGGTCAGGAAATTAAAAGGCTGCCCAGGGCCTCAGACGCTCGACCTGCTTGGCTCGGACCTCCTTCCTCTGAAACTCAACCCTCCGGATTCCCAATGTCTGTTTTACTTTGTGCCTTTTTAGCACTTTGCTGATTTCCTTCAGTGTCTTGGGCCGACATCACAGTCACCAGGTGTCCCCCATCCTCCCATCAGCTGACACTTAATGAGCAGTTGGTGCCAATGGCCTGGCAGTAATGTGATGCCTACGCCAGCGGCTGAGGCAGTGGAAAGACGGCAGCTTCAGGGCAAAGGACAGACTGGTGTGGTGTTTGTACCTCTTAGAATCTGTAAGTGCAGAGAGAGGTTAGGAGCAACCTTTTTTTTTTCTTTAATGCAAAAGTAAGATCATTTTATTTAAAAGGAAGAAATGGTTATGAGAATCCAGGGCTTTTGTGGTTCTACGCGGGGGAAACACCCGGCATGACTTAGAAAAGGAATTTCTGAGATTTCAAGGTCCTGGTAGTCAAGATGACTTGTCGTTGAAGTTTGACTGGGTGAAAATACATTTCTCTTCATTTGTTTCGGATGCCATAATGCACTCTAAGTCAAGTACTCTGTTAGGACTTGTAAGGCAGTCACCACCATCCCTGTACTCAAAATGATGAGCGTTTCAACCGTAAGAAAGCCTTAAGAGTATCAGACCCATGGCTTCTGCAATGTTCATAGGAATCACCTAGGATCTATCTCAAACGCAATTTCTAGTTCCAGTAGGTCTGGGGAGAGCCTTGAGAGTCTTAAGTTCTTTGCGGTGATGCCAGTGCTGCCGGTCCGTGGACCACATTTTGAGTAGAGAGGGTCTAACCTACTATGTTCTATTACAGCTGAGTAAATGAAGTTCCAGATATTCAGAGATGTGTCCAGGATCACAAAGCCAGTGAGTGACAAAACCAGCCTTGCAGACCTAGGCTGGACCTCATTGCACAATCATGCATTGCTTCAGCAGTGAGGAGGGCTTCAGTGTTTTGGTCCTTCCTCTCATAAAAATGAATTGATAATAAGATAATAACTAACAGATAATAACTATCCTCACCATCTGTCATCAGGGTTACTGCAGTAAAATCATTTAGGCTCTTCAAACAAAAGATTAACTTTATCATTTATCCTTTGTAGTCTGAATCCAAACCACCAAAATCGTGACAATCTTCCTGTTGCCACATGATCAGTCTATCTGCAAATTTTCATTGAAGCACAACTTGTTTGCAAAATGTAAAATTAGAAGTGAGAGGCGAATCTATTTTTATAAATCTTAGCCTGTCTATTTTGAGTCTCTGCATTTTAAAAGAAGGATTGAGGGCAGCTGTTGAACTTGACTGAAATATCTAATGGTGCTACTTTATTTACTTCTAATTTATAAGATATAGCCATTTTCCCCTGGTATTACTATTAATATGCACTATGATGTGGGGTACCTATGGAATCATTTCAGTCCTAAAGTGGACATATTTTAGCCTAGTGTCTGTTGGATATAAGGCTGAGAACATGGTCTACAACCCCACTACATGGGGTAAATTCTTGATTCCCTGGAAACAGAATCCCAGTTTAAACTAACTTACCATGTGACCGTAAATAAAACATTACTGTCTAGACTTGAGTTTTTTTCATCTGTTAAATAGAGATGAAATGGCTTAGTTCCTTGATCACCCAACTTGAATGTCTTGTACTTAAACAAAAATAAACATCACAACAAGAAATTTGACTTTACAGGAGCAGTCTTAATCATATATGGGACTTTATTTCAGGTTCTGTAGGATCAATCTCTCAGTCAACCAGTATTCATTTAGCTACTCCCATGAATAAAATAATGAAATTAAATATGGTCATTAACGTTCTGCAAGTAAGGTCCAGAGCATTCCTACTTAAAATGTAATTAGTATAATAAACAAATGATGAAAAACTAAGTAAGAGATCCAAGTCCTACCAAGTCACTTATAATGTCAGTAGACATAAAATTTCCAGTGGAATTCAACAAGAAAAAGAAGGTGTACAGTGAGAATGAAAGTTCCAATATCCACCATACATAGCCTATTAACAGAAGTGAAGGGGCACTCAAAAAAATCTGCCCCATCTTCCTGTCTTTTTGCCACAATCAAGAATCTAACATTCTTTTCCTAAAGCTAAATGGCTCTAATTGCATATATTGTCTCTTCTTTTGTGTATGTGTTTAAACCCAGCTAATTGATTGCTTCAAAACACCTCTCCTCTACTGGTCATTCATTCTATCCTTTAGCCAAGGTAAGCCTCTCTAATAGGAACTCATTTCATCTCCTCCTTGCCTACATCAAAGCACCCTGGCCTGACCTTCAAATAGGAAAGCAAAATTTAGGTAAATTGCAATTTTTGAGCCAGAAAGTCTAGTTTCTTTCAGGCCTTCCATGTTAGTAAAAGCTGGTGAAATCGGGAGGAGACTAATAAACAGCACGTTGAATGTGCATGCTGGTTGAAAACTACTAAAATCTGTCTTAAGAGAAAATATGGCATATTATTTCATTCTTGTGGTAACTCATGTTGAAGGCAGTAATTCCTCCGCGCATGCTAGGGATGATGTAACATCTGATGCACAACTGGCCTGAGGTCAAGTTGGTCCAAATTTGCTAATCTTCCGGCTATATCACACTGGCTGTGGCTCCAAGCCCCTCTTTTCCTCCTCTTCCAGCATCCTTCTTGGCTCTCCTTCTTTTCCTTCTTGTCCTCCTCATTATCTTCCTAAGAGTAAGAAGATACTTTTTGATTCCCCTTGCCTACCATCTTTCTTGGCAAATCTCAGCCTCAAGGTTTAGATGGAGCTAAAGTTCTTCCGAGATTTAGCATTATCAATACCTGAATCCGTGAGACCGGGGGACTTATTTGAAGATATTTTGGGCTCTGAGATGTCTCTAAATAAAGGTGGTCAGAGTTGATCCTGGAGAGAGAGAGGGATAAATAGTTAACTGTGTTATTTTCTTTTCAGTATCAAATCCTGCTCAAAATTCTTTGCTATATTGGGATATATATATTTTTTTAAATCAATCTTTTGTGTCCACATAAAGGACTTCAACTCTAACTTTTCTCTATTTTTCTTAGTTCCTTTATGGATGCAGAATTATACACTGCATCATCTAGTGAAGATTTGACTGGTCTTATTCATCTTTATCCTACTCCTCCCCCATACAAGCTAGCAACGTGCCCAGAATATAATAGGTGATCAATTAATGTCATTTAAAGAATGGATTATTGTACAATACAGCAAGACAATTAAATTAGAGCTCATATATGCAGCAATATTATTTTTAATTCTGTACTAATTTTCATTTGAAAGTAAAGCAGTGATTTTTAACTGCAGGTGTATATGTACAAGCAAACTTGTATACACACACACACATACACACCAAGGACATTTGGCAATGTCTGGAGACTTTTTGTTTTCACAATTAGGGGAAGGTAGCTATTGGCATCTAATGAGTAGAGGCCAGAGATGCTTCTAAACATCCTAAAACAGCCACTCTACACACATGCACAGCAAAGAATTACCCAGTGCAAAAAGTCAAATGGTGATATTCACTTTCCTGTGGAATCTAAAATATGACACAAATGGGCCTATCTGTGAAACAGAAACAGAATCACAGATGTAGAGAACAGACTGGTGGTTACCCTGAGGGAGGGGTTGGGGAAGTGATGGAGTGGGAGGCTGGGATTAGCAGATGTAAGCTTTTAGGTATAGAATGGATAAACAGCAAGGTCCTACTGTATAGCACGGAGAACTGTATTCAATATCCTGTGATAAACCATAATGGAAAAGAATATATAAAAGAATGGTTGTATGTATATGTATAGCTGAATCACTTGGCTATAGAGCAAAAATTAACACAACATTGTAAATCAACTATACTTCAATAAAAAAAATAATAATGAAATAAAATAGAGGGAATTGGTATCCATATTCCTAGTGGAAACAGCCAGGGAGAGCAGGGTTGTGATGCCTTTCTCAGTGTCTTGCATCTTTATCTGTGTCCTAGCATCACTGGAAGGTAACTGACTCCAACTCTTTCTTCATTTATGATGTGATCTGTGCCTTATTCCAACTCTACTATAAGAAGGTGTTAATTCTTTATTACAAATGTCCATATTTTAGTTCAAAAAAAATTATGGCAGTATTTAGAGAGCCCAACATAAAGGTGTTGAAATAAAGTGACCCTAGAAAGACTGATCATCTCGACTTCAATCCTGAAATTGTGTGTCCCGTGCTCTGTACTCAAGCACACTGTATTGAGCTCAGAGTTACGACTAATGTTCTCCAGGCAGCACAGGCATCCTTTCATGCCTCCACAACCACCTCAGAATCAGGATGGGGCAGATGCAACAGATCGTGTAAAGAGCCCATTGAATAGTTTTCCCACCAGACCTGCCACATCTTCTGTGGCAGTGTAGTGTATTCAGGAGCCTGTGCTCTATGACAGAGTGGGGTTGGAACCCCAGTGCTAAAACTTCGTTAGCTGAGCAGACTTGAGCAAACCACTGAAAGTTTCTGAGCCACAGTTCCAATAAAACGGGATGATAATACCCAGGCTTCAAGATTGTTTTGAGGGTAAAAAAATAAAATTATAAAGTGCCTGGCACATAGTACATATTAGAAACAAAAATAGGCCAGTTATTATCATTTTATTTGACCATGATTTTAAAACATTCACAATCTTTTAGACAAACTGATACCTGTATTCACACCACAGTAAGGACTGGCTCTCTAAAAATGTATATTTACCCAAGTCACTGTAGCTGATTTTATTATTATTCAAAGTACTCACCACTCTCCTCAGGGGAGGATTGTACATCCTACCTCACTGAGGTCATGGGACATCAAGTGGTGTGTAAGTGGAAGGGATGAAGTTTTCCTCCCAGAGTTCTGACATGTTGGATCATCTTTGTCACAAGACAGGCAATGTCCCAGAGACAGACTGTCCTTCAGCTTAAGGTTGTAATGAAGTCAATATGAAGGCATAGTCAAGCCACAAGACATGCGCTGTGAGTGAGAAATAAATCTTTGTATGCATCTGAGGCTTAGAGGTTGTTTTTACCCTAATATTAATTTGGCTAAGTTGACTGAAACTGCCATCAATCTCTTAAGCGGAGATAAAAACTCCCTTCTAGCCCAAGATATTCAGCACCAAGTAGATGAAAGTTTACTGGCAGACTAAAGGCTAAATGCTAAAAAGGACAAGGTGTAAAGTTTTCTTAGCCTAGCATGAATTTTAAGCTCCATTCATTGGAATAGAAAGAATGCCTTAGAACTGAAAACTTGGGACTTCCCTGGTAGCACAGTGGTTAAGAATCCACCTGCCAATGCAGGTGACACAGGTTCGATCCCTGCTCCAGGAAGATCCCACATATCGCAGAGCAAGTAAGCCCATGTGCCACAACTACTGAGACCACGTGCCACAACTGCTGAAGCCCATGCTCCTAGAACCCATGCTGCGCAACAAGAGAAGCCACCACAATGAGAAGCCCGTGCACTGCAACAAAGAGTAGCCCCTGCTCACCATAACTAGAGAAAACCTGTGTGCAGAAATGAAGACCCAACACAGCCAAAAATAAATAAATAAGATAAATAAATTTATTAAAAGAAAAACTGAAAACTTGGCTTTTATTTATTTGAAGTAGAGTTGATTTACAATATTATATTAGTTTCAGGTGTACAACATAGTCATTCAATAATTTTATAGGTTATACTGCATTTAAAGTTATAAAATATTGACTATATTCCCTGTGCTGTACAATATATCCTTGTAGCTTATTTATTGTATGCGTAGTAATTTGTACCTTTTAATACCCTACTCCTATCTTACCCCCTCCTTACTCCTCTCCCACTGGTATCCACTAGTTCTCTATATCTGTGAATTTTATAGTCATTCGTTTGTTTTATTTTTTGATTCCACATATAATGATCACATAGAGTATTTGTCTTTCTCTGTGTGACTTATTTCACTAAGCATAATACCTTCTGGGTCCATCCATGTTGTTGCAAATGGCAAAATTTCATTATTTTTTATGGCTGAGTAATATCCTGAAAACTTGATTGTTAAAGCCAGAATCTGAACCTGGCAGGCAGCCTTGTCCTTCATTTTTTCCTCAAAAATTTGGTCTTTCACCTTCTCCAATCCTAGCCTGGCCCTTAGCAAGTCCTTGTCAGTCTGAAATGGACCTCACTTTATGGAATAATTCAAAAAGTTGCCAATGACCAAAGTCAATATATTATGCATAACCACACGTGCATGGATCTGCTCTCAAATACCTGTTAGTACACAATTCTCTAAATAACCTGATGGTTAGATTTTCCTCCAAATTTCACTTATTTCTAGAAGAGCTCTAACTGCTTAACAGCTTCTTCTAAGTGACTCATGATTGCCTCTCAGAAAAATGTCACTATGGGGACTTCCCTCGTGGCACAGTGGTTGAGAATCTGCCTGCCAATGCAGGGGACACGGGTTCGAGCCCTAGTCTGGGAAGATCCCACATGCCGTTGAGCAACTAAGCCCGTGTGCCACAACTACTGAGCCTGCGCTCTAGACCCTGCGAGCCACAACTACTGAAGGCTGCGCACCTAGAGCCCTTGCTCTGCAACAAGAGAAACCACTGCAAAGAGAAGCCCCTGCTCACAGCAGCAAAGACCCAACACAGCCAAAAATAAATAAATAAATAAATTTATGAAAAACGAAAAGAAAATGTCACTATGTCTTCTATATATTCCCAACATGATGAGAAAAAATAAGTTTGTAGATGCCCTTTTTCCCTACTCTACTGCAAAAAATAAATCATTTTCCTCTCTGCCAACTGATTATGCAGCCACGTTGTTTGAAAGCTTGCATAATTTACATTAGCATGCTTAAGATCTCAGGTGACTATGCCTTTGAGGCCAGCATGTTAACCCCAGTGGGCCGATTTGATATTCTTCCCAATATCTGACCCTTTTTTTCCTTGTTAATTACAGGCAGACTTCCTTGGTCTGGTCCTGGATCTGCACCTGTTTCCCATCTTTGAGCAGCTGCTAATTAGGTTGAAAATGGTAGGGCTGGGCAGTGCAGGCCACACACGCCTCATCAGGCTATTGATCAGGCTGGCATAACCCACATGCAGTAACGGTGTCTGCACAAACCAATTCCAAAATAAAAGCCATTCCTGGAGTTGCACGTTTGAATCCAAGCATACTCCAGGCTCTACACCAAATATTAAAGCATGTGAAAATAAGAGACAGTGTAGTTTTCAAATAAAATTTTTCATCGAAATACCAAGAATAACCCTACGTACTATTTACTCCTCATTTGAGTCTTTCAATTTGGAGTAGGGAAAAAGCTTCTTTTAGGGAAAAGAGATATGTATATTTTTATATGGAAATTATTTTAGAGGTAGATTATGTGCAGCTGAATTATTTGTAAACTATCTAAGCAAAATCCTTGTTCTGAATTCCCATTTGGCCTTGTGCCTCACACACTGCTACAGAGTTTCACACTTTGTCATGATTTATAGTTTGCGTAGCTATGAATATCTAGAACACTGATTATGAAGGGGGCACTGCAGTTATCTATGGGTAGATTTGGAAATGGGTAGGAGAGTTTCGGGGCTGTCACAATGATTAAGGGGGCGCTACTGGCAGTGAGTGGGTACAGTGTGTTCACACCAACATCGGTTACAAGTCACAAATAAGGGGCCAGGGTAAAAAATCATTCGATAAATATCTGTGCGTAGAACCTAATTCCATTTCACATATAAATATAAAATATTTTTGCAACTTTAACGTACTGAAATCTAATATCCTAAAATTTCCAAGAATGCAAGTCCAAGAAAAATTAAGCTTTATTTGGTTTGAAACTTTTCAAGAGCTACTCAGTGTTTTGAAAAGCATATCACTATTCTGATATTTTAATTACCAATAAATCACCCCATTACCTTTCTCCATTTATAGTTTCTGCATTCGGATTCTATGTACAACTGTACGCCTCTGACTACCTCACTATACCATCTCAGTTGAGCCTAAGACTTTACATACCGAAAACATATACAATATTTTTTATATAATTTTCCTGGATGTAACAATTAGACCATTATATTGATTTTTTAAATTACATGCAGAGTTAAGTTAGTTATATGAGCTGTCATTTTCATTCAAGGATAGCAAAGAGAAGATTATAAAGCATTTATCATGAAAAGGGGAGGTTAGGTCTTTGTGTGAGAGTCACTGTCCTTGGGTTATATTTCTGGGTACAGTTTTCATTTGTACATCCTTTTGCCACTGACTTTGTACCTTTGGCACCTGGCGTATGATAGTCAATGATGTGTTTCTTAAAATTCTGTTTCTAACTTCCCCTTCTGATATTGTCATGCATACTACTGTTGCCTATGATCTAAGCACATTGCCCAGCCGAGCTGCCCCAACAGAGCCACCCAGCAGTCTAAATGCAGAGAAGCCTCTGATATCCAGGAAATGAATCACATCACCTGTCCAAAATGGGATAGACGTTATGTTCACCTTATGTAAACATTGCAGAGACCGATGAGATGGAATACTCATCGAAGATGGTGCTGTAATGATCTGTCATTATTGACCCATCCTAATTTCTCCTGTCATAAGACTCTACACGATTCGTTCTTCACTCTGCTCTTTCAAGCAAGAAAGAAGCCTTACAGAAAATCACAACATTCACCTTTTTTGGTTCTACTTCCTACATCTTCACAGTTGAGAAAATGGTAGAATTAGGTGCAAGAAATTTTCTAAAGCAGAGTACATTGGCTTTCAAGGTCCTGGGCTTTGGTTACCTCCTCAAAGACACACGTTGAGTCTCCCTCCCTCTTGTAAACTGAATATAGCTTAATTTCATTAAATTTCCTTTAAAAGCACTCCCATCATTTACCTTGATTGTAACATTAAGATGGCTTCTCTGGCACATGAAAAGCTGCTCAACATCACTAATTATTAGAGAAATGCAAATCAAAACTACAATGAGGTATCACCTCACACCAGTTAGAATGGGCATCATCAGAAAATCTACAAACAACAAATGCTGCAGAAGGTGTGGAGAAAAAGGAACCCTCTTGCACTGTTGGTGGGAGTGTAAATTGATACAGCCACTATGGAGAACAGTATGGAGGTTCCTTAAAAAACTAAAAATAGAATTACCATATGACCCAGCAATCCCACTACTGGGCATATACCCTGAGAAAGCCATAATTCAAAAAGACACATGCACCCCAATGTTCATTGCAGCACTATTTACAATAGCCAGGTAATGGAAGCAACCTATATGCCCATCGACAGAAGAATGGATAAAGATGTGGTATATATATACAATGGAATATTACTCAGCCATAAAAAAGAATGAAATCAGATCATTTGTAGAGACGTGGGTGGACCTAGAGACTGTCATTCAGAGTGAAGTAAATGAGAAAGAGAAAAACAAATATCATATATTAACGCATATATGTGGAATCTAGAAAAATGGTGCAGATGAAACAATTTGCAAGACAGAAACAGAGACACAGATGTAGAGAACAAACATATGGACACCAAGCGGGGAAAGCAGGGTGTGGGGGGTGATGGTGGTGGAATGAATTGGGAGGTTGGGATTGACATGTATACACTAATATGTATAAAATAGATAACTAATAAGAACCTGCTGTATTAACAAAAAATAAAATTTAATTTAAAAAATGGCTTCTCTGATAATTCTCTTTTCATATTCAGAATCTTGATTGATCTAATAATTATGGACATGATGTATTTAAATTAGTAGATAAACTACCTAGAGTTATTAAAGATGAAAGTGTACTTACTGCCCCATGACACTCTTATGAAGTAACAAATAGGAGATTCGTTCTCAACTAAATTAGCTAACATATTTGGAAACACAAAGGCAAACATTATCACAAAGATCCAGCTTCTTCAGTGTAAGCCTTGTCATTGGCTCTACATGGTGATTCCCTCAAGAACCTCCAGGTTCCCCCTCTAAAAAGCAAAAAGGATGCACCAGTTCCAGTCTTCATGTTCTTCCTACTATAGCATCCAAAGGAAGACTGGGAGTCACGTCACTTAGCACGCCTGGGAGAGAGAAGAGGCCTTTCTTTCTGAGAAACCTCATCTAACACTTCTTGCAATTTGCATTACATGCCCAAGCCTGAGCTGATTATTATAGTTGGAGATGTGCACTGCTGATTGCCTTATTACAATCAGGGCACATCCCTAGAGCATGATGTGGATGATTCCCATCCAATCTTACTATTGAGAGTAGGAGGAAGGGTAGTTTCCCAAAGGAAGTGTTCACCCAAGAAGGGTGTATGGATGCTGGCTGGCAAAACCAACAGATATTCATTACAATGACTTTCCCCTAATTGGATTGATGATTGTCGTTGTTTCATGTTTTAATAAAACCTTGAAAACATCAAAAATGTACATAATTCACTCTCCAAAAACGAAACACAATTCCACATTTCAAATAAAAACAAGGTTCATTTTTTCCCCGATTTAAATGCATAGCAAACTCAAAATGTTTCTCCATTTTTTACTTTTTATTAGCAGTAGATAAATAATAGTGATTCATGAGATTTTTTTTCTTCAAATACACGGAAATAATTATTTGTGTTTAACGTATCCCACATTTTGGGCTTATTTTTGAAATTTCCCTGTGAAATCAAATCATATTGAATATTTCAGAGCCCCCCTTCTTTAGAATTTGGAAGATAATTGTTGTTGCAAAGCCACCTTTGAAAAAAAGGCAGTTGTTCTTTATAAAATGGAATAATTTTAAATAATCTAAGTATCAACAGGTACTTTGAAGATGCATGCTTATAAATTTCATAAAGACCTGTTGCTTATCTTTTTCTGTAGGAAAGAGCGGGCTTTCAAAATCTGTGGCTGAATCTCTTCTCACTATGCACTTCTAGTTCATCTTGAATTTATAGTAAGTGCAGAGAATATAGTCATAAATACTTGCCCTCTCTTCCAGTGTTCTCAGCTTCATGCCACCTCCTCCACTGTCCTTAGCTTCTTACTCTCTGTTTGGAAAACATTGCTCCAGATCTTCTCTCTCGATCCAGGGGAATTGCCTGTCAACTCAAACCAAATATGCTGATTGGGAAGAGGTATCCTGTAAGTCCATAGCTTTGGAGTGCCTGGTGGAGCCTGGATAAATCATCTGTTAGACTACCTAATGGTGCCACTAGCTACCCAGTCACCTACGACAGAAACGGTGTGGTTTTCTTGCATGCCCTCTACATTCTTGTCCTAGATATATGTCCAATGTCTAAATCCTGTTCCTCACTTTATGTCACTCACAGTATCATTTCTGCTAACACACTTTGGTGCATAGCCTCCTAACTAGTCTTCCTGCGGCCAGGCTTCAGTTAGCATTATCACTACGAGATAGCTTTCACGTTTTGTCTAGAGTTAGATCTGTAAAATACAAATTTGAGTATATTAATGCACCAGTAAACTCTTCCAGAGCATGACAATGCTGGAGGATAAAGCACAAAAACCCCGATACATTTTCATCTCCCACTATCACTACTTACCTTCCCCTTCCAGGGAGAAAAATATTTAATTTGTAGCATTTTATTTTTTTTAATTTTATTGGCATATAGTTGATTTACAATGTTGTGTTGTGTTAGTTTCCGGTGTACAGCAAAGTGATTCAGTTATATATATACATATATTCATTCTTTTTTAGATTCTTTTCTCATATAGTTTATCACAGAATATTGAGTAGAGTTCCCTGTGCTTTGCAGTAGGTCCTTATTGGTTATCTATCTTATATACAGTAGTGTGTGTATGTTCATCTCAAGCTCCTGATTTATCCTTTCCCCCTACGTTTCCCCTTTGGTAACCCTAAGTTTGTTTTTGATATCTGTAAGACTGTTTCTGTTTTGTAAGTAAGTTCATTTGTACCAGTTTTTAAAATTAGATTCCAAATATGAGTGATATCATATATTTGTCTTTCTCTGACTTACTTCACTTAGTGTGACAATCTGTATGTCCATCCATGTGACTGCAAATGGCATTATTTCATTCTTCTTTATGGCTACTGTATATATGTATCACATCTTTATCCATTCCTCAGTTGATGGACATTTAGGTTGCTTCCATGTCCTGGCTATTGTAAATAGTGCTGCAATGAGCATTGGAGTGCATGTATCTTTTCAGATTATGGTTTTCTCCGGATATATGCCCAGGAATGGGATTGCTGGATCATATGGTAGTTCTATTTTTAGTTTTTTAAGGAACCTCCATACTGTTCTCCATAGTGGTTGTACCAATTTACGTTCTCACCAACAGTGTAGGAGGTATCCCTTTTCTCCACACCCTCTCCAGCCCTTATTGTTTGTGGACTTTTTTTTTTTTTTTTTTTGTGGTACGCGGGCCTCTCACTGTTGTGGCCTCTCCCGTTGCAGAGGACAGGCTCCGGACGCGCAGGCTCAGCGGCCATGGCTCACGGGCCCAGCCGCTCCGCGGCATGTGGGATCTTCCCAGACCGGGGCACGAACCCGTGTCCCCTGCATCGGCAGGCGGACTCTCAACCACTGCGCCACCAGGGAAGCCCGTTTGTGGACTTTTTGATCATGGCCATTCTGACAGGTGTGAGGTGATACCTCATTGTAGTTTTGATTTGCATTTTTCTAATAATTAGTGATGTTGAGCATCTTTTCATGTGCTTTTTGGCCAGCTAATTTGTAGCATTTTAGAACTACACACAGTTTCTCGCAGAAATCTCCTACCTGTGATGCCTTTTTGTCTTAGTTGTTTCTTCTTCCTGCAATGCCCTTAACCTACCATCTTACCCTTTCTTTATTATATAGTTCAAGGTAACCAAATGCGTACAGCTTTCCCTGACTCCTCCAGGCAGATTCCAGATTTTCTTCTTTTGTATGTTTTCATGTTATACCAGTTATGAGATTCTGCTGTATTTCTTCCTTTGCTTACCCATTTTTTAATTAAACTTGAAGGTAAGGCCTGTCTTTTTTTTTAAAATGTATTCTCAGAACACAGCATTATAACTGCACCATAAACACATAATAAAAGCTGTCAGGATGAAGGAATGAATGGACAGATGGACAGTGTGCTAAGTACAAATTATTCTACCTGGCTTTGAAGTCTCTTCTTAAGCTATCTCCATCCTAGCCACTTCATCTCATTTTCTACATTTCCTGATACATATGATCTCTGTTTAGTCAGGAAAACCACAATTCACCTTTTTATTAACTTCTGTCATGTATATCGTTTCTATTTTATGTTTTGGCTTACGGTGGTCTTCAGCCTGCCATGCCCACTGTCCCTAACTGTGCTTCCACATTTAAAATAATAACTGTATTCAAGCCCCAAACTAAGTGCTACCTCTTGTATCGTCATCTCTAGCCACCAAATCCTGTGCAGTGGTTTTTAGAAGTGACCAGTGCTGACAGAACAAATCAATGATGTCAGTACAGATCTTCCTCGACTTGTGATGGGGTTACGTCCCTAAACCCGTCTTAAGTTGAAAATATCGTAAGTTTAAAATGTATTTGATACACCTAACTTACCAAACATCACAGCTTAGCCCAGCCTACCTTAAATGTGCTCAGAACATTTACATTAGCTGACAGTTGGGAAAAATCGTCTAACACAAAGCCTATTTTATAATAAAATGTTGAATATCTCACGTGATTTATTGAACACCGCACTGAAAGTGAGAAACAGAATGGTTGTCTGGATACAGAATGGCTGTAAGCATTTACCCTCATGATCGCCCAGCTGACTGGTGCCCAGCATCGCAAGAGAGCATACCTATTGCTAAGCTCATGAAAAGATTAAAATGCAAAATTCGAAGTAAGGTTTCTGCTGAATGTGTACTGGTTTTGCACCATAATAAACTCAAAAAATCAAAGTTGAATCATCATAAGCTGGGGACGGTCTGAAATTAAATTAAACAAGTAACAAAAATCTTAGGTCAATGGGACTTCCATGGTGGTCCTGTGGTTAACACTCCGTGCTCCGAATGCAGGGGGCCCGGGTTCGATCCCTGGTCAGAGAACTAGATCCCACATGCATGCCACAACTAAAGATCCCTCATGCCGCAACTAAGACCCGGTACAGCCAAATAAATAAATAAATATTTTTTTTAAAAAAAAGAATCTTAGGTCAAGATTTTTAACTTCTCTCCTACACAATGATATTGTGTTTCTTCTCTAATACCATATAAGTCACTGCATGGCTCTACTGCTTGTATCCGCTGTATTGTAATGATCGTTTTCTGTGTCTATTCCTTTCTCTTCCTGTACCAACCCTAAATGGGAGCCTCTAGAAATCAGAAACTATGCTTTGTTTATATGGTCAGGGTGTTACCTACTGCCTAATACATAGTAAATGTTTCACAAATCCTCTAACAAAATGAATGAATGCACTCATCACTCTTTATAAAGTGATAAGCTCTGTTAAAATAGGGATCTTTTGCCTCGTTTGTGCTGGTAACTCTAATACCTGGCAGAGAGCCTGCCACACAGTGAGTTGAATGGATAATTGTTTAATGAATGGGAAAATTACAGGTATCAAGGAGTCCTTAGCCATAAATGCTCCCCATGTTTTTGTGGGCTCAGGATCAACCACATTCTATCAGGAAGGTAAAACTAAATTAATACTAATATTAGTACTAACAGCTCCCACACATACAAACACATGCGCATAGGACTGGTACGTGAAATGATGAGCTTGGACAGGATCGCTCGAGGAGAGTGACAAAGCCTGATCATGCACTCACTTTACTATTGTAAATTCAACTCCACTGGCTTTGCAAAAGAGAAAAAGATAGATCACTATTTAAAAAGTGCAGGGTCTCCACCTGCCATTCCAAAGGAAATATATCCCCATATTCCTGTCCTATGATAAATATTTTGCCTTTTAAAAAAAAGATGCTCATCTTTAAAGTTATTTATTTTTCAGACAATATAGCCCTTAAGAGCAAGCCACTATTTCATCTGGGCCTCAGTAGTAACTGGAGTTTCAGTACTGAAGAAAAAGACAATATATGCTAAGTTGTCTCCATGGGGCACCTTCTCAGGAGATTTTCATGGGTAACTCTAAGACGCAGTTTTTGTCTGAATGTCCCATTGCTTAGAATGGGAAGCACGGACAAACCTATGAGATGTGTTGAGAAAGAAAAGCCATCAGAGGTTAAGGGAAAATAGCCAGAGGATTATGAGGAGAAGCAGCATCCGTGTCATAGAAGCCAAAAAGTGGAGAATTTCTAGGGAAAAAAAAATGATTGAGTTTCAAATATAGCAAAGAGATCTAGTAAGTATACTGAGTATATTAAGATCACCAAATACTCTTCAAAGCAAAGTTCTGATTATTCTTGTTATTGGTGGTATACTTAAAACTACAGAATATTTTTTTCATTTTTCTTCATTGAGGGGAACATGACACTAATACATACATGGAAAAAAGAGTGTTTCCATAAATATCTAACTTTGACAGTTAATGAAAATAGGAAATTTTCTCTTGGAAAAAAAAGAACACATTCTGAATTTCTCCAGCTGGGAATCAGATTAGCCCAAAGAGACATAAGGCAGATTCAGGGAAATATGGGAGAAATTGGACTTGGAACAAGTTAAGACCTGGGAAATGTAACAGGAAACAGCCACTCCCCCTACACGTAACCTGGTACTGAGAAAAGGTTTGTAGAATTCGTGGTAGAAAGAAACCTAGACCGTAGGAGATCAGAAGTGAACATGTCTTTTAAAAGATTCTGCACAGTCATACTTGGAGCCTCAAAAATGAATTAGGATTGTAAAAAAGTTAGTCCATGTTCAGACCAGGGAACAACATCCTTGTAACGAATTTTCTTGGCCATTAGAAGTCACTCTTGGATAGACTGGACTCACAGGAACAAAGGAAACAAGGAAAAAAAAAAAAGTGAAGGAGAACGTTGACCTCAGCATTGTTTTCTTGTCCTTAGTCTTGAGAAAATTGGTGTCTAATTTGAAAGCGCCCTGAAGGCGGCTTTAACTTCCCTGACCAGCCCTTACCCCGGGGATTGCCTCAGGTCCTGCCGAACTGCGCAAGCATTTGAGGGTCAACTCAAGTGTTCTTGAGGAAGTCTTCCTGTGTATTAAAGTGGGCAGCATTGGTCTCCTCTCTCTCAGCTTGTCTTTCTCTTACAGTTGCTTGTTCCTTAATGGCTATGACTTGCTTAGTGCTGCTGGCAAATGAGGGATTCCTGGAGGGGGGACTCGGGCCAGACTGTGGTGTCCAGTACTTCCCTGGGGCAGTAACAGGAACTGTTTGTCTTATCCCCGTGATGCTCTGCCAGGCTCTAGCTTTATAAGTTGTCAAATTGACCTGTATGTTTATTGAAATCAGACTTCCAATTAATAGCCCAGTTGTTGTTGCCTTTGGGGATGCTGGGGTGAGCTTGGTTAGTTGGTTGGTAGATTAGTAGGGAACCATGATGGAAAGAGAATGAAATCAAAAGAGGATTAGGGGGCTTCCCTGGTGGCGCAGTGGTTGAGAGTCCGCCTGCCGATGCAGGGGACACGGGTTCGTGCCCTGGTCCGGGAAGATCCCACATGCCGCGGAGCGGCTGAGCCCGTGCGCCATGGCCGCTGAGCCTGCGCGTCCGGACCCTGTGCTCCGCTACCGGAGAGGCCACGACAGTGAGGCCCACGTACCGCCAAAAAAAAAAAAAAAAAAAAAAAAGAGAGGATTAGGAAGAGACTTTGTGTGGGAGAATCCGCTTTAGAAACCCCAATCCTTAAAATGCTGACTAACCCCTCTGCATGTTTCTACAATACTAAGCATTCTGACGTGAGCTATTTTGCAAATATGCATTTGCGGGTGGGGAACATTTATATGACTATCACCGTAATAGGAATCTTGGGGGTGGGACACATAATAATCCAAAAAGCAATGTAGAGTCCACAAAAATCTAAAATTTTCTAAAATGTAAAATCCTTGATGCAATTCACTTCAGTTTAGCTAGAAAACCAGCTAGTAGAAGAGCTAGGGTTTGTTTCCTGTGTGCATCAGTTACTTTGGCTCTGCTCTGAGGGAGTAGACCCAACCTTTAACTTAATGCAACATATATATTCATGTGCCCTGCCTACAAGTGTGAGGTGAATACAAATCACCTCTGCTAAAAGAGAAAACAAGGAAAATATATTTCCAAATGAGTGTGAGTCCATAGTGAGGTCTTTCACTACACACAGGGTGACCATTTGTCCCAGTGTGCCTTTCACTGTCCCAGTATAATTACAGAGAGAGCACCTTTCACTCTCGATGTGATGTAGTTCTGACAATGAAGTATGTGCTCATCCTGTAAAATATGGCATGTTTAAATGACTTACAAAGACATCCAGACTTCCAGAATAAAAGAACAATTTGGGCCCATTATGTTTACTCTTATGTAGTTTGTGTGACTACCTTAAAATTCTATAAGATCTAACGATAACCTCTATCAATTTAAGTCCTTGTGAAGTTTTTGTAGACTTAAATTATAATTGTTACCCAAAGCGGGGTCTGACTGCTCACCACTCTAAAGCCAATAAAGAGGCAAGGTTGGTGGAAAGGAAAGTCTGCTTTATTTTGGACGCCGGCAACCAGGTGGGAGGGCTGGCTCTTGTCTGAAGGCCGACTTCCCCCACTGACCATCAGTGGGCACAAGCTTTTACAGGCAGAAGGAGGGGGCTACATGCAGAAACAGCACAGTCAGCTCTGACAGTTCTCTTGAAATGGGTCATGCTGTGGTCTGGTCAGCTTCATTTTGATTGTTGTACCGTACAGTCTTCAGTTCAGGGTTGTTTTGTTCCCATTTATTTGAGGCTGGTTCTCAGAATTGTCGCAGCTTATGTAATGGCTAAACACTCTGGACACCATGTATTTAACTTCTCCCACTTGGTGGGGATTTCAGTATCTACAAGACAGCTCAAAGGGTAGGGCTCAGAATATTATCTATAGCCCTTGAGGAGGAACTATAGGTCCTTTAACGACTAAACTATTGTCATTTGGTCTCGTTTGACAGTTTTCCTTTGTTTCTGTATTTTCTCACTTCTCTGATTAAACTTAGTCTTTGGCTAAAGTTTTTCTACAGACAAAAGGCAGGCAGAGGACACGGGAGTGGAAGGACCATAGGATCCTGCTCTGTTTCATAGTCATTTCACTTTTAAGAAAACAGAAAAGGCTCTGCCAGTCAATGTGGAAGGATCGGGACCCTGGTACATGATGGTGGGAATGAGAATGGTGAAGTTGCCTCAGAAAATATTCCGGCAATTCCTCAAATGATTAAAGACAGTTACCATATGACCCAGCAATTGCACTCCTAGGTATCTAGTCAAAAGAAGTGAAAACCTATTTCCATAGAAAAAAAATGTTTGTAGCAAGCTTATTCATAAAAGCTGAAAGGAAACAATCCCTCAACTGATGAACGGATAAAGAAAATGTTGTATATCCGTACAATGGAATATCATTCCGCCCTAAAAGGAATCAAGTACTGATACCTGCTACAACACGGATGAACCTTGAAAAGATGATGTTAAATTAAAGAAATCTGTCTCAGAAGACCACATGTTATATGATTCCGTTCATATGAAATGTCTAGAAAAGACAAATCTATAGAAGCAGAAAGATAAATGGCTGCTTAGTGCCGGAGAGGCTGGGGGTAGAAATGAGTGTTAGATAAAGGGTATGGGGTCTCTTTCTGAGGTGATGAACTGCTCTAAAATTGTGATGATGGTTGCACATATCTGTGAATATACTATAAGCCGTTGAATTGCACACTTCAAATGGGTGAATTGTGTGGTATATGAATGTGATATCAATAAAGCTTTAAAGAAAAAGAACAAAAAAGATTCTATCATCCAGAAAGGCAGTCATTCAGCATGAATAATAATAACAAACATTCCTGGAGAATTTGCTCTCTGGTAGATGCTGTTTTTCCTGCTTTATATGCCTTATATCAATGAACCGTCACAAAAGACCTATGACAGTGATTCTGGAAGTATATGCACTTTGAATATAAAATGTTAAGTCAATTGTGCAGGGTCACAGAAGTAGTAAAACACTGAGTCTTCGAACCCTCATAGACTAATTCCCAAGTCTGAGCTTTTAGTCCTACTCTAAACACCAGTCATTCAATTAATCTAATTCATATCAGAGTGTGAAGAGCTCACCAGATCCAGTTTCCTCCTGACACAGAGGCACTCAAACCCTAGGTAAGTACGGGCCAGTGGAGATCAAAAACCCCGAAGGTGAGCCTTATGTCCGTTGTACTTGCCTGGAGCCAGCTTTGTGATTGAATGCTGTTACACACTAAAATTTGCCTCAGTTTGGAGACTGCTTACTAGCAGTGAGTAGAGGGAAATCATATCTTGTCTCTATATGTCAAAGAGAACTTAGAGCAGCAATGACTTCAAAACCCACAGTGAGCTCCTGGACTTTCTTCACCTTGGCATGGTCCTGCCATTGCCACTTGCCTCTTGCTTTTCTTGTTTGAGTTCCCTCTTGTTTTCTCTTCTGCTGGCGGCCACCTGTTTGGGTTACATAAAAAGCATTACAATTTAGGTCCTGGCTTTAGGCTTGGTCCTTGTGCCAGGGATATATACATATATTCAAGAATATTTAGGATATTTATTTGTAACACATAAAACAATGAATACCTTCAGTCACGGTAAGTAAAAATTAACAATGGAACAAACAATAAAATAAGTAGACAACATAATGGGTGGGATTTTTCCTTAAATGACTTGAAAGAAACTTAATCAAGCTACTTATATTTATATACTATTAAAAGCTGGTTTTTTGTTGTTTTAGGAACAGTATTGTGTGAACATGATAAAAATAAAATCAGACAAGACAGGTGATTTTTAAACAGTTAAAGCATCACTGGTAATTCGAGTATGTAAATAGGAATCTGAGAGGAGCTGTCACCTAACTCTGCATGCCAGACTTTATCTCAACAGAGATCTCAACCCTCTTAGGAATTACTATTTCCCATGCAAAGATTCAATAAATAGGGTGCTCAGAAACAAATGGGGAGTCTAATGGCTATTCTTCTACCAGGAATTATTAACGGTGAAAAATATATATATGGGTAAGCATATATGAGTTACAGAGAGAAGAAAGAGGGAATATCCTGCTTCATTACCTAAATACTTTCCCACTATATAAGGGCCTTTAAGTTATGGATTTAATAGTCTTGTTCAACTGGACAAATGATGCTTCCTACACTATGGAAAACTGGTTAGCAGCTTCTTAAAATGTTAAACACAAATTCACCATATGATCCAACAATTCCACTCATAGGTATCTAGCCAAGAGAAATTAACACGTTTCCACATAAATACTTGTATTCAAATGGTCATAGCTACATTGTTTATAACAACCCAAATCTGGAACCAACCCAAATGCCTAGAAACTGGTAAATGGAGAAACAGAATGTGGTCTATCGATACAATGTAATATGTTTCCACTATAAAAAGGAGTAAAGAACTAATGCATCCTGAAATATGGATGAACCTTGAAAACATGACCCTAGAAGAAAGAAGCCGTCACAAAAATGCCGCAAATTGAATGATTCGTTCTATAAAATATCCAGAAAAGGCAAATCAGCAAAGACAAAAAATGGATTAGTGGTTACCTCAGATAGCAGTGGGAGTTAGGGAATAACCGCAAATAGGCATGAGTTTTTTTTGAGGGGGGCAAGGGAATGGAAATGTTCTAAAATTAGACTGTTGTGACGATTATACAACTCTATACATTTATTAAAAATCACTGAATTGTACACTTAGGTGAGTTATGTGGTATGTAAATAATACTCCAATGAAGCTGTGAAAAATCAGTCAATATATCACATTAAGAAAATAAAAGAGGAAAAATCAATACATTCAGAAACGGTAAGTGAAAAAATTAGGTATCTAATGAATAGTTTTTAAATTACCTTTCAAAATGTGTCTCCCTAAGAGCCGAATTCCAAGCAACTGTAAAGCTGGTGTATCAGTTAGGCTAGAGTAAGTTATGCTGTGGTAACAGAAAACCCCAAAATTTCAGTGGTTTCACACACAGAAGTTCACTTATCTCTCATACTTAATGGCCAACAGGTATCATCAGCAGGGACTGGGTGTACAGAGGAGGACTATATTCATCTTGCTGATCAAAAGCCAAGTCTGGCAGAAGATTCATCTTAATACATTTCCAACATTTCCAGAAAAGGGAAGAGAAACACGGGACATCGCACCCTGGCTCTTCTTGGAGGTGAAACACATCACTTCTGCTCACATCCCATTGACCAAAGTAAGGCACACTATGACAGTTAATTTCAAAATATATCGGGAAAATACAAAACTACCATATATTCAGAATGAGAAGAAAGAAAATGTTTGTAAAGGGTCTTCATAACTGCTATGATATGATAAACTTGAATCCTCCCATGACACTGGCTATATCTGAGCAGAGTGCAAGTTAGCCCAGAACCCACTAACAAAGAACATGGCAGGTTAAGAAAAGTAGATACCATTGGTTTGGGGGCCAAAGGATCAGTATTTATATTTAACAAGTTGATACTTTAAAGGTAAATCTGGAAACCATGGTTAGGCCCTAGATATTAAAGATTTAAAGCAACATTTTAAGATAGATGTAAGTCTTAGGACTTAAAAGTTATGCTTCAGTAGTTGTTAAGACTTTAATGGAAAAAAATTTCTACAATATTAATGGGCAGGATATTGCTAGCGTAAGTAGTATGCTTTTGCCCAAGCTGAGGCCTGGTCAGATAAAAAAAAAAAATTAGAGCTGTAAAAATAGCAGTGGAGTCTAGAACTTTGTTGAAACAGGAAAATCATTCAACAAATATTGTATTTTATTGCACATTTGTTTCTATATCTCTTGAAAAGTTCATATGATTTTATACCTTTCTTTTTTTCTTTCTTTCTTTCTTTATTTTTTTGCCACACCCCACTGCTCATGGGATCTTAGTTTCCCAACCGGGGACTGAACCCTGGCCCTCGGCAGTGGAAGTGTGGAGTCCTAACCACTGTACCGCCAGGAAATTCCCAATACCTTTATTTTCTTAACTGTTTGGTAATGGTGATCTGCCTATCCCAAGCATTACCTATATATAAAAAAAAAAAAGTATGTCTGTTTATTTTAGCATTCAGGGAAATAAATATGAATTTAAAGGACAAAGAAATGTAATACTAAGACAGGAAATAGAACAGCACTTTTCCCTATAAAAATGATGACATGTGGGCTGGCATATACAGGGGAACCTCCTAAAGTAATAGGTTAAAAAAACGAATACAGAGTACAAAGTGACATCAAATTGTCATTTTTTTGGAAGTTGATTGCCAAAGTTTTATTCTGTTTATTCATGTTGAGCAATATTTTAGACATAGGGTGGTTGTTTAAAAATTACCAGTCAGATGATCACAGATGCCTCCAGAATCCTCATTTCTTTTCTGTGACTGATTAGTGGCTTGACAGTTTTTAATTTTGTTTCCCACACGCATTCCCCAAACAATACTATGTATATAATTTGTTGTGTCTTTACCTTACAGTTCTTTAAGGGCACCAAAGGCACACCATAAATCCTAAAAGTTTCTCTCAAACATTTAAATTAGAGTATATTTAAGAAGAAAAAAAAGGATAAGTGCGATTTTAAAGTCATTCGGCAAACTGGTTCTGTCAAGAAAGCTTAGTTTCATTCTGTTTGCTACAACAGCTTTTTTTTTCACAATTCCACTCTTCTTGTTCTTGTAATCCATTTGGGAGGCCTGTCAAGGCCTATCCACTCTCTAAATAGCTTTGCAGATTAAATTTTTAACTCTCTTCTCTTCATGCAGATTTATATTTCTGACAAAGAATTGCCCTGAGATGTCAGCTTCCATTTTTCTCACTGGAGGGAAGGCATCTAGGTGCCACTGTGGATTCTCAAATCTCAACCTCGTCAGGAAATGCAGGCACACATGTAGATACTTCTCTCCAGGACCACGCATGTGTGTTTCCATTGTTCATTCCTTTTAGATTCCTGACTCTTGCTTTATAACAGCCTTTCCCTTCAATGGGTCTTGAGGATAAGCATGTAGGAGACTAAAACAAGAACACGAAGAATTTTTATTTGTGTAAGTTGTAATCTTAATAATGAGGATATGCCAAGGTGTGACGATTATACAAAAGAATAGCAGAGAGTCGAACCTGGTCTATGTGGGGCTGGTTTTCTTTTGCAGATGATGCCTGAGATGAAATTTAAAGAGAACAAAAAGAGAAAATGAGTGAGAAGGTCATTCCAAGCAAAGAAAGCAACTGAAGTAAAACTGAATTTGTAGAAGCACCGTGGTCTGTATAAACATCTTCAAAAATACGGGCAATGTTGAATAGGCATTTTCCAAGAGGTAATAACTAAATGGCCAATAAGCACATTAAAAGGAAGTCAACATCTTAGTCACCAGGGAAATGCAGATTACACCTGCAATAAAGAATGACTGCATATACATTTGACTGGTTAACGTTATAAAAACTAACCAACTTACCAACATTATTAAGACTGATAACAACTTTTGTCCTGAATATGGAAAAATTAGAGTTCTCATGAATTGCTAGTGAGAGTGTAAATTGGTACAATCCCTTTGGAAAACTTTTTGGCAGTATATACTAAACCTAAACATTCACCTACTCTATGAAAGCATTTCCATTCATAGGGACATGCCTGAGAGGACTGAATGCATATGTACATCAAAAGATATTACAGAATGTTCATGGCCAAAATATGGAAACAACATAAATGCCCATCAACAAGAGAATAGATACATTTATTACAGAATAGTCATACAATGGGATACTACACAACAACAACAAAAAAAGCACAAAATACTGTACCACCACACACAACAATAAAAATAAATCTTTCACACTTAAGGTTGAACAAAAGAAGCCAGAACAAGTGTACAATGCGTGATTCCATTTAAATGAAGTTCAAAAAGAGGCAAAATGGGGGCTTCCCTGGTGGCGCAGTGGTTGAGAGTCCGCCTGCCGATACTAGGGGACACGGGTTCGTGCTCCGCTCTGGAAGGATCCCATGTGCCGCGGAGCGGCTGGGCCCGTGAGCCATGGCCGCTGGGCCTGCGCGCCCGGAGCCTGTGCTCCGCAGCGGGAGAGACCACAACAGTGAGAGGCCCGCGTACCACAAAACAAAACAAAACAAAACTATGGTTTGGAACGACAGCATTAGGTGCCAAGAATATTCATTTTTTAACAAGCACTCCCACACTTATTCTAATAAGGTAGTTCTTGAACACACTGAGGAAAATTGCCCTAGAAAAACCAAAGTTTGACAAAAGATTGTTTAGAAAGACCTGCATCACTGCTTATAATTTGTGTTCTGATTTTATCAAGAAATCAAGAGGTCTATTAATATTTATTACTGTTACCATTGTGATAATATTATCAATATTATCAATCAATTCTTCTTAAAATACTAGAACATAGTTTCAAGTATGTCTCTGCCATGTAATTTGAAACATGTAAGTTCATTACACTTTATGTAATTATTTTTATCATACATGTTATTACTTTTAAAGTGACTGGGTTTTATTTTCCCTACATTTTATGCTTTTAACTTGAACTCAGCTTATTGTGATATTAATAATCTGATTACTAATTCTTAACTGGATTTTTATATTTCTTATTTTTCTACTTGTAAACTTTGAGGGTTTTGTGGGGGTTTTTGGAGGAGGTAGTAGTCACTTTTATTTTCACCCAATTTTATATGCTTTTTCTTTTTAAACTATGTTTATCTTGAGATTTACATAATATGTTTTTATGGTACATAACATATATCCTATATGTATTTTGATTATGTTTTTGGTCTTATATTTGTCATTTTATTTCTATTGTAAATAGTTTATTTTTCCTATCTTTGGCAATAGGTTTTTATTCTTTAATTTCCCCTTTAATAATTCAGAAAATACAGCTTTTTGTTGTTCATTTGTGTCTTTTTAAATGATTACTTTTTAACTTTCAAAAATTATAATTCTTTACTTCTCAATTTAACTAGGAAATTGACAGTGTCTATTAATTTCTCAATATGAAAGATATAAATATTACCTAATTTTTCCATGCACAATTATATTTTGCTTTCCTTGGTTATATATTTGTATGATGCATATGAATCTAGATTCTTGAGTTTCTGTTGTGGTATATATCTAAATTGATTTTTGGTGTCAATGTAGTTCCTGGGAATCCTTAAACTCAACTAGCCTGATGTATAGCATTATTATCAGGGGAATTATAAAAATGATATATACATCCATTTAAGATTTATTTTAACTTAGTAAAGAGTAATATCCATTCAAACATTCATCAAACTTTTGAAGTACAGCCAAGATCTTTTCTTTGAGTATGGATCTCCTGATTGGAATACCTATTTTTAAAGCAAAATTCATCACCATGAAGTATTATCTACTATTTTTAGTTTGGATTTCTTTAGAATTGAGTGTCTTGATGAGCTCTGAAAGTGTATATACAGAATTCAAAATGTTTACCTTTTTTCTTATTCACAAGAAAGTTGGGAATCTTTTATTGCAATTTATTTTATCAAGTCTTCTTAAAGCGCTCAACAATTTTCAGAGAGCAAATATTTGGCAGTTATTTTATGGGTTGATACAACACTTACACTATATGATTACAGGGAAAGGTACAAATATGGGGAACAAACATACAACTCAAATTGGTAGAAGTAGAAATGCATGGCTGTTAACCTGAAGGAATGAAGAGCTGATTAGAGGCCAAGAATAGATTGACTTTTGTATCACTCACATGCATCTAAAATCCAAGGGTATAGATGAATCACAAAATTAGAAAAAGCATAATTCGAAGATAAAGTATAAAAAGGGAAAACTGAAGAAACAGAAAAGGGCAAATGAAGATAACTGAGTTGAAGACTTCATTCAGTTTTACTTCAACCATCGAGTGTATGGATGCATTTTGTTATTATTGCTTGTTGTTTTCCTCAACAATGAGTTCCTATGTATGAGAGTAGCAAGACAGCACAACACAGAAATTTTATGAAAAGATGTTTTTGTGAAGATAACAATTTAGTAAAAAAGGCCAAGATTTAATGAAATAATACTATTCACATGTCCAAAACACTGCTAAAATTTTTGCTAAAGCATCCCGTCCCACAGTCCCTGCCGTTTTGGTGTGGATGGGAGAATAAAAACCCTCACTAAGAGGTATTATTTAACAATTTTGAGAATATTTTGAATGAAATTGCAATAATAGGTAGAACTGTCAGGTTAAATGAAATACATTCTATTATTTTATAATGAACTCTTGGAAAACAAAACACCTTTATATTTGATAAAGATTTCATAAATACATCACCAAAGTCTTCAAAAGAGAACTTGATAGTTTCCCTGACAAATGAAAATGGGACTTTCTTTAGACTTCTAAAGTTCTCATATACCATATATTCTCTTTTTTCTTTGGCCATGCTATGTAGCACACAGGATCTTAGCTCCCCGCCAGGGATTGAACCCGTGCCCTCTGAATTGGGAGCTCGGAATCTTAACTACTGGGCCACCAGGGAAGTCCTATCATATACCATACGTTCTTAAGGGGGAAAAAAAAAGGCATTGATAATCCATTTCTTGGAAGCTAAATAAAGTAAGTGATGACTTGTCTTAACCAGTGGAATATTTCTTGATGTTTACTCCTATTAGTAGTAGAAAGTCAGTATTACTACCATCTGTGCTGGTCATAGGGCTGTGGAGATGTAGAAGTATCAGAGGGTCACTATTCTGAGCTCACTAAGAGTCTAACAAAAACAAAACCCAAAATAAGATGGGATAAATACCAAGGATGCAGTCTAGAAAATGTAGTGTCAAAAACTTATCATCTCTACATCCTAACTCATTGAAAATGTAGAAATATAATTATGCCTATAAAACATCAAGCCACATTCTGTTAATGTGACAACTTAATGAATTTCTTAGTGATTGTGGGGTTTTTTGTTTGTTTGTTTGTTTGTTTGTTTAGTTAGTTTGTTTACACTTTACCTGTGTGACTCCTGAAATCATTTATGCCACCTCTGTGTTAGGCATAGATCAGTTTATGAAAATAACTATGTAAGACATATGTACAGTTCATTGTGCTTGGTAGTTTTATAACAACCTTGTAAATGAAGCATCCACATGGTATCTTGATATCATTTACAATAATAAACCAAATACAGTTAGACTTGACATTTTTCCTGGATTAATTTGTACATTCCATGTACAAATTAATCTCACACTTATCTGTTCCATGTCAAAACCCTTTGTTCTACAAGATTTCTTTTCTTGCAGTATTGATCCTTATTGATCTTAACTTAGTACAATAGTGAATAATTAAATATTTTCTCAAAGAAACAAGTTGTTCCCTCTTTTCAGTATGACCTTCACCTGATGTTCAAATAGCTCCAGCATTGTTGAGGCATCTTTTTGGTGCAAACTTAACCTTTGTTGTCCTACTTTGAAAATACCCTTGATTTCTAACAAGAGCTTTTAGAAATGTAACAGTGCTGATTTGTTAGATAATGAAATCCAAATTGTTCTAGAAAAAGGTGCAATTATACAGCATGTAATACACAAATAAATTGACTTAATGTTACATTATAATGAAAACTGTGCAAAATCCTCTACACAAGCACAATAAAATAATAAAAAGTAATAGAACAGGTAATAGATGTAAAATAAATGCTAAAAAAGTAGTTCAAATCATTTTCATACCAGTCAAAAGATACTGAGAAGGGCGCATCCAATCACAATAAAACACCAGAATGAAACACTTCTAAATAGTAATATAAATTTTTGTGGACACTTCATGTCCCATGATGTGGAATTGACATATAGTTTGATTTTCTTTTTCCTAATGTAAGCCACAGTTTTACAGTCCTAGTGAAAACATTTTATTGCTGGGGATGTATTAGACATGGTTCATTTCCCTTCTCAGTATGGCTTTAATTTTCCACATCCATGGCTTGACACAGACCCAAACACCAGAAGATGGTTGTCTGCTATAAACTGTTTGGTTTTCTCTGATTGTTTTACAATTTAATCTATAGTTCATTCCATTAACCCTTTCTATTTTAATGCTGCCAAGTCTCCCAGCTCCTTAATATAAAGATAAACTTCCCCCAAACATTTATGTTTATTCTGGTTTCTCTTGGCCAGAGAATCACGGTGCTTTGGCAGTGGGGCAGGCTGGAAAAGGAACTGTTTCTTTCCTAGTTAACTTTTTCGAGGCCCTGGGTAACTGCAAAATAATTGACATTTTACACTGAGGGGGGTTTCCCTTTTTCTTCATAATACATGCGTCATTGTTCATTCATTGGGTCCCATTGTATCCATACCGATCTGCTGAGCCAAGGAAGTACCACTGTCGTTCTAACTTCCCCCTCAAATCCCTGATCTTTCGGAGGGTGTGGGGTGGACAGCGGGGAGGGGGGAGTCCTCCCCTGGCTGCAGTGTTGTCACATCCGATATCCTGTTCCTTCCGGCAGAGAAAGTGTATCTGGAAGGGTCACCGGATCAGCCTGTGCCTGGGGCGTCTCGCCTCAAGTACAAAAGACTCGACTCAACTCACGTTAGTCTTCTAGGTGGCCTATCGGCGGTGACGGACTGCCAGCTCGGGCTGTGGACGAACAGTGACGACTGCCTTGAAATGCTAAGTGCTTAATTAAGGACCTTTCATATCAGTTATTGAGGCCTCCATCTCCCGTAGCCCTGGGCATTGTACTTCACCAAGGGCTCCCTGGAGCCAGAGCCAACTTCATTGCAGTGACAAGTGGAGAAAGAGAGAGAGAGAAACAAGTGGTTTCAATCCTCTCACAGCCTGCCCCAAATCTAAATACAATCCGACAGCTGACTAGTCAGAGCTGGGCGACTCCTAAAAATATACTTTTTCGTGTTCATGGAAATACAGCAAACTTGTGTCTCCCTCGCAGGGATAGACCATGGACCTCACCTCTGAGAAGAATCTCACTGTTGGCAGCCACTTGGCGAGCGCCTGGTCTTAAAACATGGAAAGACATTTTTTGTCTGATGACTTTTCCCCCTTATTTTCAGTAGTTCTGGTACTATTTTTTTATATAAATTTATTTATTTTATTTATTTTTATTTGTGGCTGCGTTGGGTCTTCGTTGCGGTGCGTGGGCTTCTTGCTGCGGGGGCTTCTCTTGTTGCAGAGCACGGGCTCTAGGCCCGCGGGCTTCAGTAGTTGTGGCACACAGGCTTAGTTGCTCCGTGTCATGTAGGATCTTCCCGGGCCAGGGATCCAACCCATGTCCCTTGCATTGGCAGGCGGATTCTTAACCACTGCCCCACCAGGGAAGCCCCCATACTATTTTAAAAGTCCACCTTAAAAAGTGTGTGATGGTGAGCTTCTGCTTATGGTTTGTAACTATTTTGCTCTTTTAGGGTGGAACCGCTTCCTTATGAAAGGACTTCTATATATCTCCATTGCCAAATATGTTTAAAGTTACTAAATAGTGATCCAGAAGTAAACAAAGCTACGGTGGCTGGTGGTATCTGTTATCATTGTTAATGGCAAAAGGATTGATCACCAACAGGTGAAATGCAACACATGTTAAAGCAAAGTCCAGGAGGAATGTAGTTTGCCTACACCTAACTGATGAAGTAAAAACACAAAGTCTTCATTCATTAAAAAAAGACTTCTGTTGACCAACACATGTGTTAATATACAAACTATATACTTTAAATTAAAATAGAAGAACCATTAGCAAATGATTTTGACTGTGACTTGAAATGAGCAGATCCTGGCAAAGAGAGAATCTATAAAACAATGTGTTTGACATTACACTGCAGTATTGATGCATCACAGCTGAAATTCTTGAGCCTCAAGAATGTTTGGGGACCTAAAATATTTGAGGACCGCTTCCTCTCTTCTCTGTGTAGAGCCACATGAAAAGATATTTCTTGGTGTCAGAATGTTTCCAAATCAAATGCTAACCACTGCTATCTCTTCTTAATACACTTGGGGTTCATTTGCTCATTTAATTCCTTGCCCTTCCATGAAGAAATAGTCATATAATTATATGTATACATATTATTGTTATATTTATACACACATAAATGATGCATATTAATATTTAGAAAGTAATGATCGATGTGCATTGCATGTTTTCAGGCAGAGTAAAGTAGGCTTGTAAACAACAGCTCGTGAAATTCAGCCTCTGGAGACAGTTGGAATTTCAATGTTGACACTCTCTATTGGCTCTAAATGATCAGGTTAATAGAAGAATTGGATCGGAGGGTCATAACATTATCTCTTTGTTTCCAGAGTGAATAGGAGAGGGTACTTCGGTGATTTATTGTTTAACTCTTAAGACGGGTTTTAACTCTTAAGATGTCAGCCTCCAGTACTGTGAACACTTATCAGATTTCAATATTTCCACCTCAGAATACAGAAAAGAAGCTGTCCACTTTGGAAACGACTTCTACCTAAAATTATGCCTCAGCACTTAAAGCTCAATCTCTGTTCCTCTACTCATTTCCACGTTGAAAGGATTTGTCATAATGTTTTAGGTTACAGAAATGACCTATGCACGTCAGAGAAATACCGTCATCCCATCCAAGTATTCACACCCATGCATATCTTTCCATAGTAGAATCCCAGAGCATTAAATGGCTGAAGCAATTGCTTTAAATCTTAGCCCATGGAAATATCTATAGGTTAACATCTACAGAAAAAGGCAAACAGGAAGTTCATTCCAAGAAAGAAATATCATGCAAAATATATTAAAATATCATGCAAAATATTAAAATTATTTAATTTAATATTAAAATAATTTAAAATATTAAAATAAAATACTTGCTTGTAGCAATTCACTTCCTTTTTTTTTTTTTGCGGTATGCAGGCCTCTCACTGTTGTGGCCTCTCCCGTTGCGGAGCACAGGCTCCGGATGCGCAGGCTCAGCGGCCATGGCTCATGGGCCTAGCCGCCCCGCCACATGTGGGATCCTCCCAGACCGGGGCACAAACCCGCGTCCCCTGCATGGCAGGCGGACTCTCAACCACTGCGCCACCAGGGAAGCCCAAAATTCACTTTTATAGTAAAATTTTATACTGTTGTAGAATCTGTTCTTTTTTTTAGGAGAATTATTCTGACTTTCATATTCACTAAATGCTATCTCATTCTGCCCCTCCCAAAATAATATTTAGAATATGAAGTTGGAGCAGATGACTTCACAAATTCAACATTTTCTCCCATCTTGGGGTCAGGGGAGGCAGATGTCTCTGCTAGAATTTATTGAAGAAATCTTTGTGAATGGAATTCATTTTTATTTGCACAGGTAATATTCTTCTCACACAATTAGGCACAGCTTCACAACTCAGGGGAGAGGAACAGTTGGGATCTTCATCAAAGTCATCATTGGAGGAGCTTATTTCTGAAGGAGCTCCTTGTGCAGAGCCTAAAGGTTTGAAAGTAGAACGAGTTGCAGTTGATAGAATTTGTTCTTTAAATACTCAGCCTACAGATGCTATTGCTTTGCTGGTAATCATGGGAATTCCTGAATCTGTAACTGAGGACTTAACCCTATCTACCTTCTAATTTAATACTGCCAAGCAGCATAGATTCAACTGAAGGGCTGAGAGCATCAAAGAAAATAAAACATGCGTGAAAATCTCTAGGAAACACACAGTGAACTAGTAAATATTACTTTCTCTTCCTCTTTTACTTCTCGTAGAAAAAATATGTATGTTAAATAGTCTAAGTTCTCCTAAATTTGATTCCATATGTTAGAGAACTGAGTAGTTATCTCAAGAAATTCAAGCAATATGGGTAGTATGTCTCAACTATATGACACTTAAAGTTGATATTTTAGAATTTGAAAAATCCAGCTCTATTGTCTCTCTTGCTGCTAGAATTCAATAGATTTCAACTTTCTACACCTCTTTGATTAGGCTTAAGGGCATGGTTATATGTGGCTAAATAGTAAATCACAGCTGGTTTTGTCATTACTTAGCTTTAGAACAAAGGACAAAATATTGTCCTTTAAACAATAAACGTTCCAATAAAATGGCAATCTGGCTTCATTTGAACCTAGTTATGCAGATAGTACCTTAGCTACTTATTTGAAATATTTTATCACATACCTTCCTAAGTGCCAGACAGAGTCCAGTTTTTCTTGGGGGGTAGGGGGTTGGGGGAAGGAGGGTGGTATTTATACTACAGGAGGTAAATATAGACAAGATTTGATTAGAGAAATTAGGTATTTGGGTGGGGACATAGTAGTGAGGAAACAATAGGACTTTCTAAGAAAAGCGTAGATTTTATCATTTTAAATTGGTTTCAAGAATCCAGTCATCTTTTTTCTTTAGCATTAACATATGACATCTGTATGCTTGCAGCCAGTCTTAGAAACATTCAGCATCTCCATTAATCTGTAAAATAAAGCTTACACCACAAGCTGACATTAGAATTTAATTATAACTGAAGACTAATTGCAGCAAATAATATATAAGGAATTTTAATTCTTATCTCAAAGTCAGATGGATACAAAAAAGTCAGAAATATTTATATGATTTTAAAACAATGAATTATTAAATCAAGAATAAATACAAAATTAATGAAATAATTTGCAAAATCCAGATTATACTGATTTTTTTCTAAATTCACTTGTACCTCAATTTGCAGAATGACACGGCTTGCTTTTTCATGTGACCAGACAAATACTAAAAATAGCTATATGTTTATTGTATTGCATACTATTTTATTTGCATATAAAAGATTTACCCTTAAGTTAAATTATTTGCATAGGATTTAACCTGAGCCCCCTAAAATAATCTATATGCATCTGGTTGGAAGAAGACATATAATACTTTGAATCATTATTCATTTGCATTTAATGAATTTTTATAATCCCTTAAAGAGAAACCCAAAAATGTCAAATAATTTTCATTCTATTCATAAAACTTAATTTGGCAGATAATTTTCTGAGATGTTGCCATACACAGAAAGAGTAGGAGCATTTTTAGTTTTTTCTGTTGTTTTGTAAAGGAATGTTGAATCCATTAAATTAAACAAAGTGGAAAACGGATAGAGTAGCAGTTTTGAATCAGGTCAGATTCTGGAAAATTCCAGAATTCTGGGGAATGATTTAATTCAGGAGGAAAGAGAGAGAAAACGTGAGAAAGAGAGATCACTGAAAAGATTATTGATAATTCAAAGGCCCGGCATCCACACTCACTCAGCAGTGTGATACTGACAACTATTAACTACAAAACTGTGGTCGCCGAGTAAGGGTAAATAAGCTATCACCATGGAGCTGCGAGGTGGGCTGGCGTCCACTGGAATGTATTTTCCTGCAGCAGGCACTACCTGATGACAGCTACAATCAAGAGTGGCTGCAGGCAGCTGCTTTGCTCCAGGCCACATTCAATTATGTCGGACTGCATTAGTCCCTGGCGAAGCTGTCACCTTCTAGCCTGTGAAGTGGTAGCGTGAAGAGGCTCCTGAAGTCTCTGCAGTCCCTTGTTTCAGGTTTCAGGGGGAGGAAGGGAAACAATGTGGAAAAAAAAAAGACCATTAGTACTCTGACTGCTTACAGCATTCATTTGTCTGGTGTTGGATAAAAAAAATTTTTTCCCTCCAACAAGTAGCTCTTTTTCAGGAGGCAGTGCCAGGAGAGTGTCCTATTTTCAGGATTTGAGAGTCTCCGCGGTTCACCCTCCTCAGGAGACAGCGTTGCATTGGAATGTATTTTCTAATGTATGATATCCCCAAGGATTCTCTAACAGTCAAGATAGTTTGCAGGGCCTGATCTGCAAGTGTGGGATATTTGACTTCTCTTCTAAGCTTTCCAGAACTTTAGGTTGGATGGACTTTGAGATTTCTTTCCTAAGGGAACACTTGACTTCCAGAGCGAAAGAGAAATAAACTCAGGTGATTCTGGGAAGTTATTTGGGGACAGAATATATTTTTGATGATCAACCTGCCCAGAACAGTTTATAACCTTTACCACGCTACAACCAATGACTGAAGGATGTTGAGATTAGAGATTTTTAAGGTTCAGTATTTTCACTCCTACACAGAGTATATAAATTCTCAAAAAGAGTGGGGTGGGGGGTTATAGCAACTCATGATATTTCGTTAGAATGTCTAATCAAGTACCACTACCTAGTGAAACTAGCAGAAAGAGAAGTTACTTACTGCAGGCACTAAATAAAGGTCAGGCACCATGGTCTTAAGATGTGATGTCCCTTCTCAAGATATCTAGTTGTAGGAAAAATATAACACGTAAAACACTGGAAAATCAACTCCGGAACATACAGGACCCCTCCCTATGACTTGCTGTGCAATACTGGACAAGTCACTTAACCTCTCTCTTTGAGTTTTCATGTTGGAAAAAAACAGGTGCAAAGATGTCTCCAGATAGAGATTGTGAGAGAATAGATATTACATATCACATACTTTATAGCACTTCCAAATAAATTTAACCAAAGAACAGAGTCCGAATTTTCCAGAATATTTTGCTAATTTAAAATTCTTTTGTCCATCTGAAAGGTTTTTAAATTTTTTCATTTCTTATTGGTAACTTCGGGCATTTTGTGCCATCATCAGTATTGCAAATAATTATTTAGTTATTATTTACTGAATGCCCAGCATCACCATGGTCAAAACTGGACCCACCTCTTGACGTTGATATTTACAATTTGGTATTCTTTAAACTCCTATCTGTTGTGCTGCTCTGATTAAATTGGGCAGAAGAGCTGCCTTAGTTTTGTGAAGCGGCAGCAATCTGGTTTCTTAGGAATTCAAATAAATAAATAAATAAATAAATGAAGTACCAAAAGTTCCTGGGCTAGGATGCCATTATCTCCCTGGCATGCTGTGAGGTCTTGTGCAAACCCCTCACCTCTCTAGTAATTGGATGTCTGGCTTAATGAGTCCCCTTCCTGATTCTAGCCCTCCAATTTAGGAAGGAATTGGTAATATACCATCCTTCAGAAGGGAAAAGACTTCCTCCTAGCCCCACTTCTCAAGGTTTCTTAAAAAAACTTCATTGACTATCTGAAAGTTATTTGGTGACTCAGAAAACCGAACTCTCAACTAAGAGAAGGAAGCTTTTTTGTAGTCCTATTTGTAGTAGTAATATATAGATTTTTTATATAAATTTATTTATCTTTATTTATTTATTTTTGTCTGTGCTGGGTCTTCGTTGCTGTGCACGGGCTTTCTCTAGTTGCGGCCAGCGGGGGCTACTCTTCGTTGCGGTGCGTGGGTTTCTCGCTGTGATGGCTTCTCTTGTTGCAGAGCACGGGATCTAGGCGTGTGGGCTTCAGTAGTTGTGGCACACGGACTCAGTAGTTGTGGTTCCCAGGCTCCAGAGTGCAGGCTCAATAGTTGTGGCGCACAGGCTTCGTTGCTCCGCAGCATGTGGAATCTTCCTGGTCCAGGGCTCAAACCCGTGTCCCCTGCGTTGGCAGGCAGATTCTTAACCACTGCACCACCAGGGAAGCCCTAGGTATATTATTATATCTATTATTATACACTATTATATAGGTATGTTATAACTATGCCTATTATCTATATTATTATATAGATAAATTATTACTATATATAGAAATATATAGATCCTTGGAAGAGTTTCTCAAGTTGCATGTTTTCTTTTTTTTAATTTAATTTTATTTTTTGGCTGCGTTGGGTCTTCGTTGCTGTGCGCAGGCTTTCTCTAGGTGCGGCGAGCAGGGGCTACTCTTTGTTGCGGTGCGCAGGCTTCTCATTGCGGTGGCTTCTCTTGCTGCGGAGCACGGGCTCTAGGTGTGTGGGCTTCAGTAGTTGTGGAGCACGGGCTCTAGGCACACAGGCTCAGTAGCTATGGCTCACGGGCTTAGTTGCTCTGAGGCATGTGGGATCTTCCCAGACCAGGGCTCGAAC
Organism: Aethalodelphis obliquidens; assembly: GCF_003676395.1. Classification (NCBI taxonomy): domain Eukaryota; kingdom Metazoa; phylum Chordata; class Mammalia; order Artiodactyla; family Delphinidae; genus Aethalodelphis; species Aethalodelphis obliquidens. The sequence continues at coordinate 19,603,158 of NW_020837975.1, forward strand.
CAATGTCCCCTGCCCTGGCAGGCAGATTCTTAACCACTGCACCACCAGGGAAACCCCATCAAGTTGCATATTTTGTTTGTGCCTCTCTCTGCCTTTCTTATCTTAATGCATGGCTCTGGAGTTTTGCTAGTGGGGTAGTTATATGAAATGCTACACTGATTATTCAAATTGAAAAGAAGACATACAGCCCAGCCCACCTGTGAAAAGAGCAACAGCTGATACCTAAGGCATTAAGGATACACATTCATGCTAATCCACCTTTCACAGAATCCCAGGCCATGGCCTACACTTCTAGACATAGATGTGCCTCACAATTAGGACACACTTCCTCCATCTTGTTCCCAAAGTGGCCTTTTGTAGCCTAACTTATCCTGTTTCTGATGAATCAGGCCTAGAATACTGCTTCACAGTGTATCCTTCGAAGGATATTAATACACAGAAAAGTTGAGCATAGAACAGATTGCATAGCTGCACGTAGGAGTAAACACACCCTGGGCTCAAAACCATTATCACTTCTCCTGTAATCACAGTCAGACTGGAAATCTCAGAGGGAATCTCATACTGGAAACAGAATGCTTTTATTTGGGGGTGGGGGGGATTGGCGCATATCATGGCATAATTTCCCAGCTGCTGGAAAAAGGCTTTGTGTGCCCCTGTATCTCAGAAAAACAAAACGGATGCCATCGTTAATAGAACGAGACTTCCTGTGACTCCAAAGTAACAAGTACCCAGCAACGTGCTATTCCCCTAAAGGAAAAATATCTCATGGTTGTAATAAAACCATATGGATTCTCTGAAGTCTTTTCTCTTGAAGAATGAAACAACAAATGTAAACAACTGGAAAAAAACATTTTCACCTTTTGAAACAAATTCTGTTATTTAAATACAAAGAATTATTTCTTGTGTTCTGATGGTGATGGTAAATGATGTAGCTTCAGAGACTCTTCACCCTCACTTCAGGAACATTTATCTATATAAACTGAGGTGTCCTTAGCTGAGGTTAAAGGCAGTGCTGCTGTGATTGGAAGAGAGAGAAGAGCCATGTGGGAGATTTAAATGTACGCAGTGGTGCCTTAAGGCAGAGAGAGGGAAACAGATAGAGTGGGTGGAGAGAAGCAGGAGGACCAGACTATCCAGACTGGAAAAGCCATGATCAGAAAAGTTAAAACTGGGGAAATTACAAGAGGTAAAGAGGAGAGGAGAGGCAAAATAAGACTTCATGTGATTAACAGAAACCACTGGCACCGCTATGACACTCACTGAAAGCATTTTGCTCTCTGGCTTGCTTTGTCCATCTTTTCTTTTGTACACCTAAGAGAATTGTCTATTCTTGACCAGAAATGTATCAAAAGACACTTTGGAAATGAGAATGAAGTGAAGAAGAGTAAAATTTATAAAACTGATTGCACCCTGATGGTAATTTTAAAAATAGCATGGAGATATATATATATATATATATATACACGAATATATACTTGTATATACATACTTACTAGCTATGTGTGCATATATATACATGTATATTCAAATATACTTACTCAATATGACACTAACAATTATTTTTCATGTTCATAAAGATCTCTGGACAAAGAAAGATTCTGGTTAATGTTTTGGAGAGTTTTCAGAACAATTGTAACATTTAAAAGCATTAAATGAATATTAAATATTAACTAAAAACATATTAAAATACTTATATGAGGCAGATTCTTGAACATAAACAATGGACAGAACTTTCATGACTAGCAACAATGTGATTTTAAATTTAAAATGCTGCTTTGAAAAGGGATACTTCCATATGCAGTGGAATCTCACATGCATAAATATGTGATATTCATTGAGTGGCCAGAAGTTAACGACAGTGATTTTTAGGATCATGCAAAATCTCGTTCCCTAGGTTTCTTCAGATGTATGTGGAGGGAGGTATAGATTGAGTATTGATATGTATCTTTAGTAAAGCATTAAGCTCAGCAGAACATGTGGAGATCAAACCGCCCTTGTTTGTCCAGATGAGCCGCAGTCAAATATTTTCATCATTGGATTTTGTGAAAAGAGGCCCTTGATTAATCATGTGAAGGTTCCTACAGCCTTAGCAAGTGGCTGAAGAAATAAGCCAGGCTGATCAGAGCAATGTGCACTTCCCAGGGAATTTCAAAGACGTGCTTAATAGAAGCTCTTGAGTTAAGAAGAAAATGGGTAAAGGTAAATATATATATTTGAATTTTTAAAAGCAAGCCAAGGGCTTCCCTGGTGGCACAGTGGTTGAGAGTCCGTCTGCCGATATAGGGGACACGGGCTCATGCCCCAGTCCGGGAAGATCCCACATGCCGCGGAGCGGCTGGGCCCGTGAGCCATGGCCGCTGAGCCTGCGTCTGGAGCCTGTGCTCCGCAGCGGGAGGGGCCGCGACGGTGAGAGGCCCGTGTACGAAAAAGTAAGCCAAGTAACAATGTTTCTTATGATGTTTGCTTCGCCTTTTTTCTTTTAAGACGATTCACTAGGATATACATTGAAGGTGATTCATGTAATTTTCAACTTGGCTACAACAATGCTACAACATGCTGTCACGTCAAGTGATTCTACCTAGTGTGTATGGCAGGAAAATAAACTCCTTTTTTTAAATATTATTCAGTGGCCAACCCACAATTTTCTTTTCTCAATGTAATTTGTTCTCTATAGTTAGATTCCAAATAAGAACTACAATCTACTTTAGAAAAGTAACCCCGGGACTTCCCTGGTTGTCCAGTGGTAAAGAATACGCCTTCCAACACAGGGTACGCAAGTTCAATCCCTGGTCCGAGAACTAAGATCCTACATGCCGCGGGGCAACTAAGCCCGTGCGCCGCAACTGCTGAGCCCACGTGCTCTGGAGCCCGCGCTCCACAACTAGAGAGAAGCCTGCACGACGCAACTAGAGAAGCCAGCATGCCGCAAGGAGGAGCCCGTGTGCTGCAACTAAGACCCGATGCAGCCAAATAAATTAATTAATTATTTTTTAAAAAGAAAAGAAAGGTAACCCACATACAGGTCCACAATCCCTTATCCTAAACATGGGGCCAGATGTATTCTGTAATTCTGAATTTTGCAAAATTCAAAAGGTAACATACTATATATTATATAGAACCCTCAATGGGGCCTAGGGCTGAATCATTATTGAACACATTAACATTTTGTATTGAAATATATGAATATTCATAATAACTAGGTTGAATAAAGGCTATAAATAGCCTTCTCAGTTCAGGTCAATTTTTGATGCTAAATTAATTTTTTTAAAACTTAGATTTCCCGGAAGTTTCTGGATTTCAGGACTGAAGTGAAGAAAATATGAACATGTATTTAGAAATCCCTTACTATTTTTCTTTTAAAAGTTATTTCTAATTAAAGTCAATAAAATAATTCTAAAATTCTAGAACTTGTATTCAGTAAAATTCTATTTAATGTTTTTAAAACTATTATTTACGGGATTTATTGTTTCAAGATTCACTATACCTTACTCTAATTATGTATTACATTCCAAATAAATATTCTATATTTCTATAACTTTATTTTAAGATTCTACATACAATCTGAAATGTCATATAAATTGTTAAATATTTTTTGATAGAAAAAAATGTGGAGCCCAAAGGATATGTGCATGAACACTAGAAATGTACATTAAATATTGTTTGAGAAACACTATTTTTATTAATTTATTTGGTTTCATCCAAAGTTTTTTCTTAAGATAACAATTTTCTCTTCCTGAACTGGAACTTCCCTGAAATCTGAGTCTTGCCTCTTAGGCTAACTTTCGATTTGTTGCTGTAAGGATTCTATTCTGCTTAGAGAAGAAATAGTGAAAATGGGCTTTTATTGGTTAAATTTGTCGTATGATTAGAATCCCCATCCAGTATACCTACACACCCCGTTAATTAGTCAAATCCCCAAAATTTCATGCCAGATTTTTTAGCATACCCTTATGAATTGAAGAGCGAGGGAAAAGAGAAAACAAAAGAAGAAAAGAGAAGAAAGAGAGGATGAAGGAAAGATGGGATAAAGGAAAGAAGAAAAAAGAAAGGAAAAATAAAAAAGCAGAAAAGAACAGCCCAATTTCCCTCTGAGACTTTGGTGCTTTGGCCCCTTAACCCTATCTCCTCAGGGGTCAAGAAGAGGACGTACTGGTTTGTGAAACAAAGGAAAATCAGAAATGGGCTCAAAAGAATTAAGGTTGGAAATGATTCTCAGACAGGTGAAATGAAATGGAACCTGGAGCGGACATTTTACAAAACCAAACCACACCAGTAAAAGGAGGCCAGACACCAAGAACTCAGAGCGAGGTGCCCCACAAGGGGAAACGTAGACTCAGAGACAGGTCAAATGAGGTGTTCTGAGACCCAGCTTGAGAATCCAAAGCCAGGGTCTCTGCTGAATACTAACACAAAAACAAGATCCTGGGATGGCCTTTTCTTACAGAGAGAGAGAACAGTCACCCAGGCTCACAGGGACCAAGCCTGGGCAGCAGGTCTTTATCAAGTTAAAAAGTCACATGCAGAGCCAGAGAGCTGGCAAGAACCCACATCAAACCAACAGTCATAGTTTTCACTTGTGCCTTGTTGTGATTTATATACAGACTTTGTTTATGCATAAACAGTACATCAGGATAACAGTAAGTGGACAACCTGACTTAAGCAAGCTAACAGCAGCCCCACATAAGTATCAATACATACTCAGCATATAAATATAGCCAAATAGAGCACCGTCTTACAGGTTTCAGAAAAATACTGCCTGTAGGTTTCTATCCCGCTGCTCCCCCATGTTCACATCCCTATCCTGGGCCCCAGAATGACTGTAGATAGGAAAAGAAGGGGAGAGGAAGAGAAAAACAAAGAAGAAAGGAGAGAATTTCCTGGTGGTCCAGTGGTTAGGACTCTGCACTCTCACTCTGCCGAGGGCTTGGGTTCAATCCCTGGTCGGGGAACTAAGATCCCATATGCCAGTGTGGAGCAGCCAAAAACATTTAAAAAAATTTTTTTTAATTAAAAAATAAAAAGAGGAAAGGAAAGACGCTCCTTCAGAGACATCAGTTATGCATGCAGACTCGGTCCTGAGTAAGGCTCATACAAACCCTGCCAATTGCCAGGTTTGCTCTGATTCCTTAATTCCCAATGTTTTTTAAAAGCAAAATAATAATAGTAATAACTATAGGACGGTTGATCCTTGGTCAGAGTTAATCTCGGTGCATGAGTATGATGGGCTGTGCACTAAGGACATTTTTTCATCAGATATTTTCATTTTTTGCCTTTGGCAAAAATTCCACCAGTCGTGATAAATAATTCCATACCCCTAAGTGGATATTATTATTATTTTCAAGTGCAAGCCACAGCTGGCTCCTAGCCTGTCAGCTCTGCCGGAGTCACAGATGCTGTGTGCATACCTGTTGACAATTCTGTGGGTGGAAACAGCTCAGCATCCCCACTTCCGCACTTGTGCTCTTTCATTCTAATGGTGTCCCTTGAAATAGCCAGGGAAGGGAAGAGGGACAGACTGAGGTGAAGGTGCAAATAGACAGTGTGGATTTTGCCTGCAGGGTTAGAATATACACCTACTTCTCAGATGTCATGTTCGCAGGCAACTCACTTGTTCTACTAGGAAATTTAATGACAGTACAAACCCACCACTATTTTAAAGGGCTAGTGTAATGTTTTTCACATAGTGGGCACTAAAAATGGCTGAATAAATAAAAAAGTGAATGAGGGTCAAGGTTTGGCTTGTTCTGCTTTTTTTTAAATCTATAAACCTCCACTTCTCTGTTTTCCTGTCTTTCTAATACATTTTGACACTCACATTTCCCCCTCCTCTGGTATCTACTGCCTTTGCGGTGCCCCCCGGCTGGCCCCAATGCAATACTCAACCTGTCCTGAAGTATTATTTTCAACCTCTTACCTCTTTCCCTCTATCAAAATGTGTTCTTCCAGCCAATCAAAGCTCCTGTGACAGTCCTAGTGACTTAATTGGATAACCAAACATTTTAAAATGTTTTACCTAGCAGTTGGGTTACCTCTTGTCTGTATCCATATCTTAACTAAGGAATTGTGAAACAATGGAAATTCCCAGTATAAACTGGCTGGAAACTAGTCGAACAAGACAGTTATTTGGAAATGCTACTGAAATTGCATCATGTACTGTTTGCCATCCCAAGTTGTATAGGGCTGGCCATCTTTATTAGGCTCAAAAAATTGGACATACATATTGTTTTTGAAATGATATGATATAATCTCCACTAGTTAACAAAAAGTAAAACAATCCTATAAGATCAAACGGAGGGAAAAGGGGAGTAAAATATACCTAAGGAAAACTATTTGAGTAAATGTATAATATGGAAAAATACTTCTATAATTCATAAAGAATCACAGAACCCCAAATTAATAGGATTCCTTTGAACATACTTTGTTACTGTTAATCGGTCATTTCACCAGAACACTGACGAACAGCTCAAAAAAATGCAATTTTCAGCCGACTTTGAAAACTAAGAAAGTCTAGTCAAAGACTCAGAAGTGAATTATTGGTTTAATATTGACAACAACATGGTCAACTGTTTTGTGGGGAACTTTGTAGCTAAGAAAAAACACTGGACTTTGACCTAAGAAAACCAGATTTCCTTCCCACCACCACTAGCACTAACTAGTTGTCAACCCTTCAAACAGCATAGAATCTTCAAACGAAAACAAAAACCACGTTTAACAAATAAATAGATAAAAGAGTGAATGGCCCTGGGGTAGTCGTTTCAATCACTGTGAATCTATAAAATAAAGGAGTTGAAACATGAATTGTCTAGTTTCTTTCTAATAGTGAAATTCTATAATTCACCAAACTCATCCCAAGAGAATCAGTAGGTATATTCTGAAACAGAGATGGAGAAAAGCAGCTGGCCACAGGGAATCAGACATCGAAGAATTATCTCTGCCCCCTCCTCCTTCCCTCCCTTCTTTAGGCTGGAGGAAAGGAATAAAGGAGTATGAAGATCAGGACAGCTCTCCATGTTGGTGGCAGAGCCCCAGGTGCCAAACGCCATCACCACTCTATGTGTCCATTACAAACCTGAGGTCACAGAACAGCAAAGCAGAGGAGAAAAAAATCTGTAACTCAGCACCAGTGAGCCAATACCCTACACAACCATTTCCAAGGCAGTTAGAGCCCACCCATATCAACTTAACGGTTTGAATAATAAGGGCATCACCTTTACATTCATAAAAAACAGAATGAAAAAGTTACAAGAAGATGCGAGCAAAGTTTTCTTGCAGTACAAGTGAACCTAAGAAAGTCCCACCACACACCAAGGCATTAAAGGCAACCTTGTTTGGAAACAGATGTCATGAATTCTAAAGCATCATGCAACTGCACAGTAGGTCTGGGGCATTTCCCCACTTTCTATCTATTCACAAAATTTTTTTTTTAATTTTCTGAGTCAAACAAGGAAATAATCAACTCCATAATTTCAGCTGTTATTTTTTGAATTTTATTTTATTTACTTTTTTATACAGCAGGTTCTTATTAGTCATCAATTTTATACACATCAGTGTATACATGTCAATTCCAATCGCCCAATTCATCATTTTAAAACAATTCTGAGACTCGCATTTTGATCGTGGCTCAGCTCACGGCTAGCTGTGTGACCTTGGGCGGTCACATAATTCCTCCTGTCCCCAGGTTCCATTTGTTGGAGGCATTTGTGCTAAACAATTTCTAAGAACATAATCCAGATCGAAGGTTCTAATGACTCTGGTATACAGCACATGACGGTTATTCTCTCCAGAGCTATTTTTAAGTGACATGAAATTTACATAGCCGGGGATCTTAGACATTAATTTTCTAAAACATTCTTCTGACATTTGTAAGAAATACTGGCAATCTCCCAAACTGAGGCAGAAGAAATACCAACTCAAAACATTTTAATGTGTCGGAGTAGAAAGCTGATCTTTAAGCAAGGAGTAGCCAGTTTCCTTCAGAAAATCTGTGTTAGGTAAAGCCAAAAAAAGATTGGATAGAAATCCTAAAGATGGTAGCAGATCATGAAAACCTAGCCAAACTATATATTCCAAGGGATAAGGAATGAATAGGTTGAATGAATGATAATACCAAATAAAAATGTGCTGATTTTTATTGAGCATATATATTCTGCCGGACATTGTGATAAGGATTTAGGATAGATTATTTAATCCAATACAGCATGGCATTTTACTAGCTTTTTGAGAATTAAACTGAAAAACAATGTATTTTTTTGTCACGCCATAAATTTAGGAAGTATAGAAGTTTAGGAAGAGAGATTGATTTGGGCTCTTTCTGGTCAGACCTTTCCTTGCTGATGCCAAAGCTCACGCAGGCCAACAGACAAGGATGTGCTCCCTCGTTCTCAAAATATGACATCTTCTCATAGCAAACTGTACCTCTGTCATGCTAGCATTGTTAGTTGTTAGGAAAGTTATGTAAATAAATATGGCCTAGTAAGAGAAATAATAGTGATAATATACAGCATCAAATCAGTAGCTATAATTAAAGCTAATAGTGCTTGGCAAATACGGGTTTTCTTCTCATTTTCTTAATAAAGGTTTATTCGAAACAAATGACACGTTTTTGACTACCTTTTAAAAAGTTTTCTGTGATGAACTAAAGTTAAGACCACGCCTGTGATGTGGGTAAATTCAGTTTGACAACTAAATAATAATCCTCATCTTTCAGTTGCTTATGTAATAATAGGAATCACGAAAGAAAAGTCACTGAAACATCTCTTCTTTATGACTTCAGCCTTCAGCAGTCAGAATACATATATATGAAATCCTATCTGTATTTAACCAAGAATTCTTGCTCTCTTGGTTGAAACTTGACTGCAGCGTATTAATATTAAAATAAGAAGCTGATATTAACAGAAATATTTTAAAGACCTAAAGATTCCTTCCATGTGGCATCTTCACTGCTTCCCTGGAACCTCCTCAAAATATTCCTGTCCAGGTATGAGAAAGGAAGAGGGTGAGACTTTGTCACCTCTAAGAGAAAAGAAGGATAAAGTTAAAATCTTGTTCTATCTTGCTTCTTGTTTTACTAGTGCCCCCTCTAGTGGAATTTTCTCAGTAATGCAGGCCAAAAAAAAAGGCGGTGGGGGGATTTAAGATGCCAAGCACATATTCCGTTTGCTTTTTTACATTTCCTTTTTAGAAACGTTCTTAAAAAAATGATGTGAAATAAACAAACATAATAGTGCATAATAGACGTACAATAGTTTCACCAGCAATTGTAATTAAACAAGGGAGTGATAAAAATCCGTGCTATATTCAGAACAGAAAACGTATTCAGATGCAATGTGGCAGACAGACATGAAAACATATTTTGCCGGAATTCACTGTCATTCAGTTGTGGCTTGACTTTTTTTCCTACATCAGCCTATTTGGCCATTAGCCTGAAACTTTGTTACCAGTCTCTTTCTTCTCATTTACTTTAAAACTTGAATTTCCCCTCTCTATTGTTTACTATCATTTCTCTTTTATAATACCTTTGGGAGAATCATACCCTTCATCTCTAACTTTTGCAATTTTTTCTGTCTGCAAACTGCATTGATGCATCAGAACCAAGACCTAGAAGCGAATTCTGTTTACAATTCCTGAGCAGTCTTTTTGTAATCATTTTCTCGCATCATTTTTTTTCTCCTATTAATTTTGTTTGTATTAGTAGGAAAAAGAAAAAGAAGAAAAACTACCCCCACCCCAGATGACCATTCTCAACACGGCCTCATAGGATTCTTCCTGGAGAAGACTTGAGCTTGGTAGATGCATCTTGTTCTACAGGGATCTCTGTCGACTTCTCTTTTTATGCATTTAATGTGCTTCCCCGGTGATAGCCTAAGGGTGCTTTCACTAAACAATTAATGTAAGGCATCTCCTGGGAACCTAATGGGTATTTAGCAGTAAGTTCACTTCCAGTGAATGTATAATGTGATATTTTGACAATGCATATAGAGGAGGCACAGAAAGGTGAACTTTTCTCCAACAAGGTAATAAACTACCTACCCAAACTTCTCACCCTTCTGCTATTGTCTGGGGACAAAGGAGACCCAAGCTGTAATTTAGTATATTGTTGTGTGTGCCTGCCTTTGCTGTTTGGGCATAGTACCACACCACTGTTCACTGGTACTAATGTAACGTACAAGTCTCAATCTATTAGCGAAAGTAAAATTTGCTGTGACATTTTGATTCTGAAGCCGCGAGCAATGAAAGGGGTAGCACGGCACAGGTTATTTGTATTATGTTAATAAAAAATGATGCTACCATATGATACCAATGCAGAGAACACTGATTAGTATTTTCCCAAAGTTACAGTCTAATTTTAAAGTGGTTGAATACCAAGGTTTTAGATTTAATCACGTCATCATCTTAATAAATACTTTCAAATGTTGCCTGAATTGTCTTTGGTGAACAAGAAAAAACTAAAACAATAAGATGGATACTTAGCTTTTTGCCCTCTTTAAGAGTTTCTAAAAATAAAGATCATTTGTATATGAAGAAGGTTTTATCAGAATAGTCCATTTTCCCATCTCAGAATATGTTCTTAATCTGGATTAAAATTATAAGCAGAAATAAACTAAAATAATAACATATTTCTCAACAAACAGTAGATTTTGATACAGTACACAGCAAAGTAATTCATGTATTATTTCAACTTTAAAGCATACTTTAAAAAAGCATTTCCTTGTATTTTTTCACCTGCTTGCTTGAAGTGCTCATTTAATGTACACAGGTATGAGCATATATGTGTGTGTATATATTGAGACATATATAGAGACATCTATTCATATAGATGGTTCAAATGTTTCTTTTAAATAAGCCTGGTAATTTACAAAGTTAATAGGAAGCAGTCCCCATTCCAAACTTATTTAAATCTACGTAACATACTTTTTCAATTGTGCTTGCTATCCCCATGAAGTTTGCACTCACACTTTTATTTCAAATTAATGTCTTCTTTATAGTGTCAGAAAATACTGGAGGAAAACCCTGTAACACAACATAAAGCACACACAGAACAAATAACCCCCAAGGAAGGAGAAATTATTGTCATATTATCGTCGCTGTTACTGCTCCTGTATTTTCACGTCCACAGTGATCTATGAATATTTCTGTGGCATCTTGAAGAAAACAAAGCCCAACTCTGCAAATATCTTCCCCAAATCAGAACTCAAATGATTTCAGTGACTATCCTCAGAAACTGTTATTTCCCAGTGAGACCAAACGTGGGCAGTAACAATTACAAATCAATTACCATAAAAACATTCTATCATTTTTGCCCTCCTCTTCCATATCCTTGGGGCTCTCAACTGATATTTTCCCATGTACAGTGGACTCTGTGTTCCTGTCTGTTAAGCTTACTAAGCGGCTGTGCCTGCTTGAATTATTATTGAACTTGTGTAGCCAACTCATGTTGTGAAAAGCATTGCATAAACAGCTGCATCATGTATTAAGCATAGCAATTGCATTATGAGGTCAATAAAAGATCATAGGCAAGATATCTGGAAAGTAATTACTTCTCTTTAATGAATATAGAGCCTACTAATTTCTGAGTGCTGTAGGCATAACAGTGCTATATATGTTTTATAGTTTATAAATAAATCGTTATTACCTTACACAAAGAGTAGAAATACATCCTTGGAAGAAAAGTTAATTTGTTGTAAAGAGGAACATTTTGTTTAAACTACTAACATATAATGGATTATCAAGTAATTCCAATATGCTGTAATTGAGAATTACCTCTCTCAATGTGGAATATTCAATTGCATTTAGTACATCTGGGAGAAAACTGTATTTTCATCTCAGCTCTCCTCTACGTTAAAAGCATGATTTATAGGGCTTCCCTGGTGGTGCAGTGGTTGAGAGTCCACCTGCCGATACAGGGGACGCCGGTTCGTGCCCGAGTCCGGGAGGATCCCACATGCCGCGAAGCGGCTAGGCCCGTGAGCCATGGCCGCTGAGCCTGCGCGTTCAGAGCCTGTGCTCCGCAATGGGAGAGTCCACAACAGTGAGAGGCCCGTGTACCACAAAAAAATTTAAAAAAAAAAGCATGATTTATAGCATATATTTTATGTAGGGAATAATGGCAATACAAAGTCAACCTTATGCTATGAATAATTTAGAATTATTTCTTTAGTTTAAATATATTTGCATGCAAATTACATGATATAATTATTCTCACATAGAAGTCTGGCTTGCCTTGGTTTTTTTTGTTTGTTTTTTTTTTTCCCAGTAGCCCACTTTTCAAGGTGTAACCTCCACATTTATTATGAATTGCCAATTTAAGTGTGTATACTTTGCATGTGTGCTCTCTCTCTCTCTCTTATCTAAGCAATATTGAGATTAGAATGTCATGTTATAATATCATTTATTAGATAATATTACAAGAGATGGTTTCATCAAGGCATTCATTTCCCATTTTATTAAATAAAACCATAATAAACACCTCCTGATAATTTTAAATTTTAGAAGTCTGAAGCACATTTCACAAGTCTACAGAGCAACACCACTACCTTCCTAATTCTTGAAATGTTGGGCAGACATCACAGAAGAAGAAAATTTTTTTCGGTAACAGAAACTGTGACAAAGCAGCAACAATTGTTAATGCTCTATTGTTAGTACCACTTGCTTATTTCTAAGAAGCTCTGGTCTTTTTACAGACTCCAAACACCAACTGAGAAATCACTAATGTTTAGCAGTTAGAATGAAGTCCTTCAGAGAATTTTGAAACTGCAAAGATTCAGTTCTTTACATTTAACTCTCCATTTATTTCTTAACTTTTTCATATTATCTACATACAATTGAAAAAAATATCCCATCCATGTTTGAAGATGACCTGAAGTAAAGAAGTATGTATTTCACCTGATTCACAGAACTAGGCATTTCTTAGACCACAAAATAGATAATTAAAAAAAAATCATTCAACAGTATTAACAAGAGCATCAATACCTGTTGTAAAGCAGACCAGCCATCCTAAAACACCAACACAAGTTACCCTGAGCTAAAAGTTGCTACCCCTGCTTCAGGGCAGGGAGGAAGGAAGGCAGAAGGAAATGAAGAGTCTGCTCCAGCCTTCACCCTCCACCCACTGAAATCCCACGTGATCACGGAAACGAGATAATCAGCTTCTCATGTCACTTCTCTCTCTAACCATGTAACCTCAGGAAACCTAGACAACTCTTAGCTTTAGTTTCTGTGCGTGTAAAAGTTCACCTTAAAAGAGTCACAGCTCCTTTCAATCTAAACTTTCTGTTATTTCAACTTCTGAAGGAGAGCAACAATGGCAGAGGAATGGAAAGGCAGAAAATATACAAAAGCCAACGTTTCTTAAGTGCCTCTCATGTTCCTGATTCAGGTTTAAGGGCTTTACTTCATTAGCTCATTTATTCCTCACAAAAACCCTAGGAGGCAGGCACCTGTATTACCTCCATTCTATCATTGAGGAGATTGAGGCACAATGAGGTAAAAAAGCACAGAACCAGAAAGTGGCAGGGAAGTCCCTGGTGGTCCAGTGGTTGGGACTAGGGGCTTTTACTGCCGAGGCCCAGGTTCAATCCCTGGTCAGGGAACTAAGATCCCACAAACCTTCCGGCGTGGCTGAAAAAAAAAAAAAACAAAAACAGTGACAGAACCAGGATAGGAAACCTCCTCTGTCTGGATGGGATGCTTGTCTCTTAATCTCCACAGAAAATGTACTGGCAGCATGGAAAAGTAAGGGATGCCAGGAGTGAAACCTGGCCTGGTAAGGAGCTGGTCTTACAATTGGCAAGAATAGGCTTTGAGAACTTACTGAAGGGCCATAAAGACAGGGGTCCACTCGCCTTCATCTTGGGCTTTCCCATCTGATACCATTTGTAGATATCAACCTTGCTTTAAAATATTAAGCAGTATCTACACAAAATTGACATGATTTTTTTTATGGCCACACAATGGACTGCTCATGCTGGCACTTAAAAATAAAACTAACTTAACTAGGATTGTGCAAGTACCTTTCCATTAAGCATCAAAAACGAAAGTTTGGGAGTTCCCTGGTGGCGCAGTGGTTGAGAGTCCGCCTGCCGATGCAGGGGACACGGGTTCGTGCCCCGGTCTGGGAAGATCCCACATGCCGCGGAGTGGCTGGGCCCGTGAGCCATGGCCGCTGAGCCTGCGCATCTGGAGCCTGTGCTCCGCAACGGGAGAGGCCACAACAGTGAGAGGCCCGCGTACCGAAAAAAAAAATGAAAGTTATCTGAGAGGTTATAGTGGTAGAGGAATAATCTAGGAGTTTGAAGTCATAAATTCTGCTCCGGGGTCCATTTCTAACTAGCTCTGAAAGCTCAGCTAAGTCTCAACAACGGTAGGTCTAAGTTTTCCCATCTATAAAATGAAGGGTTGATTCCAGTTTCTCAACCACCTCTAATATTTCATAATTATTTCCTTAGCTCCATGATCATTATACAGAATAAGACTATGAAAGCCAGACCCACGTGTATTTAAACCATTCAATCCCCCATTTGGCCAAGATGGGCTGCCTGAGATGCACGTTGGTAGATTTAGTTTAATATTCATGTCTAAAATATCTTTTGAGCACCTACTTTGTACAGAAACAAATAAGCTACAGTTCCTGTTCTGGACGAGATCACATTCTAGTATGATTTACTATTTTAATCACATACAAACATGTTGTTACTGTTTTAAAGATAAGCACCATACTTTGATGACTCCATCTCTGACAACAATGTTAATCAAATTTTAGTTTGCACACAAGAAGTACAGGGAGACTTTGCTTCAAATGCATATTCTCACTCAGGAGGCCTTAGGGCCCCAATACTCCAGGTGATTCTGAAGGGAACAGTCTAAATTCGAGAAACACTAATCCAGAGCCCTGACTTAAGTGTGCTGCATGGGACTTGTGCACAACCAAGGACCATCCTCTCAATACTCTTCCAAGTTTAACAAAATCCATTTTACAACTACAGCAACCCCTACTGGACAGGTCTGAAAATAACAACCTGTTAAAGCTGTTTCCAAATCACTTGGAAGGGACAGTAAAACCACACCCTCTTCAGTCAATGTAGCCAAGCTAGAAGATGTTGAAAGATTAAGCATAGAAAGATGCCAGTCCAAAAGAAAAACAGTATAAGTAACAGGGGCAAAATCTATGAGAAGCAGCAAAAGCAATTTAAGAGTGACATTTACAGTGATAGGAGCCTACCTCATTAAACAAGAAAAATCGCAAATTAACAATCTAGCTTTACAACTAAAGAAACTAGGAAAGGAAGAATAAACAAACCCCATAGTTAGTAGAAGGAAAGGAATAATAAAGATCAAAGCAGAAATAAATGAAATATACACTAAAAAAAATAGAAAAGATCAATGAAACTAAGATCTGGTTCGTTGAAAAGATAAACAAAATTGCTAAACCTTTAGCTAGACCCATTAAGAAAAAAAAAGGATAGCTCAAATAAAATCAGAAATAAAAGTTACAACTGACACCACAGAAAGGATTATAACAGATTACTACAAACAATTATATTCCAACAAACTGGAAAACCTAGAAGAAATGGGTAAATCCTTAGAAACATAAAATCTCCCAAGACTGAACCAGGAAGAAATAAAAATATGAATTTCAGACTGATTCCTAATAAGGAAATTGAATCAGTAATAAAAAAAAAATTCCAAGAAACAAAAGTCCAAGAGCAGACAGATTCATAGATGAAATCTACCAAACATGTAGCACCTATCCTTCTCAAACTATTGCAGAAAATTTCAGAGGAAAGAACACTTCCAAACACATTCTATGAGGTCAGCATCACCTTGATACCAGAACCAGACAAGATAACGTGAAAAAAACAAAATTACAACCCAATATCAATGATGAAGTTAGATGCAAAAATCCTCAACAAGATATTAGTGAACTTAGTTCAACAATACATTACTACGGTTTTACTACCTAAGTCTGTTTTGTAGAGGAATAAAATTGATATATGTGAAGATCTTTGAATATCTAATACAAAAATTTTAAATTTTCAACCACATACTTGTACACCACAAACCACACTTGAGGTAGCAGTTAAGACTCAGTTCTGTCTAGAATGTTTTCTTATTGTATATTTTACTTTAATATCACTCCACCCCTTAGTAAAGATCTCTTCTGTCTTTGAACTCGTACTGCACCAAAAATCTACACCCCAGCTGAGCATATGATATATAAGGATAAGGGGCTCAGGACCTGTGAGCAGAAAATTTGTTTCTGAATCCTGGTTCTACCACTTACTGACTAAATGACTTTTGGGATAATAATAACAAAATATTTGGTGGTGACTTCTAATTATGTATGTTCTAAGACTATAAAATCACAGAATGTTGTAACAGGGGACTTCCCTGGTGGCGCAGCGGTTAAGAATCCGCCTGCCAATGCAGGGGACATGGGTCAGGTCCCTGGCCCAGGATGATCCCACATGCCATGGAACAACTAAGATCATACGCCTCAACTACTGAGCCTGCGCTCTAGAGCCCACGAGCCACAACTACTGAGCCTGCAAGCCACAACTACTGAGCCCATGCACCACAACTACTGAAGCCCGTGCACCCTAGAGCCCATGCTCTGCAACAAGAGAAGCCACTGCAGTGAGAAGCCCACGCAACACAAAGAAGAGTAACCCCAACTCGCCACGACTAGAGAAAGCCCATGCGCAGCAACAAAGACCCAGTGCGGCCAAAAAAAAAAAAAAAAATTAATGTTGTAACAGAATAACTTAAATTTACATATCACCTTTCTCCAACTCATTTAGGGTATTTTACATACAGAACATTTTACGGAGATAGTCTAATTTGTCATACTGCCCTCTAGTGATATAAGGTAGTGTTATAGTAACCCCACTTTAATAATATTAGTTTCTATTCTATATGGACTTAAATATATCAGGCATCAAATCATGATCAAAGATATACTATGTAGACAAAAGCCCCTTTGGCGTAATTAAAATGCAAAATGAATGCCTGTTCTTTCCTCCGATACTAACCTAATTAAAGTTCTGTGCATTATTTTCCAAATAGAGTAAATCAAGTTTAAAGAAATAAAAGGAATTTTCTAAGTTTTTGCACAAAGATTGGGATAGAACCTAGGCTAAGAGCTAGATCTAGTCTCTTTATCTTTTTCACAATTTCTGCAAGACTACACTATGGGCTTTTAAGTTATCACCTTAAGTGGCCAGTTGTCAGGCCACTTTTAAATTCAGTAGTATATACTATAACTTCCAAACATAATAAAGATTTCTCTGTCTTTATAATTGCTATATGGGAACCATTTGAAACACAAAGGTGCATTGCTTTTCACTGTTGGCCTTTGAGCTCAAAAGTTTATGAAAACTTCCTTTGTGGAAGAAGGAACCCTTCTATGCATCATTCACTTCTTAAGCAAGTCCAAGACAGGGAGATCTGAACATTTGACACCATTCAAGCTCTCAGTTTAAAAGCAATGCAGGGGCTTCCCTGGTGGCGCAGTGATTGAGAGTCCGCCTGCCGATGTAGGGAACACGGGTTCGTGCCCCGGTCTGAGAAGATCCCACATGCCGCGGAGCGGCTGGGCCCGTGGGCCCGTGGGCCATGGCCGCGGAGCCTGCGCGTCCGGAGTCTGTGCTCCGCAACGCGTGAGGCCACAACAGGGAGAGGTCCGCGTACCGTAAAAAAATGAAATAAAATAAAAATAAAAGCAATGCAATCCTTTTCAGTATCTAAAAGATGAATTTGACCTCTGAGATATGTGTGATGTTTGTTTTTTAAGGCTGCCAATAACCATATTGAATAGTTAGTTCAATAAGAGGTACATATACATATTCTGATTCTTTGCTTCACTTCTTTGTATGAAGAAGTAGATCTGCAAAATTTTATAATACATTGTCTTTGCTTAATAAATTCCATCCTCCATGTAAAATAACCTTAAAGTTAGAATATCTAGAGATGTTAAAAAGCAAATGATAGTATTTCAGTAGTCTCCTGCCAGCTGCCCTCACACTCGGATCCTAGTGTCTAGCATGAGGTCAGGGGGTGGGACTGAAGGCTCCAACCCTCCAATCACAAGGTTGGGTTTCCAGGATACCAGCCCCCATCCTTAGGTGGGGTCCAAAGTCTCTTCATTAACAAAAGAAAAACATATTAATGGCTCTCATCACTTAGGAGATTCCAAGGTTTTAGGAGCTCTGTACCAGAAACAGGACAAAGACCAAATACATATTTCTTATAAATCACTATATCACAGACACAATGTTGAAAAATGGACGGCAGGAGGAAGAAAGAAGCCAAAGTTTTTCTCTCCATGCCCATTCTCTGCCTCAGCATTCCCACAATGGTTCCAGCTCTAACTGGGTGACTCCAGTCTCTGAGCTTAGGTAACATAACCCCATCCACCTTTGTCTTAAGCCTAGGGTTGGAAGTAACATTTTGCTCTTGCTGATCTCTGGGATGCCTCATCTTCCTCCCACAATTCTGCTCTTCTGCACTTCCATCACCTGAGTAGCAAATTTCCTGCACTAAATTCTCTGTTTTACATACTTAGATTGGTGTCCATTTTAATGGTAGACCACTGAATGATGTATTCTATAATAGAGAAAAACTGAAAATAGTTTGAATTTCCATTAACGAGAGGATAGTTAATTATGGTACCATCACTCTGTAGAAAATCTCACAGCTATGATTATAAAGGCTTCTTTATAGGATTATAAAGACTTCTAAGGAACAAGGAAATGATTATGATACAATATATATTAGGTGGAGAAGAAACATACTGTCTAACTTTAACAGAATAATTAGAATCTCTGTTTTAGGGTGTTGATGAATTTATGGGTGACTTTTTACTAGATTTTAAATTTTTCCTGTAATGTAATATTGTGGAGGATAATCTGCCTTGTTCAAAGTCTACCGATTTAAGTGTTAATCTCATCCCAAAATACTTTCACTGAAATATCCAGAATAATGTTTGACCAAATATCTGGCCACCATGATCCAGCCAAGTTGACACATAAAATTAACCATTACAATTAACAATTACTCTTTAACTAACTTTGAAACCATCAGGAAAACTACATCCCAGGCTTAGGACTTGTAATTTCTCTCTAGCTCAGGGGACAAGGGGAGGTGTGGCAGTGTGACATCAGCTGGTCATGGGGCGGGGAGGGGGCACTCACATCTCTTGACCCAGTTGAGTATCAGGAACTGAGTGTCCTACTAGTTTGCATTTCCCCACATTTAAATAGCTAGTTCATGATGGAAGAAAAAAAGAAGATATAAAGTGAGTCAAATTTCCCCATCTGCCAACGTGATAAAAGATAGAGTAGATGGGATATTGGGTACCTTACACTACCCATCCCCAACTGTCACATATATCTCAATTCTTGGTATTCCTTACACATGCTTTTTTTGTTTTTAACTCAGAATTTATCCAGAGAACTATTCAACTATTTCCAAGGCATCACAGCAACTCTTCTCTCACATAGATGAGAGTATGTGATGGGGAAAAAATCTTCAATATTGGGAAGCAGGAAAAATGCATTAAAAAATAATTTGAGAGTGAATACAGGTTATAACTTAATAAAGATGTTAATTCCTTATTGCATTATTAAGACATCATTCCCTAAGTTAAGGTGGATTTTTAAAAGTCCTTATGTTTACACTATGGCTTGTCCTTTTTGAGAATTATTCAGAATGCATCATATTTGGTAGAACATCTGTATAAGGAAATTAAGAAAGATCTCAAACAAGTATGTGCCTTAAACCCAGGAAATAATTCAGTCTGGGTTATTCATTGAATGAGAAATAAAACATGAATTCTGGAATTCATTTTAATGCCAGTGTTTTCTTAAAATATTTTATTTCTTTGAGTGAGTATGCATATGATTCTGATATTAGAAACTTCAAATTATGATATTCACTCAGAGTTTAGCATATAGTAGTAATAATGACATGGAGTGATGGTAGCAAAACATGGTTCCTCTACATAAGATAGAATAGCAGATGAACATTAAAAAAAAAAGAAGCAAATTCAAAGAGCAATTTATTCAGTGGCCAGCAAGAAGGGATTTGTATAATCTAGCCTAGAGGAAACACACATAGAGATGTGTTTCTGGGAGTCTGGTCTAATGACATAGATGACCAAAGCTGAACTTTAACAAAAATAAATTGATTCTTCTCTCCAGTCAAACCCCAAGCCTCTATGTTTAGTAGCCATGAGCTTACCAGCAGGTTTCCTAACATGAAAAAAGATTCAGTGAAACATCAAAGAACAACATAGATCCTTAAAATATCTTAGTCACTGATCCAACTAGAGTAGGTGGTACTTCATGAAATGGTACTAACAATCCGGTCCCTGCAGCATTTAAAACTCCAAGTTAGAGAACTGATACAATTACACAACAATGTTAAATGAGACTCAATTATGTAAGTGAATACAAATACATGTTCACTTCTTCAGATATATTAGTTTATATTCTGGAAGCTTTCTGTAATAACATTACAGCAAATGACTCCTTAGTTCACCAAAAATTTCTGTACCCCTTTCCATAGTGTAGAGTAGTCATAAGAATTGTTGAGGGGGAGCTGTTTCTCAGGTTCTTCGTATGTAAAGGAGCTGTATGACTCATTCTTGACAACATAATAGCAGAAATGGTATGCTGCTGCAGATGATTGAGTGAATATACATTCTCTATCCTCATTCTTCCCATCTGTCCATTGAATGAAGAAGACTGGTGCCCCAGAGGATAGTATAATCACAAACCCATAGCAGACTGGATCCCTGAATCACCACATGGAGGAAACCCACACACCAATCAGGAACACCTGAATTGGATTGTTGCATGTGCAAGGAAATAAGAATGCATGGCTATATGGCTCTAGAGAAACAATATTATCAACAGGCTTAAGTTTGAGGGCTGTGTTTGTCTATTATTTTGTGTTTTTGTAGTACCTAATGTTCTAGCAAGTCCAGCACATGCATAGTTGATTTATGAGTTATACTTTCAAGGTCGTAAAATATCCCTCATCAAATTTTTTAAATCTCCCACTTTAGTTTGTCATATCCTCTGTATCTCACCATTAAGACCTTCTAAACCGATCTTGCTTAAAGCAATTACGTTTCCTGAAATGTCATCAGATATCAATCACTCATTAGTGTCCTGAGCCATGGATCAAGGTAGAGTCTTGAGGGAAAAAACCCTAGGATGTATTTATTTTACAGAAGGAATAGGGTCAGAATGATGGAAGAGTTCTTCCCCGTAAGGGATACATAGCAAAGCGGTCTAAGCAACGCTGGAGTTGCATTAAAGCATTTGGATCCTGAAAATGGGAGTTACAGAGCTCTAACATTTGCCAGGAATAACTATTACAATCTAAACTGGTGTTGGATATTCACCCTAAACTCCCCAGACACTGACAAAAGCTGCATTTCTTGATGTAAAGGCAGAGAACCTGTATTTTGGCATGTGTTGAACTTCAGTATAAAACTACTTTCTGTCCATATTTTTACTGTGTTGTGCCCACAGTACCTCCAGGTGTGCAAAGGGCTCATGGAAGTTAGAGTGAGAAACCGTATAAGTAACCCACATGCCAATATCAATACAGTGCTCTCAGTAACTCTTTAGAGATGTCATCTAAACACTTCACAGAGAACTTCTCTCCCTGCAGAAATGAGGGAATCATATTCTTCATACCCCATGAAAATCTATTTCCGCCAAAGAGCAGGATATCTCAGCATCTTTTGTGTGGTTCAAGTGACCTAATAGATTATGTAACATAAATGAAAAACAATAAAGTATAATGTTGACACAGACACAGATTGAGTTGGCTGTCACAGTAAACAAGGGCTGATTAACACAATAAAACAAAAAAGAAAAATAGGGATATGCCAAACAAAGATGAGAGTCAGGAAAAAGTCCTTACTGACAGCCATTGTAGTTATGTTATTGGCATATGATAGTTTGGATGAAGAAACTTGAATTAAGTTTCACCCCCCAAAATCATTTTGAATTCTTTATACTTTATCAATGATCATAAATCTCAAATCAGTTTTAGAACAGTACATGGTATATAGTAGCTATTAAATAAATATTTGTTCGATGAATGGATTCATTAAAAAAGAAACAATGTAGACAACACTATGTGAAGTTGATATTTGAAAAGAAAGAGGTAGGTTGGCCACTAAAGGAAAGAAATGAAGGGCTTAGTAACTTATTTTTAGTGGGAAATATGAAGCTTTTAAAAGACAGCCAGAAGGATCCATCAGAATTAGAGAGGTTGAGATATAAGCAAGGAAAAAACAGAGTAGTTTCAGAGGAAGAGATGGGCTCAAATCCAAGGATAGATTAACCTTAAGAAGAGGGAGAGGGACTTCCCTGGTGGTGCAATGGTTAAGAATACGCCTTCCAATGCAGGGGACACGGGTTTGATCCCTAGTCCGGGAAGATCCCACATACTGCAGAGCAACTAAGCCCATGCGCCACAACTACTGAGCCTGCGCTCTAGAGCCCGTGAGCCACAACTACTGAGCCCATGAGTCACAACTACTGAAGCCCGTGCGCCTAGAGCCCATGCTCCGTAACAAGAGAAGCCACCGCAAGGAGAAGCCGACACACCACAATGAAGAGTAGCCCCCGCTCACTGCAACTAGAGAAAGCCTACGCGCAGCAACAAAAAAACCCAACCCAGCCAAAAATAAATAATTTAAAAAAAAAACAAAAAGAAGAGGGAGAGTGGGAGATACCTGGCAGTCCAGTGGTTAAGACTCTGCACTTTCACTGCTCAGGCCTGGATTCAATCCCTGGTCTGAGAACTAAGATCCCAAAAGCCACGTGGCACAGCCCAAAAAAAAGAGGGAGAGTGCTCTAATGCTCTAACGTAACAGAAATGAAGAGGATGGACTAACGACAGATGTTAATCGGTTTTGGTGCTTCATATGGGGAAATGAGGAAACTCCCAAAAGATGGTGAGTATTTTCTCTATAAAACTAGAGATAAGTGAAGAGAGGAGGGTAAAGACCAGAATCACAGATTTAAGGAGCCCAGAAAAGACTTGAAATAGGCATTATGGTAAGTGGGAAAGTGAGTCGCTCTAGTATTATTGGCCAGTGTTGACAAACACTTGAAATTGATTATGAGTTTAAATGAAACCATTTTACCCCTGTGGTGGGGTTTTCTTCCACAGCTCTTAGCTTCTAAAAATAAGCGTACAGAATTTTCCAAGAAGAAGAAGGCTGCAATTCTTCCAGAAGAAGAGAACAAAAAAAGAGAGGATCAAGTAATTATTTAACATCACTTAGAGGGTTTTGAGATGACAAGCCATCTGAATATAAGCTGAAAATGGAGGGAAGTGACAAAAGAAAACTGATGAAGAGGGCAAAACTAGAGTGATCAGTAGACCGCAGGTTCTGATGAGGTACAGGTATTGAACAAGCAACAGAAGGGAGAAAACACTATGATCAGAGAGCTAAAATAGTGATTTTGAAGGGGGAGAACTCGTCTCTGCTGATAAGGTCCAAGTGTGAGCTAATGAAGAAGTGAAGATGGTTGCAGATGGGGAGTTTGAGGAATTGAGAGGCCACGCTATTGGATGAGCCATCAAAGGACATTGGATCCCCAGGATGAAAGCCAGATACTTTATGAGAGTGATCTGCAGCTACATGACAGCGTCTGTACACACCGTTGTAAAGCAATTATACTCCAATAAAGATGTGAAAAAAGTAAATAAATAAATAAATGAGGTAGAGTGACTGCACCGAGGAGGGGAGGAAATACACCTCAAGAATCCAGGTATTGTATAAGATGGGGGAGAGGTATTGTCTAAAAGAGACTGTAGGATCAATAGACACCAAGCACACCCACTCTTCATAAAAAGCCCCTGCCTGGCAGGACTTCAGAGGACGTGGTGCCTGGATGGGAGTTCACCTGAAGGATAGGGAGAAAGGTCTGAAGGCTGAGGCTGAGCAGGTAAGGGAGTTACCTGGATACGGAGTGATAGTTATAGAAGGCACAATAGTCGCATTGAGGACTGAAGGAAGGAGAGAAGGAACAAGGAAGTTCAGAGCATTATGGGAATAAACCCAACCATAACAGGCTGAGTGACGATCAGTATTAGCAAGGCCTTTGATTCGACACACGTAGGACTGGATGCTTTTTTGATATTATAAAAGATAAGTGAGTAATTTCAGGTTATCTTTGGCCAATCACTAAATATGACCATTTATTTCTGTTAAATAAATTATGCAGATCAGCTCTAACCGGGGCAAGTCACACACCGCAGTCCCAACTATATATTTTATTATAATTTGTGATGAAATTAATATTACCTATTTGTCTTGAAAATATAGCACACGTGTATACCTTTATTTAAAAGTCAAAGGTGAAAATCTTAAAAGGATTTAGCAAATAAATTAGTTATAAGTAGATTGTTTAATTTTGCTAATGAAGGAAGGAAAATAGTTCTATGTTTCAGAAAAGCTTGCCTTTGATGATATCAAATTGAAACCAGTAAAAATTAATAAATTTTCATTAACTCCGGCCATGTCTTAGAAACAAGGAGGAGGGAGTATGTCTGGGGATCTTGCAGGTACACTGGAGGATAGCCGCCTGTCAGATGTATTGAACAGTTCCAGGGGCGGCTCTGCCTCGGTGAGCAGAGCTGTGATAAGAAGCCAGAAGAAAGGAGCACACTTTCTATGGGGCTGGAAAACAAAGGGCAGAGCATGAAACACACACAACAAACACTCCGAGAAGAGAAACTACACAAAAGAGCAATCAGTCTCTGTGTGAAAGTATTGTTTTTTTTTTTAAGGTGAACTTCCTCACCTATTTGAAGATCCAATTTACCAAATTATAACATTTGAAAATTACTGTGATCTACTATCATAACAAAGCCATTGATGTGTGCAGACACTGGTGCGTGTTCTGACGCCTCTGCCTTTGTCTCTTGTTTTTCAAGTGACTGCCTGATAATCGGCGCTCTTTATCTCCTCAAAGACCTCTTAAGGTCTAAAGAAATTAAATCCTTGGAGGAATCATTGAGAGATATTAGATGTGCAAGAGTGAATTTCTAGTGTGAAGGAGCTTAGCACAGGCATCTTTTCTGTTTGTGTGAAAAGAAGAGCATCCCTCCTTTTTGTGGTCCACCTGGCAGAGCTAGATCCTTGGCTAGATCTGACAGCATTATCACAGCAAGTGAGGGGTCTGACTACTGGAAGGGGCACTTCCTAATTTAATGCTTTGGTGCCAGGCATCCTCTTAGACGCAGCATTGTAACAGGATGTGGTTTTGACAGTACTTTTTCTCAGAACAAAAACATGAGGAATACGGTGCATCTGTCTGTCCATCAGCTCTCTAGGTGACACATTGAAAGGCAGCAAGACCTGGAACTCTGTCTTAGGAACCCATCTGACATCCAAAACACAAATGCTTCCATAGCCTAAGTTCATACTACTGTCCACTGCGTTCCCAGAAGAACTCAAAAACTAAACCTTCTTAGTTAGCATCTGTAGTTGCAAATAATCTCTAAAGAACGTTTCCTTCATAGTTTCTTTAATTATTATAAAGACTTCTCAGATATTCCCAAGGATATTGACAAGGGCTCAAGTGATATTAGAATCTCTCCTTAACTTCGTTGATATCTGGGGGGAAAGAATTGCCTGAGTCATTTTAAAACAGAAGACACTGTGTCTATGTCTAAACAAAGAAGCACCTCCAGACAAAAAGGGGTCAATCATATAAAATTAACTGAAAGACCAAGACATGTGCTGAAACTTACCTCTTTCTCCCCCATATTTCTCTACCCAGCATTCAGACTACTCTTCCCCTTCCTTTAGGCTCAGTGTCTTCCAAAGGTCAAGAGTCAGTATTGACAGGAGGCAATGGAAACATACGGGGTCTAATTTAAAGTCCTGAGTCTACACTTCTGTTGCCACCGTTCTCATCTGTTCGCTTGTGTTCTGGCTGTGACAACCTGCCCAGTTATGGTCACCTGGCACCTGCATGTGAATCCACGCGATAGCCCATCTTCCACGAAATGCTCTTCATTCAGCCATGTCATGAGCTATGATGTGTGAAAAAAATTCACGTGACCACCTGAAGTCTATAAAGTCAATGACAGAACTAGACTCACACCAAAAGGAAAACTTACAAACATTTGTATTTATCTACTGGTAAGCT
This sequence comes from Aethalodelphis obliquidens, assembly GCF_003676395.1. Lineage (NCBI taxonomy): Eukaryota > Metazoa > Chordata > Mammalia > Artiodactyla > Delphinidae > Aethalodelphis > Aethalodelphis obliquidens. The sequence goes on from NW_020837975.1 coordinate 19,629,344, forward strand.
TTATTTGACAAATTTCATCAAGGAATTGAATGGAGGCTGGATTGTAATCAGGGAAGATAAAGTAGAGGGGATAATAGGTTTTAAATATAGTCATTTTAAAATGATGATAACTAAATTGCTTTTCTGTTTGTGCCACGGGCACATGATTGAAAAGAGAATTTAGACTAAATTCAACGATTACTTGAAATAATGGAAAGTGAAGCAACCTAGGTGTTAGGAGTTGTGCATGCTCTCCTGCAGGCTCACAACCACGCCCATATACCCCGGTAAGATACTAGGCAAGTCATTTAATACCTCCTTTTCTCTCGTTTGTATCCCTATCTCAGCAAAAGGTTCATGCCCCGAATCTCCAGTTCTGAATTTATCAGAATCGGTTAATGATCAGACAGGAGCTCCACCCCAACCCCACCATAACCTCACCATAGATTGAATACTGTCAGCTGATCCAGAGTTTGCATGTTGTATTTTATGGATTGACACACTGTCAAACGTGCTAAAAAAAAAATAATAATAATAATAAAAGTCAATCTGGTCATGGTATATAGTATATTAAAGCCAACTGCTGTAACAGGCAAACCTATAAACAGGTGAGAAAGATGATTTTTCATTCAAGTAAAGAACAGCAGTTGATGTGGAGCGGGGGGTATGATGACTCCATGTAGTGGTTTAGGGATGCAGGCTCATGGGGTCTCTGCAGACTTCAGCATGTGGCTTCCCACGGTTGCCCTAAGTTCTCACCAGCATTTGGAGGAAAGAAGGCAAATGGAACAGCAATGGAGTTTCCAGAGACCAAGCCTGGAAGTGTTATATGTAACTTTTGCTGTATTTTCAAAAGGAAGCGAAAGCAGATTTGGAGAGCAGCTAACCGGTCTTTGCCTTGCAAAGACATATCCAAAAAGTCATTTCACAGCAGCATATGAATGTATACATTCTTGAAGTCCCAGCTCAGGTCCTCTTTATTCCAGAAAAATTTGCTTGATTACCACAGGCCTCAACAATTTCTTCCCCCTCTAAATGTTTTATCTGTACAATGTATTTTGACACTTTATTATCTTGTCCTGCTATTTCTTTGTGAAAGTATGTCTTCTTTATTAATACCACAGACTCTTGAGAACAGAGATAGCCTTCAACTTCCTTGTCTGTCTTATCTCCCACCCTCTCCATTGCCATCTAGTACAATGAACCAGTTAAAAACCATTAAATGAAAATAAATTTCATTAGTTCATCTTGGTGATTTTTTTTTTCAAAATACTCATACATGTAAGCTGTATGAGGGGCATCTGTTTTTTTCCCAGTCCCCTTCCCAAGAACAGTGCCTGGCATGTCAAAGGCACTCAAAATTGTTTGTTGAATGAAAAACAGAGGTTTTATAATTCTATATTCTGTGATCATCATGCCCTGCTACTTTCCTTTGGGTCAAATACTTATAAGAAATTCTAGCAGTTGATGATGATAATAATAATAATAGCTAATATTTCCATAGTGTTTTTTATATGTCAGACATATAGAAAAATTCATTTAATGCAATATTTTGAAGTAGTCACTAATGTAAGTTCCTTGTATATATCTATCTTCTGAGCCAACACTAACCTTCAGAGAGTCCTTGTGCAAATTAGAAAAGGCACAACAGGCTATACCATTCACTAATCTATATTATCAAATAGCATCCAGAGCAGAGACTTGTTCGTAATTGTTGAATGGATGGATGATGGGTGGACGGATGAAAAAAAAATACCATTTGAGTGGGCCCAAGTGATAATACTTCCATATACTTCTCTTAATTGTCTGATTTGTTCTGATTTTTCTGCAATAATAATGTCATTCAATGTATAAACTTATTTCAAAGAGAAAAAAAGAAACCTATAAGTAATAAGTGAGAACAAAATGCATCAGTCTGGATGAGTATGTTTTTAATTAAGAAAGAAAATGGGTATAATGTTCATACCTAATGTCCCTTTAATTTCTAAGGTATATTCTTTCTTTGATAGAATTTATAAAAAGTTACAAATGTTCATTAAGTACTAAACCGATTTATACTTTATTTCTGCAGTTGAAGTTTGTAGAAGTTGAGCTAAATATTTATAATTAACCTTTTATTTTTAAATAATTATGGATACACAGGAAGTTACAGAAAGATCATAAAGAAAAGTGCCATGAACCTTCACCCAGTTTCTCCCAATGGTAATATCTTAAATAACTATACCACAATATCAAAACCAGGAATTGATTGTACACTGGTACAGTCCACAGACCCTATTCAGATCTTAGCTATTTCAGATAGTCAGATTTCTCCAGTTTTATGTGTGTGTGTGCGTGTGTGTGTGTGTGTGTAGTTCTACGCAATTTTATCACATGTGTAACCACCACCAAATCAAGATACAGCTAAAGGATAGAGCCAAATAATGTTTTAAGATTAAAATGTCCCCAAAATAAAATTGTTAAATCTTTTTCCTAATGTTGTCATTAGACAGTTGGTGGAATTATAATTGTTAGTTGTCAGAATAATTTGGACAAATAAATAGGGATTATTCTCACCATTTTTCTACTTAAAAATGTATCAGGATTTGTAGGAAAAAAATCACGTTAGATGCTCCCAGGGATTTTTCTATTTAGAAAGGAATCTGGTAGAGACGACTTTTGTACAATAATCATCTCATCTTTTGGTCATGTTCTTTATCATTTTATAAATAAAGGTTTGTAGTTTCAGCGTTCAGAATCTTTATTCATCTCTTAATAACAGATGATGCAATGTAAGTACTCTGCCACCAGGTGGTGGTCCCTCCAATATGTGCTTTGAGATTCAAATTAAAACTAGGAATGATTTTCCATTTAACTCTCCAGAATATAACTTCCTCTGTTCCTTATATTTAGCTATTTCAATAGTCAGATTTAGCCAGGTATTCAAGGATATCTATCACCGGTCCTCAATTTCTTTCTCAGGTCTATCTCCCATACTTCCCCTGTATAAGAAACATTTGCTATGTCAAATCTGGTCTGTTCACTACTTCTCACATATGTTTTTTCTCATTACACTTCTGTATCATATTCATCTTTTTTTAAAAAAAAAAGTGTCAGAGTATAGAGCCTGGTACTAGTAGGGGCTAAATAAATGCTTACTGTAAGCCTTTGCTCGTTCAATCCTTTTATCTAAAGGGCTTTACCACCTCCTCTATCTAGCTACAAAAATCTTTCAATGAAAGCTCAATTTCGATGTCACCTCTTCCATCATTATCCCAGCAGGAAGTGATCTCCCCCCTGCCATACTCAGGTAGTGTTCTGTTTTTAGCACAACTGTAGCTCTTATACACTGCCTTAAGTTATAGGTTTTGAACATTAATCCTCTATTTTAATCTCCCATAGCCCTTAGAACAGTTTTTTGGGTATTCAGTGACTATTAGTTGAATTAATGCATTTCAATATCATATTTTAGAGGAAAAAATTAAAAGGAAATTCCTATAACTATTACCTTTTTCTGATTCTTAACTTTTCTTTATGATTTATCCTGAATTCTAACTTGAAGTCAAATTTCCTACATGATAGTTTAAAAGTCATTGAAGTACCACATCGTTAAACTTTGGGTGGCTGGAATCAATATTCTTTGAAGTATCAACACTTCCTTGAGATACTCAGCCCTACTGTTGAGGCAGATCACCAACCTCTTTCCAGGTTAATCAAAAGTTGGATTCTCTTCTATCTTACCTACTACTTGAATCACTTAAAGAGACTCTTCTTTTCCAGTCCTAGCTCCCTCTTTGCCCTTGAATCTCTCTGCTTACTGTATAAGCTTCGTTTTAACATCTAACATCAGAACCTTTAAGAAAAACACTACTCTTTTTTCCTTATTAAAAGGACACATTACAAACCCTAGCTATGTTTTCTTTTATTAGAATTAGTAGCTAGATGACCTTGAATTGTATGCGCAATAGATCTTCTTTCAGAAACATTCTAGTAATAACTTGAGTTCCCAACCTGTCCTAGTACAGAGTTCCCAGAGCTGTTTCCTGAAAGAGTTTATGTTCTTCCTAAAGAAGAGAACATTTTAAAATAAAACTATTTTAAAATAAGGTTTGGGGATGGAAATTTAAGGCAGTTTCATGACAGTAACATTGATCTCTTTTGGCAGTTCTGATATTTATGTATTGGGTTTTCTCAAAGCTAGGTCACCTTTCTCAGCAACCATTTGCTGTTTTAAAAAGTGATTTCCTAAAGACCAAAGACTACCTTTTTCTATTTAGAGTCCAGCTTCACTGTCAGAACTTAAAATTCTCCAGACTCCTACAGCAGAGCTGCTTTAGGTCAAAGTACAGCTAGATATAAATGCCCAGATCTACCCTCAAAAAGGTCTCAGTCTCCAGAAGGGTTAATGGTACTGCTTATGACACTCGATAACTGTACCAGTCGACTATTATGACTACAGACCCCCATGCCTAGAGCTCAGACTTGGTTTTTATTAGTTCTGCAAAAACTGGATTCAACAAACATTTATTCAACATCTATTATGTGCCACATATTGTACTAGACTGAGGATGTAAGACGTGATTTCTACCCTTGAAAAGTTTATTGTATTTTGGTCATTTTTTTACTCTGACCCTGAGCCTAATATCATCTAAATAATTGATTTCCCAGACATCCTGAATCTTAGAATGTTTCAGACCTCACCATTGCTATGACCTGTGATCAAAAGATTTTTTCTTTTAGTCTTAATCCATTGAGCTCTGGCAACCACCCAATAAAAGAGGAAAAATTGCTCAACAAACAGTAGATAATAATATCTGAGATCACCCTAAGTCTACAAATTTTTTTTAAAAAAGGAGGGGTGGGCAAGAGAAATCATCTAAGTCAGTGCTCCTCCAGTACTTTAATGTGTATAACGATCACCTGGGGATCTGGTTAAAATGCAGATTCTGATTCATTAGCTCTGGGGTGGGACCTGAGACTCTCCATTTCTAGAACTCTCTCAGCTAATATCCATGCATTTGGTCCATAAGTCACACTGTAAGCAGCAGGCTCAAGCTTTTTTCCCAGTTCTAAATGAAAGCAAAGCATGAGGACCCAGTTAATATGGTTCTAACTCAGTGAACACTACTGAAAGAGTTCGGTCAGTCAGTACAAGAATTAGTGTTTTAAAAAGTTAACAGATGGAGTTCCCTGGTGGTCCAGTGGTTAGGACTCAGCACTTTCACTGCTGTGGCCCGGGTTCAATCCCTGGTCGTGGAACTAAGATCCTGCAAGCTGCGGGGCGCGGCCACAAAAAAAAGGCTTAAAAAGTTAGCAGAAACTTTGTTGGGGTGCAAGAGGTGAGCAGCGTTCTTTTTACCTAATCAGGACATAAAATTAAAAGAGGTTAAAACAGTAAGGCCATTTGTTAAACACTTAAAAATTGAATTACTATATGATTCAGCAATTCCAATTCGGGATATATACCCCCCAAAAACTGAAAGCAGAGACTCAAGGAGATATTTATACATCTATGTTCATAGCAGCACTATTCACAATAGCCAAAGGATGAAAGCAACCTAGGTATCTACTGACAGATAAATGGGTAAACAAAATGACATCTGCTCCAACATGGATGAACTTCGAGGATATTATGCTAAGTGAAATAAGACAGTCACAAAAGAACAGTTACTGTATGATTCCACTTGGGTGAGGTATCTAGGTGGTCAAACTTGTGGAGACAGAAGATAGAATGGTAGTTGCCAGCGGCTGGGGGAAGGAGAGAATGGGGATTTATTGTTTAACAGGTACGGAGTTTCAGTTTTGCAAGATGAAGAGTTCTGGAGGTGGATGGTGGCTATGGTAGCACAACAATGTGAATGCCACTGATCTGTGCACTTAAAAATGATAAAATGTTAAATTTTATGTTATGTGTATTTTACAAAATTTTTTTTAATTAAAGCATGTTTTAAAACATTTATACAAGGGTGTGAACTATCCAGTGGAATAACAGTAGGGTGTCTTTGGAGCCAGATTTGTCTTATAAGAGTTCAAGCTCAAACCAGCAGTGGAAGAAATTATAGACTTCTCTTTATTCAATTCAGGCAGAAAAATCAATTAATAGGATGATTTGTACCCAGGATTACAGACTATAGGACTAACCCCTTTGTAGCACATGAAGCTTCTATTGTCATGGAGACCACAAACAAGGACTCAACACATCTGTCAGTATTGTAATAAGAATTACCCTGTAGCTCTATAATCCTAGGTTTTGTGTCCTGGCCAGAATTCTCTGGTTCTATGTTGATAGCCACAACTTTCATGAAAAATAAAATTGTTCACTAGTGGATAAGTGTCTTTTAACTCTGAGAGCTCTTGTTTTAATTAAGTACATTTATTAAGTAAATCCCAACCTTGTTAATAATTTTGGGCAAAATTTAATCTGCAGATTTGGTATTTAAACTATTTGTAAAATTAGATAAAAATCTTTTAAGATTCAGCCTTGTGATTGAATATGTAATTGTGGATATATAATTAAATATGCAAAATATGTAATTAAGTTAATTGATTTCAGCTTTCTGATTTCAAATTGAAAGCTATAGGATCATCTAATTACATTTGTAAACATTCTTGAAATGATTAAGAGTATGTGGTTCAATATATCTATAAATTTTAGTTGTTAGATAGATCAGAGTTCAGTACCTGGAAAGTTTTACTTGTTAGGTTAAATATTTGAAGTATTTATAAATGAAAGTTGAATATATTGAATTTATACAGTTTTATTCTCTATTTTTTTATTGAAGTATAGTTGATTTATAATGTGTTAATTTCTGCTGTACAGCAAAGTGACTCAGTTATACACATATAAACATTCTTTTTTTGTATTCTTTTCCATTATGGTTTATCTCAGGAGATTGGATATAGTTCCCTGTGCTATACATTAGGACCTTGTTGTTTTTCCATTCTAAATGTAATAATTTATACCTACCAGCCCCAAACTCCCAGTCCATCCCTCTCCTTCCCCTTCTCCCCCTTGGCAACCACAAGTCTGATCTCTATGTCTGTGAGTCTGTTTCTGTTTTGTAGATAGGTTCATTTGTACCATATTTTAGATTCCACATGTAAGTGATATCATATGGTATTTGTCTTTCTCTTTCTGACTTACTTCACTTAGTATGTTAATCTTTAGTTGCATGAATGCAGTTTTAAAGGTTTAAGGAAATTAAACCAATGAACTGTGGAAATGGACTGATTACTAAAGTTGTTAATTCTTTTCTAAGTTGATTGAACATTGATCAAAAGCCCCCTTAAAAATGATTACTAAAATTCATATGAAAATACATATAAAATATAAATGAATATCAAAAAGCTTAAGAAAAACAAGATTTTGAGTTTAATGTTTTAATAAACTTAGCAGCAATTTAAAAGACTAAGGAAACAGAATCTTTTCTGTGCACAAAAACTGCTTTAAAACCACCAAAAATCTCCTATTAGTACTCCTAGATCATCTTAGATATTCTGCCTATTTGAAAAGATCAGAAGTAGATTCCAGAAACTTGTCTGATGAAGTTATACAGCCTTCAACCACTTCATCATTCCCCCTGTGGTTGAGTAGCCAGGACAAATTCAAAGGCTTGAGGCAAAACTAGGGCCCTCGATAGGCCTGCTTGAGAGGACGCTGGGTCTAGAGAAGGTCTGAGAAGGTCTGAGAAATTAGACCTTAGTCTAATTAGTTGTCTAGAGAGAAATTAGTTGTCTATGCCAAGCTGGGTAACCAAGTGTGTAGTATGAAGGGGCTGAAAGCCAGAAATCAATTGTGTAAATCATAGTTGAGGAGTGGATAAAGTATCAGTGTTAGAGCTTGCAGTGGGGTAGAAGCCAGGCAGAAGAACTAGAAGGCTAAACGCAGACAAGAAGCTTCTTGAGAGCAAATAAAACATTATTCTTATTCACTGCTGTGTCCACAGGCCTTCCAGGGCCTAGCAGGGTTTCAAGCATAAAGTAGGTGCTCAAATATCTATTGAAGGAATGAAAGACAAGGTAACAAGCCTTAAAAAGGATCTGGTAGACAAAAACTAATGGAGAGGGGAAAGTAAACGGAATGTCACTTGTACAAAGACTTTAATAGCGAAAGGAATGAACATCCTGCCCATTGTTGTGCCTTTCGATGTGGTCAGCATTGATTCAACAGGTGATTGATAATATCAGGAGGATTGAGAGGGTTTGTGGGCAGAAGCTTCTGGTAACAGCTAATACTTCTAAACTAAAAGCAAGTCATCAGTGAGGATCTCAAAGACCTTCAGCATGCCCGATTTCTGGAATGGATAGGGATTACCATTCCCATAGACCAGTATTTCTTGGGGTGCGCTCTGTATACCATAAATCCTGTAGGATGGTAATAGGTGTAACTTGAAAACAAGGCATCCATACAGGATTGCCTGTTAAGTAATTCCCAAGCCTAAATTATTCCACCTAAATTAACTAACTTTTCAGAACTCCTTGGACGAACCTATATCCAAGCTAAAAGAAAAAACAAAACAAAAAAAACCCAAAACCCCAAGCAAACAAATAAACAAAAAAACCAGATATGAATAGATACTACCCTTTGCCAAAAAAAAGATGGGAGTGTTCTCTCATCAAATAAGTTTAAGAGGTGTTAGGCTAAACAAAAATAAACACAATGGTTTTTCTCTTTGCAGGACTTATCAGAATAATATTTTTATGTTCATTGTGAATTTTGAAGGGAAGTGTGCCATTTTGACCCTTTAACCCAGAGTAACTCTGGGAAATAATGCTTCATGGAACCTGCTTAGACCACCTTAGGTCTGAAAAACAATCCGCAAGCAATGCTTCATGGGATCGTGAAATTTGGCTTTGTGGGAGGTCAATTTTTTTTCAATGTTTTAGTTCATTTGATTCCATTGTTGGCGATATTTTCCCTTCAAACAGAGCTACGATATGCAACTATGCAACTTCATGCCAACTTTTAAGAACTGTACAAATACAAGCAAAGTTTGCATGCTACTTTCACAGTTTTCAAAGAACTTTCCATCATTTGTTTAAGCCCCTCCAGTATTCCTGTGAAACAGTCATGGCACACGTGTCCATTAGGACCAGAGATGTGACGTCTTATGCACAAGTCACGGCTCAGTTCTGTTGCTTTTTTTTTTTTTTTTTAGTTCTATTTCTTGATTTAGGGGCCAGGTTGCACGATTATTTTTTTTTTGCATGATTTATTTTTGAGATGGGTTTGTCTGTTATCAGCTGAGCAAATGTTTATTCTCTTCCCTTATCAAGTGTAGTATAAAAGAAACCATGATGACACAACTGAAATGCAAATTTGAGGAATTAAATATATATACTTGAAATTTTTTTCCACAGGCAGAACCAGTTACGATAGTGATCAACCCAGCAGCTTCCATTAGAATCTTCTTCAAATGAGGTGATATCTCATCCAGAATATGCAAAGTAATCCTTCTCCCACTTATGTGTACTTCGTTTTCTCAATAAACCTTCTCAACTTTCATCAGTCACACGATCCATCAATTGAAATGGTTTCCCTTTCTTATTGCACTAGCCAGCTGACTCAGCAAAAATGCATCTCAACGTGATTTCCATGTTTCTACATAATTTCTTTTTCTTAAGTTTGGGTGAAATGTCAAAAAGATTGGTCTTTGCTGACACAGGTTGTCCAAGTCAGAACTAAAAACTATCCTCAATTCTTGATTCTTCAGGTGACCAAATCTAAGCCACTCACCAAAATCTCTTTGCATAATGGATATTACAGGAAATCTTTCATTCCTGAAGTTCCCCCAAAATAAGTTGACAGTTCCATGCTTAGAGCACTTAAAGAATTCTAAAGTAATAAGAGATGCTGATATAGATTCCCCAGCATCTCACCTTCCTTTCTACAGCCTGTAAATATGAAACTGTCAGTGTTTACAGGGTAGGAACCTTATTTTATTCATCTTATGTTTTCTAAGTGCTTGGTACAGTGTCTGGCCCAAACCACAGGTTCTAAAAATGTTTATTATTCTTATTAACTTTTCTGCCTGGCAGATATAAAAAAGTTGCCATTAGTGTTTGGCCCAATCCCAGCATTAAGCTGAAGCACTGGGAAATCTGGTTCCACGATACTTAAAATTCCTTTCCCCAAAATATTCAAAGTGTCAGATTAGCTGACAACATAAGGGCCAGAGATAAGAGAGCATCCATCAGGGTTTTGGTGTTTTGGTTTTATGAAAACCTTGAGAAATTTTGTTTTGAAGCTGATATTTTCAAAAAAGTTCTTTGAATTTTTTTAGAACATTTCAGTCACTGTTTTTCAAGGGAAATTTTAGTAATTTTTCCAACTGAATGGAAAGCTATACAAAGATTAAACAACAAAGATTTTTTTTTCCTTCGGAAATTATTCATGCCCTGCTTCTAGGATTGCCAGGGGAATTGAATTTTTTTTAAAAAAAAATTAACCAAGCAACAGATCAGCGTTATATTGTGCTAGAGAAAACCTAAACTCCAAAATTCAATTTTATGTTTCTTTCTAAACTTGGAGCCCATGGTTTTCAAATGGCTTAAGTTACCCAAATAATTTTGCATGACCTGGAGCCAAGTTTATTTTTTTATGTTTCTTTATTGATCTTTACTAATTTTTCTTTTCTTTCTTTAGTCTCATGTGGGTAACATAAAAGGATTTGAGTTTGTTTATATCCGTCAGCAATAGGGCAACCCACATTTGGCATAACGCCATTGATACATTCACCATGTTTTTCAGAAGTCATTTTTCCACTGCAATTCTTGTACGTTATTCTGTAGTTGGATGTGAGATTACTCCTATTTTAAATGCAAGAAAACTGAAGCTCAGTGTCAAACAGCTTAGTAGAGCAGTTGCAATCCACATGTAGAACTACTAAATTTCAAGGCTTAATTACACTCCACTTTCCAGTGGTTCTCAAACTTAGGTATGCATAAAATCACCCGGGATGGTTGCTACAGACAGATGCTCAGGCACTGCTTCCGAGGACTGTGCCTCAGTAGATCTTCTTTGAGCTAAGAAACCTGAATTTTTAACAAACATCCCAGATGGCTCTGAAGCATTTCTTCCACATTCCAGTTAAGACTTGACTACACCTGCTTCCTCTTGTCTGCCTCTAAAAATGAAGCAAGAACATACATACCCACAGTCTCAGCTCTACCACCAATTATGTAGCATAAACCAGAGTAAACCACTTTTCCTGTTTGGATCCTCATGTATTCAGCCTGTTAAATGGGAATCATTATATTTTCTTTACCTCGAAGAATGGATACAAAGATCAAATGACATGGTAGATGCCACAATGTTTATAACAGTGGAAAGTGCTATTTAAAAGCAGAGTATTAAGGTGTATATTTCAATGACAAAAAAACCCCCCATAAAACACAAAGCTTATTTGGATGCTTTGACATAGGGTTATCTAATCACAATATAGCAAAAAATAGTTATACATTCAGTCCACATCCATAAGCACTTCAACTGACTTAGCCTTAACCAAAATGACTATGGAGTGTAGAAAATCCTTTATTAAAGTGCACACACATGCATGTGGACCTGTGCGCACGCGCACACACACACACACACACACACACGTGCATATACACACATTGTTGCCACTGCTAAGTTAGTGGGCAGATTTTCCACTGTCTCCCCTCTAGACATCACCAAACGATACAAGATAACAACTCCTTTTAAAACAATGCAGATGGGTTAACACCCAAGTACCCATGACTGTTACTGACACTCCCGCCAACCCACATGGGCATCCCCAGACCCCATGGTGGCTCCTTTCTCAGGTATATGCACTTCCACTACCCTCTTCAGAGGGAGAAAGTTTCTGAAACAATCGGTATGACAAAAGAGACTGACACCAAACAGTCACAGCTTGACTTCATGGCACACCACATGGAGTTTTTCTAAAAATGAAGCAACTTTAGCATTTCCTTGTTATTTGAGGGTGTAATGCCATAAGCCTCCCACCTATCCTGTGTCGGCTTTGAAATGAGCAGACTGGCTGGAAAACAAGAGGCAATTTGCATGTGAAGAATAAACAAACAGAAGTCTGTTGCACACCATGTAAAAAAAAATAATGTCTTTGTTTAGAAAAGAGGAGCAGCAAAGTTTAAGAGAGGGAGATAGCAGGTTAGTAAGACAGCACCTTTCCCTTTCTGCCTCCTAATACATATTTTAAATAGCCTGACTCGACCTCAATACATCTTCAGTAGCCTTCTCCCAGGCCTCCCTGATTCAAAGCTTTTCCCCACTCCAATGCGTCAGGCACACAGCTTCAACTTTCTTCAATAATGTTCTCACCATCACCCTGCACTCCTTGATTCAATCGTTTTATAGTCAATAGCATTGAGTCTATATTCCTTGCCTGGTATTCATTGCCTTCCATAAAACTTTTTCCTCTGTCAAATTTCTAGTTATTCTTCCATTTGTATCTCCCCTCCCCCCTCATCCCCCAACCTACACACATTCATACACATCCACCCATTTCAATAAGGTCAATATCTTCATTATCTCCCAATTCAGGTATTCTCATCTCTGCTTCCTTGTTTCCACTGATTTTCAGATCAGTCTAAAGATATTTAGTGACACTCTGTGTGCTTAAGTGACTTACAAAGCCCAGTAGGGAAATTCTTAAAAATGTTAAGATTTAAAGAGGTGGTATCTAACACACGTAACAAAACATTTATTCACATACACACACACACACACACACACACACACACACACAAATACATGCAGAAAAGACAGCCTATGTGATTGCTAAAATCTATTTTCTATTTCTCTTGAGAACACACTCATCTTCATGTCCCAGCCCTCCTTCAGAAAAGTGAGGCCACATGTCTCAGTTCTGGCCATGGGATTGGGACAGAAGTGATATATGTCTCTTGCAGGCCTGGCTCATAAAAGCTTACAAACATCTGCACTCTTTTTCTTCCTCTGTCTTTCACCAGCTACAGAAGATCAAAGGGAGCTCTGGAACAGTGCAATCTAATAGAAATGCAATATGGTTACATGTGAAATTTAAAATTTTCTAGTCATCATACACACACACACACAAAAGAAAAAGTAAAATTAATTTTAATACTGTATTTTATATAATCTAATACATACCAAATATTGTCATTTCCACATGTAATCAATTAAAAATTATTAATTCGATTTTTTACATTTTTTATCACACTAAGTTTTCAAAATCCATGTGTATGCCACACTTGCAATACATCTCAGTTTACGCATAGATCACATTTCAAATGCTCGCTAGCCACATGCGGGCTCGTGATGACAATTTTGGACAGCGTGGCTCTAGGGGATGGTGGAGTCCCGAGATGGAAGGAGTGGGGACTCTGAATCACTACAGGAAAGGCCACCTCCAAAGTACTCTCTATGAATTGCTACATGAGCAAGACCTAAACTTCTGCTTTGTAAAGCTACTGGGATTTTGAGGTTGCTTATTACAACCTTACTTAATACATTCCTATTATATAAATGCATGACAATACACTTTCAGATACTTTTACCATCAAATCATTGGTACAGACAGAGGGCACCATAGGAATCTAGAGGAGGCAAGGTCTCCGTAGGCTGGAGTAGCCCTGGGTGACTTCACAAAGGAAAATTGTATTGGAAAGAAGAAAAACTAAAATAAACAAAAAAGAACAAGGAAGACATTCCAGGGATGAGTCAAGGGCCAAAAAAGTCTGTGCATATAGAATGTAATTTCACAACAAATTTGTCTATCATAGTAAACTGTTCTTTTAGGAGAATGGTGAAATTATGGCAGAAGACATAATTTGAGACCCTATTGGGACCATTTTAACTGACAGACTGAGTGGATTTGAACTTTAAATTTTCTAAAGTACATCTCATAATATTACTTTTTTACTCAAGAAATATTTTTTTAATCCTATGCAGAATAGTCTAGTAGAACCGTTTAAATGAATTAAACTAGAATGACTTAAAACAGAGAAGTCAGTTTGGAGACAATTGCAGTAATTTTGGCAAAAGAAAATAAGGTCTGAAGTAGGGAGTCTGAGAAACGAAAGGGAGAATGAAAAAAGGAAAAAAAACATTTAGGTAGTACCTATCATTCACCAAGTTCATTCACATTTAATCCCCCTTAAAATGTTATGAGTAATATCACCATTTTTACTAAGTAAAAGTAAGCTTAGCGAAGTGAACTAACACATTCAACTTTTCACACTAGTAGATGCTAGACCTAGGATTTAAACTTAATTTCACTATTCGTTCCATCTGAGAAAGAGAGTCATTGTGGACTAATAAATTGGCTTTAAAGCATATCAATTTGGCGGCACTTAGAAGAGTAGTACAAAGTACAACGGGAGAAGGAACGGTTAGAAGTTTAAGAATATAGGAGAGCAAAGCTCTCAAAGTGGTAAGGACTCTGTGCTTCCACTGCAGTGGGCATGCACGAGTTCAATCCCTGGTCAGGGCACCTGCCACAATACTGTGAGTATCGATTGGTGATGAATTGTTCAACTTTTGTGTGTTTGATATATTCAGATACTCTGAATAACACAATATTCTCAAATGTAACTTTGTAAAAGTTCCTTCATGATTTTTTTGTCTATAATTCTAAGATTGATTGATGATTTTCCTATTACAAATATTGCTCTTCCCTATCAGATCACGATCCCCATTATCATCGCAACCGTTTACTGAGCACTTACTGTTTTCTAAGAGTCACATGAGTACTGTAACATACAGTATCTCGCTGCATTTTTGTAACTAGAATGAGGTGTTATTATCCTCACTTTGCCTGCAGGGAAACTGAACTCAGGTAGGTTGTCATTGCACAAGGTTACTAAATCATCGAAACTCTTGATGACACAAGGAACAGTATTGTTTAGAAAAATACTGACCTTGAAAAACCTAAGTTTAAGTGATCCCAAGTAGACTAGACTCTGAGCGTGAAAAAAACTTTATAAATATCTTGAACAATTCATTTTATTTATATACTTTTATATGCATATCCAAGTGTGATAAAATATAAAATTTATGTCTAAATAGATATTAAAACCTATCTTCCATATGTAGAAAATCAGAATTTTCTTTCTTTTAAAGTCACATAATATTTTTCTGTTATTTATTTATTTATTTATTTATTTATTTTTGGCTGCGTTGGGTCTTCATTGCTCCATGGGGGCTTTCTCTAGTTACGGCAAGCGGGGCTACTCTTCATCGTTGGGTGCGGGCTTCTCATTGCAGTGGCTTCTCTTGTTGTGGAGCATGGGCTCTAGGCGCACGGGCTTCAGTAGTTGTGGCGCACAGGCTTAGTTGCTCTGTGGCATGTGGGATCTTCCCGGACCAGGGCTCGAACCTGTGTCCCCTGCATTGGCAGGTGGATTCTTTACCACTGTGCCACCAAGGAAGTCCTGTCAGCATCTTAGTAATAAGAAACCATTGTATCCTATATAATTCGCATCATTTTTTTCTTTCTTTACCAACAAGCCCCTTAGCCGTGAAATTTTGGGGAAAAAAAAAGAATGAGCCAGGGGTGGGGGGGAGGGAAGAGCTAAATGCAATTCCCTAAATAATATACATAACATGGAGAGCTATTGAGAGGTCTTTCTCTTCTTCTTATCAAAATACTCATCTTCTCATTATGGAATTGACCTCCCAATGATATATTTCAATATCTCTTGAGAAATTCACTGCTATCAGTAGCATGTCAAGGAAGAGTAGGAAGTATGAGAGATCCACCCAGGGTGCCAGCAATAAGAGATTATGTTGTCTATAGAAAACCTTAAAACAATGATAAAACCAACAAAAAGTTGATCTGCTTTCTTTTGATCACCATGTACCAGATTTTGAACAATGTCAGTCATACTCTTCCCTGCCAGAGTGGGCTACTCTCACATATCATTTCCCCTTGGTTCCCAACTGGATCATCAGATGCAAAAAAGAAAATGAGGTTAACATGGAGAAGTATGGGACAGTAAATGCTGCTTGGAGGAGAAGCTTGTCAATCATTCCAGGTGCCGCTACAGAAGGGTTAACTGATTCCCAGTATATAGAAATTCTAATATTCACAGAGTTAAGAGCTTCACACAGAAGGTTTCTTTAAAGGTTTTCCTACTCACTCCCAATACACAAATAAGAAAATTATAACATCAAGCTTTTGTGTAATTAACGAATCAGATTAAAATTGGCAATAACACACTTCCTTCTTGTTCTTTTCTGTCATACACCACACCCTAAGGCAGAAGCAGATCTCACAGAACAGCTTTCTCTGCAGCCTGGAGGACTGCTTGGCACCTGGATAATGAGGCAAAAGCCTTAAACCCAAGGTTTTTGAAGCTATACAAATTGAAGTGTAGCAAGATCATTGGTCAGGAACCAAGAAAAGTGGAAAAATTGTGACTTTTTTATACATAACATTTGTGTTCTTCTGGTCCCTGTGGTTACATTCACAGTAGACAATCCGTGTTGACAAACTATCCTTTATAGAATTTGTGGGCTAGTTGCATAGGGCTTTTTTATTTTATTTTTTTTTAATTTACCCCTCTGGAACCATGTGGGTAGACAGGTGTTAGGGTTAAAAATTCATATGGTATGTGATAGGATTTTGGTGAGGAAATGGAGCAGAAGGGATGGACATTTTAACAGCTTGTGAGGTTTCAGAAGTGAAAAGGGAAGGGGGAGAAGTATTTTGCCCATTGAAAAAATAACTGAAATATACAATTGTGCATACTGAGGAATCAAAAGGTCTGGCTCTAAAGTTAGAAGAGAAATAAGAAGTCAAAGATATTTTGTAAGGACTAAGAGTCCATGTAAAATAGGGATTGTTTTTCTTCTCTAGAGATTTTTCTACTTAGCCCAACGACACATTAATTCCATTATTAATCAATAAATCAACATGAGACACACAGAGAAAGAAGTAGGCAGATTCCTCCTGTAATTTTAGTTCTTAAGAGCCTGTCTGCATCTATTCGTTTATTCAGCAAGCATTTGTTGTACTCTTAATATATGCAAAAATCCTACTAGCAACTTTGCAGGAGGTAAAGAGATTTTTTAAAAAATCAGTGATATTCCATTTAGTTTATAAATAGGAAACAATATAATAATAAAAATCGTTATAGTTTTTGCAAGCCTCTATATACATCTTTGGGAAGGTGTTTTACATGAGTTATTTATAATACTAACAATAATGACACATTTTATTTATTTATTCCCATTTTATAGGAAATTGGGGCTCAGAGAGTCTCAAAGATCATAGAAATGGTACATAGAAGTCAATATTTGAACTCAAATCTTTCTGTACATTGCTATATGAAGAACAACGAAAGCACATGTAGGAAGCAGCAGTATCACAGTACAAAATAATTCAAAGGAAAAAAAGAAGTGTAATTTCAGCCCTCTTCTCTCTGCATTTTCATGAGTTTCAACATCATTAACATCAATTTCTATTTTTCCATTTATTCAATAATTCATTTAACAAATATTGATTGAATCCCTAATGATATCTGGTGCTATTTTAGTGCTGGGAGGCGGAGGTAAATAAAACAAAGTCCCTGCCCTTATGGAGTTTACCTTCTAATGTGGTTTATTGCAATAAACAAATAAACAACTATAATGTCAGGTAGTGGGAATTCCCTGGCGGTCCAGTGGTTAGGACCCGGCACCTTCACTGCTGGGGGCTCAGGTTCAATCCCTGGTTGGGGAACAAAGATCCTGCAAGCTGCGTGGCATGACCAAAATATTTTAAAATAAAAATAAATAAATTTAAATAATAATGTCAGGTAGTGAAATGTGTCATGAAGAAAAATAAAGCAGCATAGGAATAGAGAAATGGTTCTACTATAGACCATTTACAACAATCTTTCAAAAGACACCACTCTGGGGAAATGACATTGGAGGTGCTGCAGTAGAGTGAGCTATGCAAATACTTAGAGATGAACACTCTGAGTAGAGGGAAACACTATTAAAGTAGAACATATTCAAAGAGGTCAAGGGACAGCAAGGGTCCAGTGTGTGTGTGGCTACAGCAGAATGAGTGATGGAAAGATTGGCGGAACTTCAGGTCAAAGGTGGAGTCAGGTTATGTATAAACCAGACACTGTGGATTCTTGGGGGTCATTAGATTCTTTAATTTTATTTAAAGTGTGATAGGAAGCTATCGGCGAGTTTTGAGCGTGGAAATCATATCATACAATGCACAATTTTTTAAAAATCACCCTGATTGCTACCTGGAGAACAGACCCTAGAGGAAGCAAAACTGGAAGCAAGAAAACCAATTAGGAGATTGTTTCAGTTCTGTAAGGAAACGATGACCTTTTCAATACATGGCACTGAGACGTGGGTATCTATATGGGGAAAAAAAGTGAATCCTACTCTCTCTCTCTTTTTTTCTTTTTTTTAATTTTTTGGTCGTGCCATGTGGCATGTAGGATTTTACTGCCCCTACCAGGGATCGAACCCTCACCCCCTGAGGTGGAAACTCAGAGTCTTACCCAGTTAATGCCAGCTAAGTCCAAATCTTGATCTCTAATTCACATGATATACAAAACTTAGTCTGAGAAGGCTTATAAGCCCAAATGTAATTGATTGTGTACTTTTAATACTAAACTATTGAATTTTGTCAAATGCCTTTTATCTTTTTTTTTCTTATTTTTTTTAAATGCCTTTTTTCTTATCAAATGGTAATATATTTATTCTCCTTAGCTTTATTAATATTTTGAATTATATTAATGGTTTTCCTCTTGTTGAACTACCCATACAATCCTGAAGAAAACCCCACTGGGTCATAATGAACTTTTAAGTGTCCTTGTAACCTGTTTGCTAATATCTGATTTACAAGTTTGGCATTGATAAGCTATAGTTTTCTTTTTGGTATAATTTTTTCAGGTTTTTATACCAATTTATACTTGTTTCATCACAAGAATTAGGAAGTTTTTCTTCTTTTACTATGCCCAGAAAAAAAGTATAATTAGTTTCATGATAACCTTATCTTTACCTATTTTGTAGAATTTTGTATCTTGCAACTCATACCTAGACTGGAAATTTGAGAGATATGACAGAAAAATATCATAAAATTAGATTTTGCTGGCTACTTCTGTGAGGGGTTACGAATATATATTTGAAGGGAGGCTCTTCAGACTGATATATCCGTTGAAAAGAAAGAAGGTAACAGCAAGAGATTTGTTGCAAGAGATCTTATTTTGCCAGGAGCAAGAAACCTAAGACTGCTAAGGGTTATATTATCATGCATTTTTCAGAATTTGCAAAAGCCCATTAGGTAGCTTCGAGTCAAATAAAGTATAAGCAAAAATTAGGTGTGGGATGGTAGAACTTGCGGAAAATTGAGTTGTGATATGGGAAGAGCTAGAGGAAGGGGGAGCATGATCTGACAGGCTTCCCCAAAACCCCTCCTGCAGTGTGCTCTAGCCTGACAAAATAGAGATGCAGACGTAGAGAATGGACATGTGGACATGTGGGTGGGAGAGGTAAGGGTGGAGGGGGAGTGGGACGAATTGTGAGATTAGGATAGACATATAGGCACTACCATGTGTGAAAGAGATAGCCAGTGGGAACCTGCTGTATAGCACAGGGAGCTCATCTCAGTGCTCTGTGATGACCTAGATGGGTGGGATGGGGGTGGGGGGGTGGGAGGGAGCTCCAAGAGGGAGGGGATATATGTACACATAAAGCTGATTCACTTCATTGTACAGCAGAAACTAACACAACATTGTAAAGCAACTATACTCTAATAAAAAAAAAACTCCCTATTAACTGTCAATAAATAAAATAATTTCGTTATTGTGAGGTTTAAAAAAATAGTAATAATTATCTACACTATAAACACCATCCACATGGACAAAAAAAAACTATTGCATGATATCACTTATATGTGGAATTCTAAAAAGCCAAATTCATAAAAACAGAGAGTAAAATGGTGGTTACGAGGGGTGAGGGTAGGGACAGGAGGCTAGGAATAGGAGAGATGTTGTTTAAGGGTACAAACTTGCAGCTAGTGAAGCCAAGCAGGACCCTGGGGGGCTCCTAGGCATGGAAGCCTTTCTGTGTTCTCCATTTCTTTTTTGAAAATAGGCTTCAGTCTCCACGACCTTCCCCAAGTTCCAAACGGCAGGTTCAAACAGTTGCTAATCAGGGAAGGGAGGGGTCGCAGAGACAAGGGAGGAGCGGTCAAGAAACAAGAGTGCAACCTTGGGACAGGGTCCTGGTTCTGCCTCAAGGGATACACATAACAATATCTTTGAGCTCTTCTACAGAACTAAAACCCCCAACAAATGGAAGATGTTAACCACCTGAAGAAGCATTCTTCATTCCATAGAGAAGGTCACTGTTTGATAACCTCAAGAACCACAGAAGCGCATCAGGAGATCACCTGAGGCCAGATTAAAGGAATGCAGGCCCTGCGCACACTGTAATCACTATCAGCAATCTCACCCTTGAACCATTGCTATAAAACTCCTCACCAAATGCCCCCCAGGTTGGGACACACAGTTTTGAGCTCATGAGCCTCCTGTGTCCTCCTTTGCCTGGCAAAGCAATAAAGCTATTCTTTTCTACTTCACCCAAAACTCTGTGTCCAAGATTCAGTTCAGCACCGGTGCACAAAGCTGGAGTTTTTGGCATCACTAGAAGATAAGGAGGTCCTAGAGATCCAATGCACAGTATAGTGAATATAGACAACAATATTCTATGACAACCATCACACTTGCTGAGAGTCTAGATATTAATTTTTCCAACCAACTATTATTTCCACAAAAAAGAAATGATCATTATATGACATGATAGAGTTGCTACAATGGCAATCATATTACAACATATAAATGTATCAAATCAACACACTATACACCTTAAATTTACACAGTGTTATATTTTAAATATATTTCATTTTGATAGATAGATGGATAATAGATAGATAATAGATAGATGATAGATAGATGATAGGTGATAGATGGATAGATAGGTGATAGATGGATAGATAGATAGATTAAACACCACCATCCACATACAACAAACCTGGGGGAAACTTGTCCTTTCCTGTTGATCTAAGGAACAAGCAAAGACTAAAGCCAGTGTTAGGAGGATGAGAGAAATGGGCAGAGTTCTGAAGCCAATTGCTAAGAAGCAGGAATTACAAAGGGAGGCAAGGGTGAGGATTTTGATAGCAGTCTGTATTCAAGGACCGTGACTACATAAGAAAATCCTGAATAGCTGGTAATGTGGAAAATAATTTCAATAAAGTAGCAACTGATTAGACTGTTACAGCGTTTGCATTGTCAAAAAGCAAAAAAGTCCAAGTCTGACAAACAGAGGCTTGTCCTTCATTGCTTATTCCCTGGGCTTAGGTAACTCATGCTCTACCTGTTACCCCACCCCCCAACAAACAACTCCTGATAGAGGTAAGAGGCTAAAGTGGTGCAGCTCCTACAAGAGAAATCCCTCTCTACCTCCCGCTGTGGTCCTGGGAAACAAGGAGCCAGGCAGAGTCTTCTGTTGAGCTAACCAAGAAGCCATCTCCCCTGCCAAGACAGAGATTTCTTGTTCTTCCTGCCCAAGAGAGTGTTAGGGACAGTTAAATGTGTAATTTATTCATTGTCAAACCACGTGGAGCCATACCTGGACCGAACCTCAAGGAAAACATATCATCTGGAATGGGCACTAGATGCAGTAGCTAGAAGTGGCGAGGAGGGAGTGGTTTTCTAGTTGCAGTTGATACTGTTCTTAAAATCAGGAACAGCTGATACTGTTCTTAAAATCAACAGGAACAAAAACACACATGTGCGACTGTATGTGCGTCCCCACACGAGGGGTTAGGAAACCATAAGTCAAATACAATAGACTGTTATATTTTCTGTCTAGTAACTCTTATCTCCTGGAAAAATTTCTCTTGTCCAATGGATAATCTATTATGTATTGTTCAGACAGGGCCAACCTCACCTCCTCCCTGGCCTCTGTTCTATGTATTGTTCAGATACAGCAGTCAACAAAATAGACCAAATCCCTGGCCTCCAGGACTTCTCATTCTAGCCATTAGAGAAAGTCAGAAACACAAAAATTAATGCATATAAGATATGTCCAAAAATCATAAATGCTAAAAAGTCCAAGAAGTGGAAGGGGGATGAAAGTACATTATTTAATAAGTCCATAATTGTTTTCAAAATAACATTGATTAGATTTTTATGCACAATATGTTCCATAATTTTGGAATACAGAGAAACTCAGATAGAAAATAATAATCACCGATGAGTAACTTTTGAAAATTTGTTTCCTTCTTCTTTATCAAAAAAGTTATTAAAGTTTTCTCCTACATCTGAAGCTTATCTAGTCAATACTGAAAATATTTTCAAGCTGATGTAAAATAACCACCAAAATATACCTTTTCTTTCATTTTATGAGATGGTGAAGAGATCTGCAAATATTCCAAAATTCAGTTTTCTTTGTGTAGAACTGTCAAAGCAGAATCAGTGACTTTTAAGTATTTCAAATCCACCTGTACAGACTCTTTCTACTTTTTCAGAAATATACCATTCGTGTGTAATCATTTGGCTTTAAACCATGTGCAGAGGAAACAATAGAAGGAAAGGTTAGTCATGTACTCATTTTTAAAGGACATATATTAAACCATAGTCCCAGAAATTCATGAAGCTTTAAGAAGAAAAGATTGTATGTCATCAGCTTAGCCATGCCGAATAAGAAAACTCATGCATTAAACATCGCAAAAGGAAGTAATACAGCTTTAGTTCAATCTGTAATTTGTGAGCTATCACAGAGATTCTGGCTTGGCACGACTCAGAAATGTTCACTGAATGTCATTGTAAAGGTTTGAGAGGACTCTCTAAGGACCAATTAAAGGATGGAGAACTAGGGAAGATTGTTCACCAGTAGGAAAAGCAAGACTAATGGTGCAATATGGATGTGGTTTTCCAATTTTCTTGTTTTGTCTGTAACTAGGGAAACACAAACCTAAAATTAATAATAATAAAAATAATAGTAAACATCACATTCAGCTGTTTATGATCATTCAAAAGGGATTTTCGTGTACTTCATTCTGGACTTGTCCCTTTAATTTCCAACAGCCTCCACCCCCAAACACCAAACGAAGTCATCGACTGCATTGTCACTACTCCTTTGCCGTGTGTGTGTGTGTGTGTGTGTGTGTGTGTGTGTGTGTGTGTGTATACATCTATATATATATACACATATATATTTCCAACTTGAGTTCACTTTATTATGACTCAAAAATAGAAATCAAATATTCTTATTTGAGTATAGAAACAGAAAATTTTAAGATATTCTTTTTTTTTTTTTTTTGCGGTATGCGTGCTTCTCACTGTTGTGGCCTCTCCCGTTGCGGAGCACAGCCTCCGGACGCGCAGGCTCAGCAGCCATGGCTCACGGGCCCAGCCGCTCCGTGGCATGCGGGATCCTCCCGGACCGGGGCACGAACCCGTGTCCCCTGCATCGGCAGGCGGACTCCCAACCACTGCGCCACCAGGGAAGCTCTAAGAAATATTCTTTATCAACTTAGACTCATTATCAACCATCAGTTTTCATGTTTTATATATTACACATTATGCATGGATAATTGATACATATCTTTTAGCTTCTAAAACAGTTGAGAGCATGTAATGGACACTCAAGTGTTGATTTAATTGTTAAACATATGTTGATTTAATTGTTTAATAATTAACTAATAGAGTAATTGGGCTGGCTGGACTATGTGTCTTTACTATGACCTTTAGGTAAAAAAAACAAGACTTTCCTCTCTTCTATGATGTATTGTTAACCTAAACCTAGCTGATATTTTTTGAGATTTAATGAGAAAGTTACTGGGTTCACTACAGATAATGCTTCCTTTCACTTAGGAGTGTCTGTAAGTCTGGACTATGAATGGAGAAGTCTACAAAAGGAAGGGGGACGGAATGGAGGGATAAGCAGGTTCTCTCACTGAGCCCATGGATTTTAATTTTCTCAAACGTGAGGATCTTCTTCTATATTTTTCTATATGCTCACAATGCCTGATGATAAGTAATAAATCCTCAAATAACATGTGTTATGTTAAGGAAGAACAGAAATTTAGAGAAAATTTAAATCCCTTGTAGTGACTGTCCTGAAGAGTTTCCTACTTTCTCTTTGGTCTCATTTTCACTTCTGGGTTGCTTTCATGATTTCAAGTTTAACTTCTGAAATAAACCAGAGCAATTTCTGTTCTCAAACTGTGGAAGGGTGGAAAGCCTTGCAAAATAGAAAAGTCCAGTACCAGGTCCAGTTAGAATAACAAGTAAAAACTATCTTAGAGTCTTGGGTTGAGTGAAGTCCTGGTCCAGAGGTAGTGGGTGGTGAAACAGAAAGAACTCTGGGTTGACAGTCACCAGGCTTGTCCTTTTAACCAGTTTGCCTTCCCTCTCTGAGACCCAGCTTCTTCATTTGCAAAAATAAGAGACCGAATCATATGTTGCATTCCAGCTCTGATTTTTTGTAATTCTAACAATTTCCCTAAAGCATGTATCTCACAACAATTTACAAATACCACGGGTACATTTCACACAGACGTGCCAAATATCAAAGTGAATAAGTATTCTCTGAAGATCTTTTGTTATTCGCTTTGCTATGACCGATTGGTATGTAAAAGGCTGAGTTCCATCCAGTGTACAGTAAGTCATGAGCACATTTTGTACAACTACTATAGAAATTGTCACAATACTTTTTCTCTGCTATTAGTTTAAAGGTCCTTCAAATTCAGTAGACTGTGAGCTCCTCCAGGGCAGGTACTCTTCCCTAGTCATTTTTATATCACCAGTGCATGACATTTAGCATGAAAAAACATTAACATTTTTAATAATTGACCTGGACGGTTTATCCAGGCTGGAGAAAAGCATGCTGACTTGATCTCACTTCTAATGTATTACCATGAACTTCTAGAGGGTCCTCAAAGCTGCCTGGCAATCATACTGTATTTTCCTGGTTCGCTCAAGCAACACTTGTAGATGTTATTTCAGAATTCATGTTCTATCCTCAATCCTCCAACACCCCCTGCTTCATACTTGCTTCAAAAGTAAACAGCCACAAGCTCCCATATGCTTCCTATCAGCACCTGTACCCACATGATATTTCTTCCTGCTACTGTTAAGGATGAACTGTCCATGCTCCTGAGCAAGTCGACACACCCACGTGTACAATAGATTCCAACCTCTCACACCAATGCAAGGATAATCATTCCTTCAGTAATTTTCCTCATTCTCTATAGAATCATCACGTTCTCCCTCTCTACTGGATCTTTTCCATCAGTGTACAAACATGTTATTATATCTCTCATCCTGAAAAGAAAACTCTCACTTCACTCCACTTCTGCCTCTTCCTGCTGCTCTATTTCATTTTGGAATCCAATCAGACCTCTCACTTTTTTTTTTTAACTGAATCTACACTTATCAAAATCACCAACGACCTCCACCTGCTGTTAAGGTTGGCAATTCTCAGTACTCGTCCTACTGAATCTCTCAGCAGCAAGGGGCTTCCTTAAAACACTTTTCTTATTTGTCTTCCAAGACACATACTCCACTGGTTCTCCTAGTGGCTCACTGCATTCCTTCTCAACCTCCTTTGCTGGTTTCCTCTCATTTTCCAAAATGGTGGACACCAAGGCGCAAGCTTTGACCTTCTTTTTGTCTATCTTTTTATTTATCAGAGCCATGCCCATGGGTTTTAAAATTACTAGAATGTTGACCACTCCAAAATTTATACCAAATGTATACCTTGAGGACCAACTTACCTCCTAATAACCAAAGTTGTATATCCAGTTGCCTCCTTAACACCTCCCCTCTGAAGTCTGATAGGCTTCTCAAACCCAGTCATTCTTCAAATCAAAGTCATAAACTTCTCCCTCAATCTGTTTCTCTCTCAAGCTTTCCATCATAATTATCACTCAGCAATTCCAGTAGCTCAAGCCAAAAACTTTGGAGTCATTCTTGATTTCTCTCTTTCTCTCACATCTCAATCTATCATCAAATCCTGTGAGATACAGCTTTGAAATATATCCTCAACTACATCGTTTTTTACCACTTTCACCATTCTGGCTCGAGACACCATCATCACTCACCTGAATCATTACAATAGCTCACTTCTTTTGGTGTGCTTTCCTTGAGAAAATGCTCGGCACAGCAGCCAGAGTGACTCCATTATGTCAAAGAGGTCAGAATTCTTCAATCTTTTCATACCTCACTCAAAGTAAGAGCACAAGGGGGTGGGGGGGAGCGGGGACATGGAGCCTCATCAAAATTATCAAGCCCCTTAAAGTTTCTCTGATCTCTTCCATTCCCCCTTGCTATCTCCCCACCAGCCACAGTGGTCCCCTTGCTGTCCCTTGGACACTCCAGGTACACTCCTATTCAGATCTTTTTCTTGCTATTTCCTCTGCCCACAACATTCCTCTCCCAGGTGGCTTGCTCCCTCACTCCCTTCAGGTCTTACTCAAATGTCAACTCAATGAAATTGTCTCAGTCCTCCCTTTTTTTTTTTTTTTTTTTGGCCTCATTTTTTGCGGGATCTTAGTTCCCAGAACAGGGATCGAACCCATGCTCCCTGCAGTGGAAGCACAGAGCCCTAACCACTGGACCGCCAGGGGAGTTCTTCAGCCCTCCCTATCTAACATTTCAACCCTTCCTCATCAGCCTTCAGCAGTCTCTAACCCCCTTTTCTGCACTATTCTGGAACATAGTAAGAGCCTGTTAAGTATATATTTAATGAGTGAACCAAAAGAAAGTAAGCAACAAAAAGTCTCTACTAGATACTTTTTCATTTTATCAAATGTCTCAGATTCATGAAGCATTGCCTAAGAAAGTCCTCTAAAGTTTCTAGCTGTGGAATTAATAGATAGGAGCTGTTTGTAATTAGCATATAAACCTTTTGGAAAGGTTTAATTAATAGATAGGAGCTGTTTGTAATTAGCATATAAACCTTTTGGAAACAATTGGTTTCCAAAGGTTAACATCTTACTTAAAATAGTTTGAAAGATAGTTTGAAGAAAATGTTCCTTGTGAATGAGAAATATTAACAGGTGAAAATTACCCAGAAATAATGATAGTTCATCTTTGCTACAGACTTAAACTGGAATTCACTTTTTTTTCTCTAAGAAGACCTAGAAAGAGGAGGACAAAATTTAAATGTAATTTGAATTAGATCTTCAACCATTAAAGAAAAAAAATTAGATAACACACCAAAATATACAGTACTTACCTAATACATACACAGTAGGGAAATAGCACATGGAAATTCCCTTCCTCTAGTACATTATATATATTATTATTTTGTAAAGTATTTTCATAATTTACCATGGAAACCATTTGTCATATCATAACCACAGTATTTTCCAAAGCAATTTAAAATATCTATCCCTGGGGAACTTCCCTGGTGGGTCAGTGGTTAAGAATCCGCCTGCCAATACAGGGGACACGGGTTCAAGCCCTGGTCCAGGAAGATACCACACGCTGTGGAGCAACTAATCCTGCACGCCACAACTACTGAGCCTGAGCTCTAGAGCCCATGTGCCACCTACTGAGCCTGTGTGCCACAACAACCGAAGCCCGCATGCCTAGGGCCAGTGCTCCATACCAGGAGAAGCCACCGCAATGAGAAGCCCACGCACCGCAACAAAGAGCAGCCCTCACTCGCCACAACTAGAGAAAGCCTGTGCACAGCAAGGAAGACCCAACACAGACAAAAATAAATAAACTAATTAATTAATTAATTAATTAAAAAATTATATCCCTGGGACTTCCCTGGTGGTCCAGTGGTTAAGAATCCGCCTTCCAATGCAGGGGATGTGGGTTCGGTCCCTGGTCGGGGAACTAGAACCCCACATGTCACAGGGCAACTAAGACCATGTGCCACAGCTAGAAAACTCACATGCTCTGGAGCCCTCGTGCCACAACTAGAGAGAAGCCTGTGCGCCACAACAAAAGATCCCGTGTGCCACAACTAAGACCCAACGCAGCCATAAATAAGTAAATGTATATATTTTAAAAAATAGATCTATCCCAATTATATAGCTTTCTGCTATAAAGAAAGAGATTTGACTACTAAGTAGAATAAAACTTAAGACTTTCTTTTTTGCTTATTTTACTATTTTTTTAAGGAAAGACATTACTACTTTGGCATTGCCTTCATGAATTACCTTATTTAATTACTATTGCAGATATTTCAAATATCTACTATTGCAAATATTTCAGATATTGAAAAATAAAAGTCATGAACACAGTTGAATTTAAATTTTATACTTCATCCTGGATACTAAAGGGTAAAAGGGTGGTAACTTGCTTAGTAACTTCTTATCATATAATGTAAGTGAACATTAAATGAAAAGAAATACAATCATTATTTTTTTGAGGAAAGAAGATGTTTGGCCACCTTCTGATGATTTCTTAGCCTGGAGGGAAGCTTCTGAATATAAGCTGCTAGAATGACAGTGGAGATTTGAAGTTCAGCAAAGTCTGGAGAGATTTAGGAAAACAAAGAAAGAGGTTTAAAAAAAGAAGAAGAACTATGAAATTAGTTCTTAATCCAGAGGGCCAGGTTCTCCTGGTTTCAAATGAGCTCTTGAACTGCAGTCAAGCTGCTCAGAAATGGGGGTTGTTGATTGAAATTTTGAGGAAGTGGCTTGCTACTTCTGTTTGTTAGTGATTTACCCTTCCTCCAGACATTATATTACCTTCTTTCAAACCTGCGGCTGAGTCTACTGTTTAGTGGACGGTTTTCATTTACCCATCAAAGCACCCTCTGCTCTTCTTTTCAGAGTATTGTCCAGGGGTGCATACAGGAAGATGAAAGGAAGGATATAACGTCGATGGTCACAGGCAGAAATTAGCTACAGTTATAAAAATAAGTAGTAGATATCCAGTGGTTTTGACTTTCTTCTCTTTGAACATCTCCCTGGAGAGTTGGGGCAGGGAGAAGAATGTCCCTTCAGTTCCTACAGAGTTTTCCTCTCTAGTTAGTCATAAACCTGAGTGACAGAGAAAGGATGATCCAAGGCCCCTGCTGCTCCTAGAAACAGAAACCTGTTTAAGAATGCTTTTACATAATCTTGCACAGAAGCCATCATTATATGTGTGCCACTTCTAGCTCCACCCAAACCGCTGCCAATTAAAGTGACAACAGTCCTAAAAGTCATGCTGAGCATCATTTCTCCAACCTCCGCAGCCCTTCCTTTTTCGGATAGAAGGCGTATAATCTCTCCTTTCTTCCTTTCGGTTATGTCCCTGTGCATTTCCACTGGCGGATGAGGTAAAAACCTTGAACTATAGCACTAGCCTCCATTCCATGGCAAATTGCCATGTAACGGCAGTTGCACCCCCAGTCTTTTCACATACGGCCATCAGCCTTTCTTAAGGTGATAAGATATTAAATGTAAACATCATATTAGCCATGAAGATGGATGAAAACTGATTTTCCAAACGTATTAGTCTGTTCTGCTTGTACTTGCGATAAGCCAAGAAAAGAGGTGAAAATAAAAGCTACCTGGAGTGATGATATTGCCGCATGACTAGTCTTGAGCCCTCAGACCCCAAATCACAAGGTTGTGAAAAGTTAGCCAAAGGGAATAAACATCTATGTTAGTAGTCTAGTTGGCAGGGAACACAAGCCAGGTATGTATAGGCACATGTGTGAGTGTGTATGTGTCTGTGTGTATCTTGCTACTTTCTACGGATACACTTTGGAAGGCCTACTTCATCCCTATGTAAACCGTGCAATACATTCCCACTTGAAGCAAGGGGAAACCAAATGAATCATAATTAACAGATTCTATCCTGAACGAAATGCCAGCCTCAACCCAATCTCTAGGCTGGATTTTGCTCTCCTGTAGATTGTACATCATTGCTTTAATTGGCCTGAGTAAACAGGAATCCCACCTACCTACTGGCATGATATTTGTGTGTCCTCCCTTGTCTCTGTTGTGGCTGAAAGATCATAGCCAAGCAGAAACACAACACACTTTTCACTTTCACTCTACAACTCGCTGTCCCCACCAAACATATACTCTGGCGAGGACGTGCTGACAATCCTCTTATGACATGGCATTTGTCAGAGGTGTTTCAAAAGCAGCTGTAATATGTATGAATACTCCCACAACATTTGCATTATCCAGCCAACAAGCCATTCAATCTGGGCATCCTTACCAGAAAGAGAACCTCAAACTTGACTCACTATAACTCGACAGAAAACTTATTTTAGGAAAAGTAAAGTATCATTGGTGAAATGTGGCCCAAGCACTGCTGAGTGTTCTGGAAGGTTTAAAAAGTACGCATTCCTAAAGATGAGAAGGCCAAGGCCTGAAGGTTTAGAATCGTTCTGGAGATTTTCCAGAAGATAGTGGGAAACCAGAGTGAAAGTGCTAGTTAACGCTGGTGCAAAACAAGGACTACTCCCTGAAGAAAGGGGCTGGAGGAAATTTAATACAAGTAACTGAAGTAACTAGAGAGATGGGAGAATCTCAGGAAAGTAAAATTTGAAAAGTTGTCAAGGTTTGTAATTTATATAAAAGCTACGAATAGGGGCTTCCCTCGTGGCGCAGTGGTTGAGAGTCCGCCTGCCAATGCAGGGGACGCTGGTTCGTGCCCCGGTCCGGGAAGATCCCACATGCCGCGGAGCGGCTGGGCCCGTGAGCCGTGGCCACTGAGCCTGCGCATCCGGAGCCTGTGCTCCGCAACGGGAGAGGCCACAACAGTGAGAGGCCCGCGTACCGCAAAAAAAAAAAAAAGCTACGAATAAGGTCAATTAGACTTTGTCACCAAATCAAAAAATTTCAAAACCAGGACCTAAGCCATGAAATTTGAAGGAGATGTTATTAGGATAAACGAATCACCTTTGTGAATAGTAAATTTATGATACAGATTTCATCAAGGAGTGGCATAAACTAGAAGTTAGATATGTTGGAAAGAGAGCAAAACGATAAACCTATAGAGAAAGGAAATCAGGTTAAATGTCTCTGAGGTTTTTCGTTTGTCTGCTTGCTTTGCTTTTGTTTTGTTTTAAGTAAAAGTAAATGAAGACCATGTTGTTTTCACACAAAACACCATTTTATGTTCTTATTAGTCTGTCAGCACTGGACACAGTGGACTGTTTGTCTCATCTAAAGAGATGTTTCCTTATTATGTCAATGTCAAGAGTATGGTCTTACGCCCACTTGCCGGTTTGAATCTTGGATCCACCACTTACCAGCTAATGATTGTGGTAAAGTTAGTGAACCTCTCTATGCCTTCATTTCCTTAGTTCTAAAATAGCAATGACCTGGCCCACCTCTGAGAGTTATTGTGAAGATTAAATAAGATACTCCACGTAAAGCATCTAGCACAGTGCAGGGTATACAGCAAGCGCTCAATTAGTTTAAAATATCATCCATAATAAATAAAATAAGCCATTTACTCTCAAAATAATAGAGTGACAGGCCCAGTGTCTTAACGATTCACCTATGCTCTGGGAATCCTTTCTCCTCGTCTTGATGTACCTATCACAAAATGTTAAATCAATGAATTTACCCATCTGTAGAATCAGCTATTGCCACAAAAATACTGCATAACAAATAATCTCATACTCTTGGTGTCTTATATCAACAAATACTCATTTTTCTTGTTCATGGGAGTTCAAGTTTTGCTGATCTCAGCCAGATTCAACTGGGTTTGGGTCTAGGGCAAGAGCTAGTTCAGACCTGTCCCGTGGGTCTGATTCTGGGCTCAGACTGAGGGCCAGCAGCCACTGGGACAGAGTCTCATGGCCATGGCAGAAGTGCAGGAGCAAAGCAAAACTGTGAAAGTGTATTTTAGACTTCTAGAACACTCCTTGGGCCAAAGCAAGTCACATGGCCAAAGCAGATATTAAACGGGGCAGTAAAGCATCCTCTACCCTCAGTGAGAGGAGAAGGGAGTGCACGTGGGCTGAACAATAACCCTATCGCCAACTGATAGAGAAGGTGGGAATTTTAAAAGAAAGAATAGTGTGAGGAGGAAATCCTGCCATCTGTGACAACATGGGTGGACCTCTAGGGCATTATGCTAAGGGAGATAAGTCAGACAAAGACAAACATTTATCCATGGAATCTTAAAAAGCCAAAGTTGAAAAAAAGGGTGGTGGTGGTGACCAGAGGCTGTGGGGGGGGCAGGGCTTGGAGAATTAGGGAGCTGTTGTTTAAGGGTGCACACTGGCAACTAGTAGATAAATAAGTTCTGAAGATCCAAAGCACAGCAGTGATTAGAATCAACAATCCTAGTAGACACTTCAAAGTTGCTGAGAGACTAGACCTTAAGTGTCCTCGCCACAAAAGGAGGATGATAATTAGGTGATGTGACAGACGTGTTAGCTAACACTATCGTGGTAATCGTATCCAATATAGCAAAGTATCATACCAACAGACTGTGAAGCCGAATCCAGCCTCTGTACCCGGACATTGAGTTCAATCTCAGAGACAGGGTGAAGTAGAAGAGAATGGCTTTATTGCTTTGCCAGGCAAAGAGGGCCACAGAGGGCTACTGACCTCCAAACTGTGTGTCCCAACCTGGAGGGGGTGGTGAGCAGTTTTATAGTCATGGTTCAAAGCAGGCATGATCAGCACATGGACCTTCTTCTGATTGGTTGGTGGTGAGGTCATCGGGAGTCAGCATCATCAACCTTCTGGTTCCAGCCTGTGGGCAGCATACTGTTAATTTCTCCCACCTGGTAGGGGTTTCAGTACCTGCAAAACAGCTGAGATATTGTTATGTATATCCCTTGAGGGGGAATCAGGACCCTGCCCAAGGCTGCACTATTGTTTCTTTTGACTGTTCCTCTCTTGCCTCTGCATCCCCTCCCTTCCCTAATTAGCAACTGTTTGAACCTGCCCATTGAAACGCAGGGAAGGTCACTGATGCTGAATGAAGCCTATTTCCTGTCATCAAGAAATAGGGGAGGGGTCTTCCCTGGTGGCCCAGTGGTAAAGAATCCGCCTGCCAATGCAGGGGACACGGGTTCCAGTGCTGGTCCGGGAAGATCCCACATGCCTTGGAGCAACTAAGCGCGTGCGCCACAACTACAGAGCCTGTGACCTAGAGCCCGCGAGCCACAACTACTGAAGCCCACATGCCTATAGAGCCCATGCTCCGCAACAAGAGAAGCCACGGTAACGAGAAGCCCGCGTACCACAATGAAGAGTAGCCTCCACTTGCCGCAACTAAAGTACGTGCACAGCAATGAAAACCCAACGCAGCCAAAAATAAATTAATTAATTAATTTTTAAAAATAAGGGGGACACAGGAAGGCTTCTGTGCCCAGGAGCCCCACAGGGTCCTGCTCAGTATCAATCGTACACCTTAAACTTAAACAATGTTATATTTCAGTTATATCTCAATTAAAAATAAGAAAAAAAGGAGTGTGGGGAGAGATCCTCATTGTAAAGCAGATGGCCAGAAATCACACTCAAGATGCATTTTTCACTTTAAAATGAACAGAGTCAAATTTGACAAATACAGAGGGAACATATAATGGGAACATTAGGCTATTCCCTAGGAAATCCAATAGACCCCAGCATCCAGAACTTCTAGAAGGAGAGTGACATGATCTCAAAAGTACTCATTGCATTGACAACATGAAAATGGTAACATTATTACTCACTCAAGAAATATGCTCCATTCAACAGTGTGCTTATGTCTTTCAATTAGTATTTCTTAACGGAAGGATCTATGCTGTTCAAGAAATGTCATGGAGCCCGTGGAACCATGGTATGGCCTCATTTGTCTTAACTATAAAATACCTTGTTAGAATTTGCATATCAATAACAGCAGCAACACAAAACAACAATACATCTTTAGCCCTATGTTATGAAAAAATATTAGAAAGAAGCAAAGTCCTGAAGGAGACAAAAAGATGGTGGGACCGTATGTCCAGAAGCCAATGAACTGCGAGGGTTCTGGTCAAGGACATCAGTTACTTTGTAAGTGAATTGGAAGTCCTCCTTCTGCTGTAGCTTAGAAATCTGATTATCCCAGAGCTTGTAAGAAATCAGCTTTAATCCTCTTTTAAATGTCATTCAACACGTTCTCTGCTGCACATGGGATGCAAATGAATTTCCTTATCAGATCCTTTCTAATTCATTTTCCTTCCACAGGACATTCTCAGAAATTATTTAAGACTGGACTCTGAAAATTGTTCCAATCTTAAATAACATGTGTTTGAAGCATATTGTCTCTCCAACCAGCAAATCACTCCTGCGTCATTATTCAAAAGCAGTTTCTTGTTACTCCACATAAAAATTAAACATGAAATTTTTCTGACATATCATGTCCACATCTAGGCTTCTCTCTGTATATTTCAGAGTTGGCTCAAAATAAAATTTAAAAATCTCAGCATTGTCTACCTTATTTGAAAGAAACCAGATTTTCTTAGTATTGTGAGATCATAGCCAAGATTGCAAGGAGTTGGGGCATATAATTCAAGTTTTGCTTTCTTCAGATAGAAAAAAATAGTACTGGTAATTTCCCCTCAAGCAGACCAAAAGGAAAATGAGCATCAAAATGGAGTCCAAGTCCTTGGTTTTGAAACAGGAGGGAAGGAGGCAGGGCACAACTTTTGAAAGAATGACATAGCCCGAGGACATGACATAAATTGATTGGAACAAACGAGCCCAAGATGGCGGACAAGTCGACTTCCACTAGACCTTGAGCCTCAGTATACCCTCTCTGTAACACATCAGCAAGCTAAATGACACACCCACAGGCGCCATGACTGTTCAAAGACTGAAGGTAAGGATCAAAAGTAGGTGGTGACCCAATTCCTGGAAATCCCAGACCCTTCCTAAAATAGCTGAAATACTCCTCCCACTCATTAGACTATGAAATTACCCACTCCTATAAAAACTGACAACCCCATACCCTGAGGCCTTTTCTCACCTTCTAAGACGGCTCACACTGTCTGTGGAGCGTGTTTCTCTCTAAATAAATCCACTTCTTAGCTATCACTTTGTCTCTCACTGAATTCTTTCTTCGATGAGACATCAAGAACCTGAGCTTCATTACGTCCTGAAACCAGGTGTGTGATCTCAGTTGGAAGAGTGTGGGTTTTGACCAGGTTCAAGTCCCGGCCACGTGGGTTCAAGTCCCCATCTGAGGTGCACGGTTTCAGCTTCAGTCCCAAATCTATAGGATAACATGGGGAAAACTACATTTTCATAAATTATTTTCAGTTGGGAAACAAAAATTTGCTGTTGTACTGATAATTAGGCCCTTTCAAGAGGCATAGCTGTCGAAATGTGCCTTTAATCAGTATAAGATGCATAGTGCGTATTACCTAAAACTAAAGCTACACAGTTGGTTAAATCCATGATTTGGAGATTTAAGGTGAAATGTATAAAGCTTTATTAACCATGTGCGGACCACCTAAGGAAGACTTGGGGTGCATGATTTATATTTCTCTTTTTGCTTGGACCTTGATGCTCGTGTAAGTATTAAGTGATTTCATTTACTCTACACCAGTGTTATGTTTTTGGTCTTCTTAAAATTTATCTTGTTATTGAAGATCAGTATTAGGTTTAGAGCTGGGAGAACGTCAGTCTGTAATTTCCCTAAGATACAGCATTTTTTTTGTATCACCTGGACATTTTATATATATGATATAGATGAAAATGGATACCTATGTGAAGTTAACATGTATGACTCCCAGTATTTGAATCCCATTCCCATGTTTCTGAAACCGAGCAGGACCCTGTGGGGCTCCCGGGCACAAAAGCCTTTCAGTGTCCCCTTCTCTGAGTTCCAAAGGGCAAGTTCAAACCGCTGTTAATCAGGGAAGTAAGGGGATGCAAAGACAAGGGAGGAGCGTCAAGAAACAATAGTGCAGCCTAAGGGGCAGGGTCCTGGTTCTGCCTCAAGGGATACACATAATGTTATCTTTGAGCTCTTCTGCAGAACTAAAACCCCACCCAATGGAAGAGGTTAACTACTTGATGAAGCATTCTTCATTCCAGAGGTCACAGTTTGCCCATCATCACCTGAGGCCAGATGATCTCTGGATTGAAGGGATGCGGGCCCTGCACAGCGCCCTGATCCTTATCTGCAACACACCCCTGGACTATAAGATTCCTCACAGGTACCCGCCCCCATCCCTCCCACACCCCGACGGGTTGGGACACAGTTTTGAGGGCATTAGCCCTCTGTGGTCCCCTTAGCCTCACAAAGCAAGAAAGCTACTCTTTTCTACTTAACCCAAAACTCTGTCCCCGAGATTTAATTCGGTGTCGGGGTACAGAGGCCAGATTTGGCTTTGAGAATTCCTCACTGAATGGGTTTTGGTAGAAGAAAAAACCTGTCTCCCAGGGTGGGGGAATTAAACATCTAGATACTTATTTATTTGGCCTCTTTTACAGCGAAGCAGTACACATGAACTGGGACTGGTCAATCAGCCATAGCTGTCACAGGTTTGATTCCCTGAGCTAACAGAACAAAACTCAAGAGTGTGGAAGATCCATGTTGGAGGTGGTAACAAAGGTTCAAGATAGACTCCAGGGTTCCACAAGCAGAGGCAGTCTTGACCTCACTGGGATGGTAAGGGCTCCTGCCCTGACTAATATGGGTCACCTTGGGCAAGTGACTTAACTCCTTGAAGCCAGTTTCCTCATCTATAAATTGTGGACAACAATAATGAATACTTCCTAGAATTTTGGTGATAAATATAAAAGATAATATACGTAGTTAGCGTAGTATCTGGCACATAGTATGTGCCAAATCAATCGTTATTAAGAAATACAGGCTCTTCCCTCGTGGTCCCGTGGTTAAGACTTAACGCTTCCACTGCAGGGGGTTCCGGTTGGATCCCTGGTTGGGGAACTAAGATCCCACATGCCTCGCGGCAGGCGCTGCCAAAATAATAATAGTTTTAAAAAGAAAAGAAATACATTTCTGTGGGGTCTGAGTAAGGCAAAGATATGTCTGTTTATTTCCCAAGCATGACAGTTGGTGTGGGACACCATGGTAGGCACCCACCATGGTCAGCCATTGGCCTGAGTCAGTTAAACTAGTATTTAACCTCATGGAGACCGCCATTTCTTTTGTTCACCTTCACCTAGACCAAGGGTGATATAAGGGCCTTAATATATCTAGTGGAGGGTATTAAAGGAAAGGCAGAGATGGGAATTCCCTGGTGGTTAGGACTCCGCATTTCCACTGCAAGAGGCATGGGTTCAATCCCTTGTCAGGGAACTAAGATCCCGCATGCCTTGAGGCACCGCCAAAAAATAAAATTAAAAAAAAAAAAATAAGGAAAGGCAGACACACAAATATATAACAATAGGAAGACACAGAAGAGAAATGATCGTCTTAAACCACTTAAGAATGTTGCCTGGAGACTATTACAAAATTCTAGCAATCATTCTTCCCAGCTTTAACATTTTGGGGGCACAGTAGGAATTCTTGGCCTGAACAAGAAAATATTAACAAAAAGTCCCAAAACAAGTGTCCTAGCCCACGGAGTGAATGCTTTCCCAGTTTCGAAAGTCATGCAGTATCACTCCCACAGCATTCTATTAGTTAAAAAGAATCACTAAAAAAAAAAAAAAAAAAAAAAGAATCACTAAAGTTAGCCTAGATTCAAAACTAAGCAAAACACACACATACACACACACACAAACACTTCTTGATGGAAAGAGTGTAAAAAATTTTGCAGACAAGCTTTTAAAACTCCATATGATATATTGTTATACTTATTATATTTTTGACTCAGGTTCTAGGTTTTTACATATGTATTCTGGGTCTGGGATACTGAACATACCACTTATTTTGAGATCTAAGACTATAGTTCAAACATTATTTAAACAAAACTATTATATAGCATGTAGTAGATATTTTTAATTAAGGCATCTTTTACCCTAAATTCTCTTTTCAGAGTTTGGAAATATGTAGCAAATGTAACAGAATATATTAGCAAAAAGCGTTTGTCATAGCGGGAACTTTCTCAAAATAATTGTTAAAAATACAAATTAGATGTAAATGCTATGTATTTTTGTAGGCAACAGATGATATTAAATAGTCTTGTAGATAAGGTTCCCGCAAACTTCCCTCCCTAGAATTACCAGTGCATTAGAAATGATGCATTTGTTAAAAAGTGATGTCCTTAGCTTAAAAGTTTGTATAATCAATTCTATGGTTCACATATTTTGGCATTATTTTTTAAAATAAATTTATTTATTTTTATTTTTGGCTGTGTTGTGTCTTCGTTGCTGCATGCAGGCTTTCTCTAGTTGCAGTGAGCGGGGGGCTACTCTTCATTGCGATGCACGGGCTCCTCATTGCGGTGGCTTCTCTTGTTGCAGAGCACGGGTTCTAGACACGCGGGCTTCAATAGATGTGGCACGTGGGCTCAGTAGTTATGGCTTGCAGGCTCTAGAGTGCAGGCTCAGTAGTTGTGGCTCAGAGGCTTAGTTGCTCCGTGGCATGTAGGATCTTCCCAGACCAGGGCTCAAACCCATGTCCCCTGCATTGGCAGGTGGGTTCTTTAACCACTGCGCCACCAGGGAAGCCTTTTGTCATTATTTTAATTAGGAATTATTCATCACAATTTGTTCCAGATCAAGTCTAATGTCTGAGTCTGTGACCCTCTGCTAGTTCATTACTTTAAAAGAAACTCAATTTAATATTCATTGACAAGTATATTATCCTTATTTAGGGAAGACAAATTGTAGAGCTGACCTAAAAATGATCAGATACAAACAAAATTCACTAAAATTGACTCTCGCCTCATGCTTTTGGTTTGATATGGTATGACCTGCACTTCTGCCCTAATGTAATTCTCTTATCCAGTTATCATCCAAGCAGTCCCATGGGAAGTTCAGGTTTATGCTTTGAATGTGAGTATCATTTCCTTCCTCAGAGCAAAGAAAACATGAGAGTTTCTTGGGGGAAAAAAGCCTTTATCTGAAGGACAAAATATAGCCATGTTCTAATATAAAACTGGGGGAAAATTTTTATCTGTCAAAGAAGAGTTAGAGGTTGAAAATGTGAATAAATTATTATGATTCTGTAACTTGATTTTTAATGCCATGAATCAAAGCCTGGGCTGTGACCATGTTGTTTAAGAATGTCCCTCTTCATCAAGTCCCAGAAAACTAACCTACACCATTCTCTGTCCCACTTCATGATGTCACATTCTGTTACCACATTTGCCTTTCATTATATATGGTTTTGTACTCTTAATTAACTGTTTTATATGAATACTGTTTCCCCAACTAGATTGTAAATTCCCCAAACACTAAAAATTATTTGTATACACTTCTTAATGCCTTCCTCACTATTTAATAAAGTATTGGATATAAATATAATGGGCCCTTGCTAATTATGTAATTGTTTTTTATTTGAATTTAATTAAATTATTGAGAAGTAACATGTTAAACTTACATCTAAATAGAGTCAAAAATAACAATGGATATCAGAATCAGTTTAATTTTGTATAACTAATCTCTTCAAAGTAAAACAAAACTTTGATGATAAAAACATCAAGTAATGACCAATAATTATCATTTATGTTTTGACAAACAATTAATTATTCAGCAATAATACAAGCTAAAGGAGTAAAAAAATAACAAACAGTAAATTGTCAGAGAAAATAAGTGAAAGCTGAAATAATTGTGGTGATTCAGCTTTGTTAATTAAAATCTCCATTTCGTTATCTCTTTATTAAAAACAAACTAAAAAGAGTGACTCGAAGAAGACAATTTTTAACTTAGATAAGAATGTCATGATGGGACGTGGAATGAAAATTTCAGGAGTTGAAGATGTTCAGTTAGACCGTAGAAGGTCAGAGCATGAAGAAATCTTAAAAATGGCCCATATACCAGCCTGACATATCAGAGATCAAGAGATTTGCTATACATGTAAAAATTGATGACTAAACCAAGAATAGAAACAACCCCCTGTAAGTGCTCTTTTTAGCACAATATACAGATATTCACTCATCTATCATGAAGAGTAATGCACATTGGCTTAATCGTAAATGCT
Organism: Aethalodelphis obliquidens; assembly: GCF_003676395.1. Lineage (NCBI taxonomy): Eukaryota > Metazoa > Chordata > Mammalia > Artiodactyla > Delphinidae > Aethalodelphis > Aethalodelphis obliquidens. The sequence goes on from NW_020837975.1 coordinate 19,669,316, forward strand.
GTTGTTTGGAATCACCTAAAAACGTCTTCTTTTCCAAGGAATGTCTCAAATTGTCCATTTATCATCTTTTTTCACCCCCTGTACAATATGTCAATAGAGTACTTACTGCTAACCTTCCAAGTTGGTAGAGGAAACATACCTGTTCACATCATCTAGCACATCATGGACAAGGAGAAAACCTGGATTGAAATGGACTCTTTACCAGTCTGAGACTACTTATTGCCAATAGATAAAGTTTGGGCAATCAAGTGTTAACTTCGTATTCAAATCTCTCATTATATTCTTAAAAATTAATTCCACTAAAAATTAATGTAAAATTTAATTATTAAGTGCATATTTTAATAAATACATTAGCTTGTATTCCATGAGCATTCTGGCAAAAGAAAGCAAGCATTAACCCAAATGAAGGGCTTCTTTCATTAATTTAAGATATGTCCAAAATATGTAATCAAAAGATAAGTTTGGCAATGAATGCTGGAGAGGGTGTGGAGAAAAGGGAACCCTCTCGCACCGTTGGTGGGAATGTAAATTGGTACAGCCACTATGGAGAACAGTATGGAGGTTCCTTAAAAAACTAAAAATAGAACTACCATATGACCCCAGAATCCCACTACTGGGCATATACCCTGAGAAAACCATAATTCAAAAATAGTCATGTACCACAATGTTCACTGCAGCACTATTTACAATAGCCAGGACATGGAAGCAACCTGAGTGTCCATTGACAGATGGATGGATAAAGAAGATGTGGCACATATATACAATGGAATATTACTCAGCCATAAAAAGAAACGAAATTGAGTTATCTGTAGTGAGGTGGATGGACCTAGAGTCTGTCATACAGAGTGAAGTAAGTCAGAGAAAAACAAATACCGTATGCTACACATATACATGGAATCTATAAAAGAAAAAATGGTTCTGATGAACCTAGGGGCAGGACAGGAATAAAGACACAGACATAGAGAAGGGACTTGAACACACGGGGAGGTGGAAGGGTAAGCTGGGACAAAGTGAGAGAGTAGCATTGACGTACATACACTACCAAATGTAAAATAGATAGCTAGTGGGAAGCAGCTGCATCGCACTGGGAGATCAGTTCTGTGCTTTGTGACCAGCTAGAGGGAGGGTGGGAGGGAGAAGCAAGAGGGAGGGGTTATGAGGACATATGTATAGGTATAGCTGATTCACTTTTTATACAGCAGAAACGAACACAATGTTTTGTAAAGCAATTATACTCCAATGAAGATGTCAAAAAATAAAAAATTAAATTAAAAAACTAATAAAATAAAAAAAGATATGATATATTTGGAAAGTATATCATAAGTAAAAATCATCAGAGTACTCACACAGAGTCGGTAATCAATAAATATGCACTTAATAAATAAGACTATTTTCTTCTAGCTAGTGATAGAGCTTTATCCCTTTTTGCCTGTGGACTTACTGTCCAGAAAAATTGTAAAAACCTTGTACAAAAATAAGTAAGAGCACCAGAAAGTAAATTATCAGGGCCAGATGTAGATGCATAAAACAGACAATACATGCTCCAGTAGTTCAGTGGACAGAGAAATGCTTGGCGGGGGTGGGAGGAAAGGATGACTCACATAACTGGACTGGATGTTGTTGTTACAACAGAAACTCCTCAGAAAAAAATGATTCTGCAATTAAATCCTTTGAAGAGTTGTTTCACTGTTTCCATACAGACAGCTTTTGAACGCGTTTTTGTAGGACAGCATACCCAACTGAAGTGCAAAACTCGTTTACAAAAAACGTCTTTTCCTTATTACCTGAGGATCAAATAATAAATAATAATAATAAATGCAGCTTGAGGAGGAAAAGCCACACTCCCATTTATTCTTTTTTGTGTTTTACCTTAAAAGAAGCTTTGATATTTTTATACATCAGTCAGCATCCAGCTCATTTCCGTGCCGGTGTGTTAACCTTCTCCCTCTGGACACTTGGGATATTAATATTATCCTCTGTAACAATCAGCAGAAGAAATAAAGCATTTACACAAATACTGCAAATTAGATTAAACTGCAGTTCTGATGTAACCCTGTGACACACAGTTTCTTGCGAATTAAGCCAAATGTACTAGCATTTAATGACTAATCCTTTTAGGTATTTTAATGCCCAGATGAAGATTTATTGAGGAGAAAGGGAAAGCATATGCGGTTTTCCGTTAGAGCCTGCCTGCGGGCGGAGGATTGAGCAGATTGGCTTTTTTTAATTAATATTTCAGTTCTTTGTGTTTTGGCGGGCAGGTTGCACGTGGCCCTGGTACTGAACGGACAGCTCCTTTCTCTTAGGCTGTGTGCTGGGGGCTAGCAGAGTAGGAGGGCAGTGGCAGACCCAGGAGAGAGAAGAGGACGAAGGGGCGGGAGAGTGAGATCGAGTGCTGACTCCCCCCGCCCACGCTCCACACAGCCATAGGCTTGCCTCCTCTGGAAATTAACCTACTGATGTATATTGGTAAAATCAGTCATACTAGAAGCCTGCTCAGTTCAGCCACAAAAGAGGAGGAGAAAGCTTGTTAGACCCTCCTCCCTCCCCTGGGCTTACTACAAACAACTTTTCTAATGCTGGGAGGAGACCTTTGAAGATAAGAAAGGCAAGTTCGCCTGCGTTTTAGGAATCCCTCCTGCAGATGGGAAGATTCTAACTACTGAAATCTCCAGGATCACATTTGTTTTTAATGTTATGAAACCTTGTTGAGTAAAGTAATACATGCAAGTGGAGTGTGTGTGTGAATACATGTGTATATACATGAGTGTGTGTGTATATATCTGAAAGTATATAGAGAGACAGGGAAATAGAGTAGATATAAATATAGATAGATACAGACACAGAGCCTAATCCATGAACTTAAAAATATCGATGATCTTGAAAAACTTCTCCTTTTTAATTTAATTCAATTGTACACTGCTTTCAGACAAAGTTTGAACTTTGTTTTAAGGTTCATCTAGAAAAAATAGATATATAAGGCTCATCCAGTTATAAGAAAAAAGATGTAAGGAACTGTGAGCTATTGGTAACCACATGTTGTGTTCATTTAAGGGCCTCGAAACATTAAAATGTTATCACAGAAATGTGAGTTGGAAAATTTAAGGATTTTTCTGACTGTGTGTTCAACATCATTGCTGATGTCCTCTGAGTCTAGGTCTCCTAAATAAAATACTTTAAGTATATATCAACTATGTCACAAGTTTGTGTTAAGCTAAGACCTAGAACTTGTATTCCTATTTACATTTCTCCCCTTATGGCAGATATTAATTACTATTGTTTCTCATTTTCAATTCTCCCCTTCTTCTGGGCAAATAGGGAGATTACACTCTCCCTGCCCTGTAGTTAACCAGAGCCACATGACTAGATCTGGCCAACATACTTCTGGAACAAAGGATAATTTACTTGTACCAGAACCTGCAGAGCCCTCCCCAACCTTCACCTCCTGATAATGCAGAGATAAAGATCTCACTAGATCCCTGAGGCTATGGAAATGGAGGATAGCCGCCCTGGTGAGGTCTCCAAACCCACAATGGATTGTGTGCTTGAGAGAAATAAACTTTTGTTGTGTTAAACCACAGAGATTTTGGACTTGTTTGTTACCACATTGAAGCATGTTGTAATTTGACTAATAAACTCCTTTAAAAGAAAAAAAAAACAACAGTAAGCTGCCCATGGTCAGAATTGTCAATGATTGACATTTCTTGGGACATTATAAACCAACGCTCTTCAAAAGAAATAAAATGCAAGCCACATAAGTAATTTTAAATATTTAGTAGCCACATTTTAAAAAGAAAAAAGAAACAAGTAAACTTACTGTTAATAATATATTTATCAATATATCCAAAATATTATCTTTATAATTAGTACAAAAATTGAGATATTTTACATTATCTTTTTCATACTAAGTATTTGAAAATCAGGTGTGTAATTTTACACTTACAGCACATCTCAATTTGGACTAGCTTCATTTCCAATTGCCAGTGCCTTCTAGTCAAAAACCACCAAACACATGTCTGTAGCTGAAGAAACTGGGTTTATAACATGTTGTAATAAGGGAGGACACACATCATGAGGAATCACGGAACACCCAATAAAGTGTGTTAGAAAGAACTGATAGGATCTGGGTCTTGGTTGGGTGATTTCAGGGATGGTCCAAGGGAGCAAATGTTCACACTAGATTAAGTGCTCTCAGAAAGAGGGAGAACTTTATGATTGGGTATATCAATAAACTTTTTATAGAGAGGAAAAACTGAAGATAAAGCTGTATTGGTGAAGAAGCAGCAGTCACCAATATTAACCAAGAGAGGTGGGCTTCCCTGGTGGCGCAGTGGTTGGGAGTCCGCCTGCCGATGCAGGGGACACGGGTTCGTGCCCCGGTCCGGGAAGATCCCACATGTCGCAGATCCCACATGCCGCGGCTGGGCCCGTGAGCCATGGCCGCTGAGCCTGCATGTCTGGAGCCTGTGCTCCGCAACGGGAGAGGCCACAACAGTGAGAGGCCCGCATACAGGAAAAAAAAAAAAAAGAGAGAGAGGTGTATGTCGAGCACTTTTGTGTTCTGTGTTTGGACATGCTTATAGAGTAGTCTTGTTTCTGTCTTGATCCATCATGGTCACAGAGTGGCCCTGTCTGATGTTGATGTTCTGTGAGATGGTTTGTGTTCAACCAAACACCAAGATCTGACTGTGAGTGTCAGGCCAGCCTGTAGCAACACCAGGGCCTAACTGATAATACTAGTCCAACTCTTGGACATTGGGCGGGGTGTGGGGGGGAGGGGGAGGGGGGGAGGGTCAGTTTGTTTTTTTATTCTCAGAGTGCCTGTGTTAGTCTGCAAAGTCTGCCACAACAAAATGTCAGTGACTGAGTGGCTTAAAGAACAGAAATTAATTTTCTTACAGTTCTGGAGGCTGGAAGTCCAAGATCAAGGTGTCAGCAGGTTTGGTTTCTCCAGGAGCCTCTCTCTTTGGCATACAGATGGCTGAGTTCTTATCATGTCCTTACACGGCCTTTTCTTTGCAGGTACACATTTCTGGTGTCTCTCCCTCTTCTTATAAGGACATGAGTCATATTGGATTAGGGCTCCATTCTTATGACCTCATTTAACCTTTTTTTTTTTTTTAAATATTTATTTACTTACTTGGCTGTGCCGGGTCTTAGTTGCGGCATATGGGATCTAGTTCCCTGACCAGGGATTGAACCCAGGGCCCCCGGCAGCAGAAACTCAGCGTCTTAACCACTGGACCACCAGGGAAATCCCAACCTTAATTACCTCCTTAAAGGGGCCATCTTCAAATATAGTCACATCGGGGGTTAAGTCTTCAATAAATGAATTCTGGGGACACAATTCAGTCCATAACAGTGCACAATAGCCACATGTGCCTAGTTATGACTGCATGAGACAGCACAATTATTTCAGACAATCTGAAATTGATTGTATCTATTTGTTAGAGTCACACTGACTGGAGATATTTCCCAGGAGAATCCAAAAGATTTTGCAAATTTCACTGCTAGTAATGGAGCTCTGGATTTTCTTTGGTCTTTCTTTTTCTTTATGTTTCTTTCCCCTATAATGTAATGTACTGACTTCATGGTAGAGTTCTGTAATCAGGTGTGAAGATGGCCCAATTTTCTGCATTGGTGTGGAGTTGCATGAGTTAAATAAAATGGGTGAAACATCTTTCTGCTTTTTAGCATTTCTTAATGCCCAGTCAATGAATCACTTCTTAAAAATAGATTTTATGGTGTCATAAAACACTGACTCTGTCATTTCAAGTCACCCTACTGACATTCTTTCCAACCAAGTAAGAGTCATAACACAGCCTCAGTCTCATGTTTGATATACCATCTTGGGAAGAGATAAGATTACCTTTCTACACTTATTTCCTACTAAGCCAGTAGTCTTACTTATCTGTGGAAGTATGAGTTAGGTTCCATGTTCTCTGGGAAAAAGACAGATTTTGGAGTTATCTTTGGTTTGCTAATTTTGTAAAGGGAGAAAAAAGTGTTAGCGTGAATAATTTGAAATCCTAGACTTCTTTAAAACTTGGGTTATTTTGGTCACCATAATCTATACAACAGTGGTAAACAAGCACATGGTCAAGGTGTACAATTTCTTCATCTCAAGAATTTTGAATTTTGCTGCCAGCTGTATCTGAGATACACTGGACCTTGTCAATGAAAAGTCCATTGAAATGATGTCTCTCTAACATCCTGCATTACTACACCTCCTCTACCACCAGAGTCCAGATAATTAATGGAAGAGCTTCTTCCTCTAAGTCAAAACTGAATGTACCAAAGCAGAGAAACTACATGTGCTTAGTTTTGTCACCATCTAAATCTTAGCATTCAAATTGGAACACACTCCTGAAAGACTAATGCTGTTTCAACGTATTTAACTAGGGAAAGAAACCTGTTCTCTTTAACGGCTGGCACATAAGTATATGAGAAGTAGATAGTGTTCAATCATACAAAGAACCGTACACTGTATTATTTATCAGAATGTCTGCATTCATTACAGATATTTCTAATATATGACACATATTTAATACATCACAGTCTATACGTGTTTCCAGGGTCTTGTACCAGAGAGAAATCTCAATGCTAGGTTTAATCTCTAATTCCTCCAAAAGGGAAGGCTTGAGAGGTGTCATTTTCACATCTGACGATCACAAAAACATTAACCCATACTGTCCCACTTCACTGAACTTCTTAAAGTGGACATTCCGTGACATGATCTACTCCCAGCCAGGTTAGCAGGATATCCCTCAGGGGAAAAAGCTCCAAGTAGGCTGTCTTCTTTTCTGTGCTTATTTCTTCCTTCAGTTAAGACTCTCTACCTGAAGACAGAGAGAGAGAAAGGGAGTGAGTGGTTGAGAGAAGAAAAGGAAATTGATGGAGAGAGGATTACCAAAGGGCAGGAATGGCGATAGGCTGTTTCTGGGACGGCAATCTCCATCCTTTGCAGAAAACATTAAGAGACAGAGGAGATTTAGTGTGTCTATAGGGCTTCCCTGGTGGCGCAGTGGTCGAGAGTCCTGCGCGTCCGGAGCCTCTGCTCCGCGACAGGAGAGGCCACAACAGTGAGAGGCCTGCGTACCGCAAAAAATAAATAAATAAATAAATAGAGTGTGTCTATAGGTTCCCTCAAGGCTTTCTGTGAATCCAGAATGGAGAAGTGTCCCCTTCTGATTCTAGACTTCTAGAACACAGTCTCTGACATGGAAATTAGTAGCAATGTAGACATTTCTGTGAAGACAGACAAACCAGAATTCAGTGTTGGAAAGGATGGTCGTGGAAGAGACACAGTACTGCTCATCACGATTAAGGTTGATACAAACCTAATGAGGCAACTTGACCTACCAGCAAGAAGGTTATTTGCAGAAATAAATCATAACCAATCATTTTAAAGCACACTATCAGTTATGACGTGGTTCCATATACACGTACCGCATTTAATGTAACCTGGTTGTGAGAGAGAGCTAAATGGTTACGTAACTTTTCTGAAGCCACAGAGCTAACCGGTGGCACGATCTACGTATTCTTCATCATCCTCTACTTGCTCAAAGGGAAATCAAAAGAGAGAAATGTATCTTAACAGTTCTCCAAGGACCACATGAACCCTGTAACCAGAAAAGACTTTGGAGGAAGGGGCGTTACCACAGGCCACCAAAAATGGCAGGGCCCAAGTAGAAAAAAAAATTTTTTTAACAGAACGTCTTGTTGGGTAAGATGTGCAGTAAAGCAGAACTGGTACACATTTCTGGACAATATCCCTGGGCATTCCAGGCAGCAGACAGATAGTTGGGAAAAAAGGAATACGGTAAATATGGGTGGACCTGGAGTTTCAAAACAGAACTATTCAAGGGTAAGTAAAAGACAGACATGAGGTTTAAACAGCATGCACAGAGCGTGGAGATTCGGCAAGATTACATAATGAAGTCGAGAAAGTGTAAAAGCAAACACTAGCGCAGCCAAGTTGAAGAATAAAAGGGCGATTGCACCAGAGATTAAGATAAATAAAATAATAAGGCATTGTTCCAGTACATAAGGAAGAAAAGGTCAATGGAAAAATAAATGGGACCTCTGAGAGGCTGCTGGGGTAATTGACAGAAGAGGAAGACAAAGCTCTTTTAGTTTAAAAAAAAAAAAAAAAAAGAGGAGGCCTTGGTTGCCTGATTGCCTCAAAGCTCCCCAAGGCCACTAGGAGGGAGAAGAAGCAGAGGCAGGGGCTTGGGGTCAGCAACCAGGCAGACCCACAGGGGGTGGTTAGAAGGTAGGTGATATGACATGTGCTAGGGTGACCAGGACTCAAAGTATTGCAGATGGAGAAGCACACACGCTCCCCCTCCCTCAACCATGTCACTGAGAAGATGCCCAGGATATTGAGCCAAAGGTGAGACAGAAGCCTTTGAAGATTAGCGGGGAGGGAGCTAAAACAGCAGAATCCCAGGAAGGCATATGGGGACCCTGGGGCAAAAGTGGGGGGAGAGGGGGAGGAAGGGGGGGATGAAGAGGGGGGAGAGAGAAAGTGAGAAGAAAGAGAAGAAACAAAATTCAAAAAAAAATTTAAAGACCAAAATGTTAATTAAGTCAGGAGGAAATACAAATTAGCCATAAAAGAAGCGGGAGGGTGCGGGTAGCGAGTGGTCCATTCCCTGGATCCTGAATGAGGGGCTTTGGACTGAGTGTATGCAAGCGTCTGAGTTCTAGCTCTGGCTCTGTCCTTGTCGCTCGCTTAGTTGTGTGACTTTATACATCATATGTCAGCAAAGGGTAGGATCCTGTGACCTCTGAAGTCCCTCCCAGCCGGGTTTTCTTTGGTGCCATCTGTCCAAGGTCTGCAAAAATGGACCCTAGGGAAGCAAGGATGTCCTACTAATAAAGGCTCTCTTCTGGGGCCTTCTTAACAATCCCCTCCTTCCAAATAATAATACCCAACATTTATTAAATGCTCCCCTCAGTCCAGGCTAATCACAGAGATGATAGATAGATAGATAATAGATAGGCAATTTTTCCACTTAAGCCTCACAACAGCCAGAGGAGCTAAGTGTTAGTAACTTTTTTTTTTTTCCATTTTACAAGTGAGAAAATTAAGTGACTTGCTCAGGTAGAACTCAGGATTGAAGCTCAGGTTCTGTGGTTCCAAGTCCAACAGTCCTATTGCTGCATCTCGGTTACGAGGGGGTCCCGGAGGCCAGCAGTGGATCCACAAAGCCACAGCCTCCGTGGGACTGGGAAGCGCGTATAAGAGGAGCCTGGCGGGTACCGCCGGCCGCCCCTGTGGCCTGGCTCCAGGTGTGCGCCGCAGCCTCAGAGCATCCGTGCGGAGCCGGCCGGCCTCTGCCCCTGCCTACCGGGGATAGAGCCAGAACCTGACCTGCCTGGGTAGGGCGGGCAGCCTCTGGAAGCCCCACACGCAGTCCGTCACCAGGAAACTGAGGAGTCAGATCAAGGAGCCTGGATTTGCAGCCAGAGGTGTCAAGATGACCCTCCCTTACTGCAAAAGAAACCTGGGCCGGGCCTCAATGTGGGTATGTTTTGTTAGGCATCTAGAAAGGAATGGAGATGTGGGATAAAAGGAGGAAATTAAAACCTGCAAAAGTTTAGATGCAGTAGAAGCCAGAAGATGTAGTAGGGGGGAAAAAAAGTCTGGATTTGATGCCAAAAATCACTGAGTTAAAAGCTCGTGTGACCTAGGCTATCACTGAAACCTCTTTGACCCCCACTTTCACTGCTTGCTTACCTGCTGGGCGAGGGAGGGTCCAGGGCTTCAGGGTCCCCGTTTGCACTCATACCTACCTCATACTGACACTAATACACACTCTACCTACCCCAGAATACTTAACTCCTAGGTATGCTGTAAGGATACAATGACACCATGCTCGTAAAGAGCTCGGAACGGATCTGACACGTTTAAGTGCTCAGTGTTAGCTGTTGCTGTCACTTTACTCTTATTCTTTGCTCTATAAAAAGAGAGTAATGGGGAGAGGGAGTGTTCTCGGCATCGGAGGAGTCAACACTTGTAAAAGTGCTTAGTAAACGAAGGTTCCATTTACTGAAACGGCCGCCGGCCGACTTCCCAAAACCCCTAGTGCGCTGCAAGGCTAAACCACCGAGGGAGGAGAGAGCACGCAGCGCGGTCCTTTCCGAACTCATGCATTTCTTAGCTAAAAGAGGCAAGTTTCCCTTGGGAGAGCTAGGCCTCAGCTTCCTGTCACAAAGAGCACAGCCAGCCCAGAGGTCTCCAGGCGCCGCGCCCTCCCGGGCTCGCCCCGCTGCCTGGGGTTGAGCGCCCCCAGACCACGCGGGGACGACAAGGCAGGCGCTACAGGCGCCCCGGCTGCGCTGCCGGGAGAGGGTGGGAGCCCCGGTCCAACCAGGCAGCTGCTGCAGAAGGGCGAGGAGTCCGCCCTCTCGGATGAGGGCCTCCGCTCCAAGTTTCACTGTTATCAAAGGGAAGACTTCAGACGGGAGAGTTCTTCTGTTTAATTTTCGACTAATACGTTCGCGAGGCGTTTTAATTGCTTGCAAATGCATTTTCTCTGTACGATTACGGAATCCATGTTGCCTGTGGGCTGCAAGGCTAAGGCGGAATACAGATCCGCATTAGGCTTTTGACGATCAGCCCAGAGGGCGGGGCGGTAGGGTCCTGCCGGAGGAGGTTTTACCGAGGGGGAAAAAGAAACAAGAAAGAAAGAAAAAGAAAACGGAGTTTAAAAAAATCAATGACAACTCTTAAACTGAAATGACTGGGGAGTCTATCAGAAATGTTAATTTCCCCTAAATATCCCACAGCTCTTTTTAAGACTGGTCTGCCATTTCTCATTTGCAATTAAGGTAACGTTTTTCAAAAAGTGACCCTTCTGTTGTTGAAGGAAGAATGGGGATGCGGGTGGGGAATACCAAGAGGAAGAAGAGTTAGCAAAGCCTAACTGGAAAGGAAAGGGGAGGGACCTTTAGAAAGACACCCAGAGTTGGCACCAGCTGAGGCTAACTGAAGTAAGAAAGGCAAGTTATTCATTTTTGGCTGGGGGGGGGAGACGGAGTCTGACCCCGAGCACCTACATACCCACGTTGCCATGACTTTTCTCCCTTAATATCCTGGTCCTGTAACTGGGTCAAGTTTTCGATTTCTGCCTCCTGCCCAGAATCTGCCTGATTTGGAGCACTCTTCTCTGTCCACCTTGGCTAATCAGGAAAACTGAATGAACCAGGGATTAGCATACTGCCTGGTGGACCCAGCATGTTTCCCTTTCCACCACCTGAAGGATTGACACCACCCACCCACTCTCCCACGGTTACTACTGGTAGATGCTAGGAGAATCACACCAGAGTAGGTCCTTGAATAAGAAGAGGTTGCCAGGTCATTAAAAGCTTGAGTAACTGTGAAACTGGGGCTTCTTGAGCGAGGGCCCCCGAGGGCTCCCTGTGAGGTTGGCTCTTGGAAACCCCAGGCTGAGTTTGTCTTAGAAGACTAACCAGGGTGGAAGTGCTCATGGAGATTCACAAAGAAGTGAGGGCAGATAGAACCAGAATAAACACCACTAAGATAGGACACAGCAGTTGTTTACTTTTTTTTTTTTTTTTTTTTTGAATCTCTAAAGTCACCTCTGCTCTTTATGTGCATCCAGAATAAGGAGTGAAAGGGGCTTGGAGGCTTGGAAGGGTTAGGAGAAGTACTGATGAACAGATCTACACTTCTTGGTCACTTTGTGGAAAGAACATAGTGGATTTTTCAGTGTTCCACTGTCCTCCTGTACAAGTACCCTTCCGAAGCCAGGGTCTTCGCGATCATGAAAATTGTCTCCTATTGTGCCAGCTCATGTCTGGGCTCTGGAACTGTGTGCCCCGCTGGAGCAGAACACACTAAATGTCATTCTTAGACAATGTACACACATGCTCCCTTAAGGCATAAGTTTAATGGATTCAATCTCATCTCTACCTTCCTCTAAAGAGGAAGGAAGAAACAAAAGAAATGAGGAAGAACAGAGGGAGGGAAAGAAGATACTGTGGTCGATGTATGTGTATATCCAAGGAAGTATTTTTGGTTGAAAATGCCCAAATAATTACAGTCCTTAACCACTCTACTTCACTTAGAATTATGCAAGCAATTCTGTAGGAAAAGTCTGTTCAAGCAACAGGAGAACAAAGTCCATAGAAAATCCATTTGGAGGAGCAAAAGAAATCCCAAGTAGGAATAAGAAGAAACAGGAGGAGGAGAAACACGTGTTTAATAACTAGGGATAGGCACTTGCTTGTTGTTACTTGTCCACAAAACTCAAACACGCACTGAGTGGCAGATCCTTTCTATGGAGATGTTTGGGACTGGATGAAAACTGGGGTGACCAGTACGGTACCAGCCTAGAAGCCCAGGAAGGGACCTGAGCTTTCTACACCAGAGTCTGAACTGTAGGAAACCATTCAGAAACTCTCTTCTCTAGCTCTGGATCCTAACCAAAACAAACCCGTTAAATATAAAGATTTCTCTGCTGATTCCTAAAGTGGCTGCGGTGGAACAATCCCTCCTGGAGTGGAGCGTGGACTCAGAAGGCAGAGCAGAAGCGCTGGGTGCTAAGAGAGACCCTCTCCAGCTTCTAGGGTGCCGGGCTGGCAGGGTTGCTCTGTGCTTTTATGAGCTATCTTGAGTGCACCGGAGCGGGTCCGGCTTCGGCTCAGGCTGGGATGCTCACTACCGGTTTCCCCAGGGAGGGAGCCCCAGGCGATTGTCACTGTGTCTCCAACTCACCATGGCCAGTTAATTCAATTACACCTCCCGCTGGAGAATGTGTGGCCAGTCGCTCTCCCGGAAAGGGCCAAAGCAGAGAAAGGGGAATTAGCTTTGCTGAAAAGCCCAGCCTTTGGGTCAAGCAGGATGGCACTTATTAATTGCTCAAGACTATTAATTGGATGGGAAGGGAAGGTGGTGGGGGGGACTGTCTGACAGAAACAAACCCCGAGCGCGCTCATCACACACACACACAGACACCAAGCACAGCACACACCTGCCTCAATGAGTTTCTTTAGAAAAGGGGCGCGCCAAGCAACCCCAGAGCAGATGGAAGGGAGCTGCTGACCAGTATGTACATATGGCGCTGATGATTTCCCCAACTTCTCTTTCACGGACAAACAGCTTTTTTTCTTTTTCTTTCTTTCTTTTTTTTTTTTTTTAAAGTTGGGATGAGGCGAGAGGGAGCAGTTGGCCAAATGGGGTTTCCCTACAGTTTAGACGCTGGTGTGGGAAGCTGGGGCACTGGGATGGGAGGAGAGCTTTCCAAAGAAGCCATAGGCCCTGGCAAAGTAGACTCCTAAGCTAAAGGAGATGCTGTTTACCCTCCCCGCTTCATCTCCTTTAAATACAAGTTTTTTTTCTCATCCCTCGTGATCTTTACTTTCCTCTGATACCACGGCGTGGGGGGGGGGGGGCGGTCAAGAAGCACAGTAAATGAAGCCTGGACGCCTTTTGTCTTGGTACCTAGAAGTCACTCAGGAAAACTGGGTGGGGTTAGGGAATGGAAGGGAGAGGTACGTTTGTCAGTTCTTCGGTGATGTCCAGAAGGGTTCAGATGGCCGGGACAAATGGAGGTCATTCTGTGGATGTACTCAGCTCCAGGCCAGAGCTCATTACCGGGAGTACCAGAAGTGCGGGGGCCGCGTGTGGACCTTCGCCCCAACAGGGCCAAACGCAGAGGCCAAATGCGCTGGGACAGCAGTCAGAGCAGGCGGCCAAGACGTCCTGAGCCTCCTGGTCGTTCCCGAGGGAGAGGGTTTTGCGTCTGCTGCCTGGACCTAAGCCAGGCAAAGAAGGTCCCTTCGCCTTCAATGAAGATGTATCTGACAGTAGGGGAGTTGAGGGAGGGGTTTGCGGCTTGTCTGAGAAGGGGCCGTCCTTTCCCATTTGAGCTGGGATGTACTGGGAAACCAACAAGAGCCACCAGGAAAAGCGCGTCTGGCCATTCTCTAGATAACCTGCACATTCTTCTGGGGGGAGGTTTGTACCTCCGCAGGGGCGGGCGCTCCTGGGGTAAGGTGTTGGGGGCAGGCCCCGGCTGCCACGGACGCGTATTTTGTCTGTGGGTGGAATACAGAGGCCTCTCTCCGTCCTGGCAAACAAAAGATTCCACTGCAAGCATTTTGGGAGTCAGCCTCTCAGTGGCAATGGCCTTTATCTCACCCCTCCTACTTAAAGATCAAGTTGGTCATCCTTCCTTTTCATCTTTGTTGAGCTGACTTCATTAGACCAAAATATGGAATTTCGAGAAGTTGGGAGGGGGGCACTTGCGCACCCTGAAAAGGGGAGCAAGTGCTGGCAGCTGATCCCTGCGCAGGACTGAAGCACCGCGGATCTCCATCTCAGACAGTGCATTTCAATTCTTGTCGTGTGGCTTTGTCCATTTATATAAAGCAAAGAGTGCTGAGTGACAGCCCCAGTTAGCCTGCATGAGCAGATCCTAATAAACCCTCCCAAACCCCGACCTAAAAAAAAAGAAAAAGAAAAAAAAAAAGCCACATGCCTGCCTGTTTGCCTGCGGCTTGTTATTAAGACACCTTCTCAGCTTAAACACTCAAAAGCCAACCAAATGCAATGGCAATTAAGACGAAATTACCCCTTCTATCTCTGAGATGAGTCTGGGGCCAGCCGGTTCTTAGGAGGCAGGCAGGGCTGGTGAGCGGACTCAGCAGAGCCTCAGTATTGCGGGCCTGTAGCCACTGCTACCCGCTCTAGGCGCTAGACCACTTGATGCGGGAAGATGAATTTTGAATGAAGTGAAACTCAAATACTGTTTGGAAGTCGAGAAATCCACCGAGGAGACAGAGATAAGTGTGCACTGCCTCCTTCATGCCCTCTCTTTGTAAAATATTACTTTCAAACATTTAAGGGTCTGGGGGGGGTAATGGTATTCAAATACCTGGTGCCCCTGCTAAATGGTCCATACAACATTCAGCAGTCTTTTCGAAAAAGTAGTAAAACACAAAAAGAGGGGGAAAATAGGTTGGGTTGAGGAGTGGAAGACAACGTTTCACCTAAATGTAGAATCTTGTCACAAGTCTTTATTCTCTTATATTTTTCTTAAATATATGGCCAGTTACACTCTTTCTTTATGATGGAAACTTGGGACTGTCCATCATGGTTATTTGTTTTAAAGCTGCTGAAAGTGTAAGCTACTGCCAGGTGTTGCCTTTCAAAAAAGGGAAAAGAACCCAAATTCATGTAAATATGGAAAGAGGAGTATTGTTCCCACTTGGTCAAAGGCAGATACCCCCAAGTCTGGGTGAAATTGATTTGGGTACTCGTTGGAAAAAGCAGCTTTCAGCATCCAGGGAGTGGAACCAATAGGCATGAACACTTACTTGTGTAAAAGGAAGCTTTAATTAATATATATTTCTATCTCTAATATACACACATCGGGGCTAGATCTTTATCTTCACAATAAAATGTGTGCAAATGCTCTTTGCAGAGATGAGTCCCCACCTCAGTCGGTATAGAAAAGCATGATAAAGGTTGGAAAAAATGGATAAAAATGTTGAAAGAACCTCCAGTTCCTTATTAGGCGAAGATACAATATTTATTCCTTGTCTCCTGGGATAAATCTCTTCTGCCTATTGTCCGCCCAGTTCTCAGTGCTGATGCTTAATTTTCAAAACTTCTATATTACCAAGGGACCTACGACATCAGCCAAAGAAATACTCAGCAAGTACAAAATCTGTTCCAGGGAGCTGCTTTTGTGCAGAGGGAAAATTTTGTTCCTACAGGTTTTTAAGTGGGTACTAGGCAAGGAGCTATCTGATCTGGGCAAAGCCATTACAATTTAGATCTCTATCTATAGAACATTTTTTTTCCTTAAAAAAAATTGGAAAATACAAGAAGTTTGGATTTTTTTCCCGATTCTTTTTTTGGAGGGGGAAATTGCATCGTAAGCTTTCGGAGAAACCCAACATGTCAACTACCTTTCCGGGACTAGTCCACGATGCCGAGGTATTATTACTTTTTTTTTTTTTTTGAGCGCGCGTGTGTGTGGCGGCGGCGGCGTGGCGGCGGCGGTGGCAGCTTCCCCTGTCTCTAATTTTTATCGGACCGTTACGTTTAATTATAATCTGGCTTTCGGGGGAAGTTAAGGAAGGAAAAGGGAGAAAGTTCGTTATGACATCTGTCGCCAGGAAGGGCAACTCTCTGCCACGTTAAGAAACATTTGGCATAATGAGGGGAAAAACATAATCCTAATAATAAAGAAAGGGAGGAGGGGGTGAGAAGAGAGATAGAGATGGGAAAAAGATACTCAGAAAGGCAAAGAGATTGATGGGGTGGGGGGCGGTAGGTGGACAAGGGGGTGGGGAACACGCACCCCTTTTGGAATGGGCTTATTCTAGGAGACTAAAGCAGAAAGGGGGGAGTCGGATTCCCTGCCCCAAATGGTTAAGAAAATGAGCAAGTTGGGCGATTTGCACAGACTGGATTTTTTTTAAATATATAGATAAAAGATTTTGAGCAGCTCTGGCAGAACATCCCAGCGTGCACAGCCGCGGCATCTCGTCGTTGGCAGCGGGTTGGAGTGGCGAGGCGCTGCGCCTGTGGACGCTCTCGTTCTGCTGCCCGCAGCCCCGGAGTCAGTGGCAAATCTGGCTCCCGGGTCCGGCTCCCTGTGCAAGTTGGGCAGGGGCTGTGCGTGTGTGTGTGTGTGTGTGTGTGTGCGCGCGCGCGCGCGTGTGTGTGTCACCCGCACCTATATAGGGTGGGGGATATTTTTCCGAGCTCTCGACTGTGAGGACGAGGCCGCCCACCCCCAGTCCGCCTGCTCGCACAGGCTCCCCGGCGAAGGCGCGCAGCCCGGCTGCGGCTCGGCACGAGCCCTGCGCGCTCGCGCCCCTCGGAGAGCCGGAGAAAAGCTCCCGGCTCCGGGACAGCCGCGCCTCGGTTGCAAAATGACAAACCTCAAGTTTTTCTGCTCTCCCTTTTCCCCCTCTTCCTTCCAGATACGTCACGACGGATCAAACAGCTACCGTTTGATGCAGCTTGGCTGTCTGGAGTCCGTAGCCAATTCCACTGTCGCCTATTCCTCCTCTTCCCCTCTAACTTACTCCACCACCGGCACCGAGTTTGCGTCCCCCTACTTCTCCACTAACCACCAGTACACCCCGCTCCACCACCAGTCCTTCCATTACGAGTTTCAGCACAGCCACCCGGCCGTCACTCCCGACGCCTACTCTCTGAACTCGCTCCACCACTCGCAACAGTACTACCAGCAGATCCACCACGGGGAGCCCACCGACTTTATTAACCTGCACAATGCGCGGGCGCTCAAGTCGTCCTGCCTGGACGAGCAGAGGCGGGAGCTGGGCTGCCTCGATGCCTACCGCCGCCACGACCTGTCCCTCATGAGCCATGGCTCTCAGTATGGAATGCACCCAGATCAAAGACTCCTGCCAGGGCCCAGCCTGGGGCTGGCCGCCGCGGGAGCCGAAGACTTGCAGGTAAATAAGCATGCGGCGAATTTGCGCCCTCCCCTCCTCTCCCTCCCCCTCCCGCGCCGTTAATAATCCGACTGTAAGCCGTCTCCCCGCGCCACCTCTCTCTCTCTCTCTCTCTCTCTCTCTCTCTCACACACACACACACACACACACACACACACTCACTCACACACACGCACACATACACACCACTTAGGGAAAGTTATCAAAACAATTAAAGGAGGCGTGTGCCACTCTGTCCCTCTCATTGGAGCAGGCATTTCACCTGGACGCTCGGGAGTCCAGCTAGCTGCGGGCCCCCCCACTTTCCGGCGTTCTGCACTGAGGTCTTTTGTGAATCCACATTTCTGTCCCTGAGGCATGGGGTGGGGGAGATCACGTAGGCTGGGGTTGAGCCAACTGGACTCAGCGTAAGACCCGATGAGTTGATGACCAATCGTACCCTCAGTCTCGGAGCTTTGCTGCGTCTACCCGCGTGTTCCAGGCATTTGTCCCAGACTGAGCTTGTGGGGCGCGTACTATGAATTGGGGGGGCTGGTTTGTTCTCAGAACATTTGGGGGACCCTGAGCGCCAGCTAAAATTTCACCAAATATCCTAGATCGTTGTGGACAGTAAAGAATCGCAAATGTAAGCCTCAAAAATTTACCCCAATGAAAGGCTCTGCACAATGCAATTGGCCGGCGTGTGGGCTTGAGCCTGATTCTCGCTGCCCGAGGAGCACCCAATCCCGTCACCTGGCTGAACGAGTCACAACTTTGTTTTCACTCTCCAAGCCATTAATTTTTACAAAAGATGCAACTCCTTAGAAAGAAGGAAAGGAAACAAGGGAAGAGAGAGGGGGAGAGAAAATGAATAGGAAGGGAGGAAGAAAGGAGAAAAGGTAGGGAGGGAGCGAGGGAGAAAGTAATAAAGGGAGAAAGAGAGGAAGGAAGGAAGGAAGGAAGGAAGGAATTCAGATATGGTGAAGGCGATGACTCAATCAAATGATCTCTCCTACTTTCTCTCTTAATGTATTTTTGCACATTGTTTGCCAACAATAGAATATATGATTATGCAGACATACTGTCACAGCCACATTTCAAACAAATAAGTCCACACATGTCCCAAACAGAACCCAGAAGACACGAGTTTGTGCATTCTTTTGGCTGAAAGTACAGCTCTGCCCGCGAGTCCACACGAAGGTGGCCACTTTCTCCAAGGTCCCCACAATGAAAGGAGAGATACTGGAAGAGCACGAGTCGGAGACATAAGAGATCCCTCGTTGCGCACAGAAAATCTTTCCCCCTCACTTACCTCTGAGCAAGGGATTATTTAAAAATTAAAGCGAAAGCCCTTACAGTCCCAACAAAGAGCCCAAGCCACAAAATCCGCGCACGAGAAAAAAGGTTTGGCTCCATAAACCTTGCTTTCTACATTTACATTCACGAAATAATTTTATACGCTCAGGGCATTTTTACATTTTTCACAAGGATCTCCTTATGTCTCAAGAGGAAAAAAATCTGCCATTCAATGCTTAGCTCAACTAAAACCTATTTACTCCTTTTAATAGCCACGTCTGCCGCTGATTTTTTTGTATCTGTACAAATTTTTTTCCTGTGCTAGGCACAAAGCCGGGCATTTTTCAAAAGAGGGGATTAGAACATTTGCAAGCACGAGACAAAGAGCGAATCCCGTGCAAAAGAACACCGTAGTTTATCCAATTTTCGACTTAGTGCCATTCAACTGGTCATTTATGCAATGTCATCCGACCAAACAACATGTTTTACTTATGAGGGGGAAAAGTTTGTTAAGTGAAGAGACAAAGATTCATTTCCTCTAAGAAAATAAACATCTTAACGGTGCGCCAGAGACAGGGAGGGAAAGTGATTCACTTCCTTGGAGAACTTCTGGCCTCTACCTTTTCCATTTCAGACATTTTGAAAACTTTACTTTCATCCTATGTCTTTTAACATTCTTAACCTCCTTTTTGCCATTTTTTGCTCATAGTGAGGGAAAATTCATCATGAGAGAAACACTCCAAGACACTAGAAGAAATAGAGGAGAATGGTATATATTTATGCATCTATGTCTACAGAAGGGTGTATATACATTTTTGATACAGATATAGAAGCAAGTTGTAAGTTTGGCAAGTTATTTTCTTCCACCCCTCCTGGACTTAGTTGTCAGAATGAAAAAGAAAAAGAAAAAAAGTCATAGCTACTTTTAAAAAGAGAAATGGGGAGGGGATGTGTGGGAGAAACCCGTCTCTCTCCTTTTATTTCTTCCTTTTTAAAACATTCATCAGCATATGCCTCATTTCAAATGCAACAAATGTAAATATACTTTTCCCTGCACAGAATTTTAAGTGAAAGTCCAATGGTTTGGAGGGCGGTCTAAGTCTGCCTAACAGATGCAAACAGTCTTGTGGCTTCAGTTCCATCTTTGAGTCCCCTAAAAAGATTTGCTATGGCCAACAAAGGAAACTGTCACACCTTTTCCCATCACCGCTTTAATTTATGCTCAGTCTCCAACTTTTTTTTTTCATATTGATTTGATAATCACTTTAAGGCAGAACAGTTAAAATAAGAAAGAACTCGTGAGTAGGTTGAAAAGGGGGGTCTTACAGGCCTGCCTCAATATGGTGAAAATGGGGAAGCGAAAGGGAGCCAGGGCTGTAAAGGTTGTTTTGTAAAGTGGGTTTTTATTATGCACCGACTCTCTCCGCATTTACTTAACTCTTCACGGGCTGTTGGGTAGGTTAACACCCTTCAAGGCCTCTTTCAAGTCCAATACCTCGTTTGTTTGTAAAGGAAAATGAGCCTTTAACACATTTCGACTCAGAAAAAAGAAAGAAGACAGAGAGAGAGAAATTTTTATTTTTCTTAATCAAAAATCAGCAGACCTTTTCCTCCTTCCCAGCTCAAATGATCCCTCAATCCATTAGGAGGCTGAAGGTCTACAGTGAGTGACACTGAAGGTGTTTCCTCCATAAGACACACTTTGGGTAGCATGATAGGATGCTCCTACATCTGGAGTAAAACAGAACCCTCCTAAGAGATCTTGAATCCTGCACTTGAAATAGCTCCTATGAGCTCCCAAGAAACCCACAGTGCCAGACTTGACGCTTCTGGTGTCATTTGCTCCACGCAGAAAATGCCGTGGAAACTGTCTATATATATGCTGTGTGCCTTGATGGAGACTCAAAGCGTTTCTCATTCTCTTATGCCAAGATAAAAGGCGCTCCTGTGCTTTGAAGTGTAATATTGTATGGTGCTGTAAAATGCATACCTTAAAATTTATACAACTTTTAGATTGTGGTTTTTCTGACACTTTTTCCCCTTAAAATTGTGTGTGCTTCCAAACTTGCTTCAGCTCAGTGGTTGCATTTAAATGTCTACTTTGGGGTTATGGGGAGATGGGGTTCGGGGTGGGACAGGTTGAAAGACTTAACTAATGTATCTCTTAGTATCTATATGAGTGATTTTCTTTCTTTTTCTTTTATTAAGGGCTCTGTGGAAGCCCAGTGTGGGCTCGTTCTCAATGGCCAAGGTGGAGTGATAAGAAGAGGTAAGTAACAACATATTAAAACTAAACATTCTTCTCTCATCTGTTACTTTGCCTTCAAAGTCCAGTGATGCTTTTAAACATCAGATCCCCATCTGATGATAGAGGAAACAATGACTCTTGGTCAATTACTCTTGTCCCACACAGGCATACCCACATGAAAAAGTTTCCCTTCCTCTACTGAGGCTTGAACCAGCCTGTGTCCAAAAGGCTGTGATAGAAGAGATTTGCTCTTCCTCAATGGAGCAGTGACAGAACCAAAGTTAGAGGCAAAAAAAAAGGGGGAAAAAAATCCTTCTCACACTCCCTTTTCCCATCACCACATCCTCGAGCAGAATTTCTGGTCTCTTTTACCCCTAAATGTGCCAGCCACAGCCTGGGTGTTTGAGGTAATGATGTTAGCTTGAGGCTTTGAGAGGTTAAATTCATTGGGCTTCAGGGAAGGCTAATGAAACACCAATATTGTAGCTGCCCTCATTTTTCTAAGTGTCCAGAACATTTCTTTCTTTAAGAGAGGGTGAGAGGAGGAGGTGGTGTTAACTGTACCGGATAAAGCTTTCTTGTTCCCATCTGTTGAGGGAAACATCTGAATCCAGAGTTACCCATGGAATTGGAAGGTGGGGGGTAGGCAAGAGTGGAGAGCTGTTGATTTTGGCTCAGACGCTGATGGGAGCTGCATCTCAAATATTCCATTTTGACAAAAGGTTTTGAACTATGACATTTTAAGGGCCTCAAGGCAGTGCCAATTTTGCTGGCTTCCCCACTTCACTGTACCCAGAGCCTCTGAAGCTTATTTTCCTAGCAAGCTGAGTAACCCGAGGAGCACACGAGGCAAGGCGGACCAGCTGTTACCCCAACTTCATATGAATTAATAAGATGTGGCCTATTCACTAGGACTAATTCCAGCTCCAGGGCCGCAGTTGTCTCTAGTAACCGAACCACTAAAAACTGAGTCATTTCTGACGGCACCAAATAAATGTCCTTCAGTCCCTCTCCACCCCTTTCAAAGCTTGTTAAAAGACTCCAGTGTTTTTCCAAAGAAAAAAATGCATCTATAGGAAGCAACGGATTATTCCATGTTTAAACTGCAGGTTTTACAACCCAATGTCCAATGTGAAACTCCGTTTAAATTGAGGTGGGAAGAAAACAGAGTTTTCCTTTGGGAAACTGACTATTGTCAGAGTGGATATTTGGAACTTCCATTAAATGGCTATTTAAATCTTTTGTTTCACCCCATGGCGATTTGAAAATTAGTATTTTTTAAACTACTACTGTTGCTCCACAGAGATTTTAAAAAATGAGCCGTATTAAGCTTGTCAGACAGGCCAATACTCAGCCATTTTGAAATGACATGAAATAGGCCCAGACTAGTGAAAATTGAAATAAAATATACATATTATTGGAGAGAGGGATTAAAATACACAGTGAAAGAGGGACCAGGTGACGTGCTGATCCGGGTCCGTTGGGGTGCTCACACTAAAGGTGAGGCCAAGTACTCAGGGCTCCCGGAGATGTCGGTGGTGCTGAAGGACAGCGCCACTAATTAGAGCCCGGAGCTGTCTCCTCCCAGAGCCCGGCTCGCGCTACTGCGTTTTTGCATTCAGTTCCGCAGTGGCTCCAACATCACCTTCTCAAATGCTTGGCAATTACATCCGATCGTACAATAGCTGGCAGGGGATGAGAATTATGAGGCCGAGGCGGAGAGCTGGAAGGGAGGCGGCTGTGCAATCCGTTGAATTTTCGTTAAGAGATTTAGGGGATAGCCCTCACCACCCGCCCAGGAAAGGCCAAAGCTCTCCAGTCACTACAAGATGGAAACTGCGTGCCTGTCCTCTCAGGGCCATGGAAATGGGCTTCCTTAGGTAACGTTTGATTGCTCTTGTAGAATTCGGTGTCATTCACCTAAAAATAGGAGCCGAATTTATTTTAAACCAAACATTGATCTTTTAGAAGAACGGCGTGGCTCCAAGGAGAGAGGGGAGGTAACTTGGGGTTTACGACTGTATTGTTTGACTAAAGCCTAATCCTTCCCCCCTCCATGCAAAGGCATTCAGAATTTAGCTGCTGAGTTTATTCCATTTCCACGTGTCTTAGAGAAAGGCCAATTAATTTAGTTGAGCCTCGGAGACCAGGGTGTGTGTCTGTGTGTGTCTGTTTACTCTGAAAGGATCAATGTTCAGGACAATTTGCAAATGGATAGCAAGGAAGTCTTGCATTAAAAGGTGATGTTTGTCCTGCCGCCTGCCCAGCTCTTTCATCTCAGGACTCCCCGTTTTTGAAGAAACGCTAAGGAAGTCCCTTCTCTCTATTGTCACTGGTAGCACACAGGATTCTAACATCAATAGCTCGAGTCACCTTTGTTCATCAAAAATCGGGAGGGCTTTAACTCAAGCTCTCTGCTATGTCGCCATATTGTGCAATAGCTCAGATGGAAAAGTCTGTTTCTCTTCTAATCCATGCTTTACAGGTGACTCACCATATGAAACATGATTTCTTGAAAAGCAAAACTTTTTGCCATTTTTCCTCTCCTGCTGAGCTCTCGGATGAACTTACATTTCTAATGATTTCCAGAATTTACTGTGGGAGGAAAAAAATAGATTTCACTTCTCAAGACCCCTGGATGCTCTTTTAGAAAAAAGGACAGTGCCCTAAATGCCCTACACGAATTCATCAGGGAGAGGCTGTCCTGTTTGCAGTGTGGTACGTGTGCTTGTCGGGGGGAGGTGTGTGTCTCAGTTCTTTAAATTTGGCCACTTCTGTTTGCAAAGAACAAAATACCATTTCCCTGACTCACTCTGGTAAGTGGCAGTTACACTGTCTTTGCCTATAATGAAGCCCTATAGCCAAAGAACGCGGAAGAGGGTCAGCGGCGAGGTAATTACCACCTAGATAAAATATTTGCCACCGCGTCGGAGGTGCAGCTCCCCGAGCGCTCACTCTCGGTTAATGGTGTGCGCGATTTTGCCCGCAGCTCCGCCACTCCAACCATCAGAACCAATAATCTTTACTTTACCCTGTGCTCGCGTATCGATAGCTTCTCTCGCCTCCGGCACTGGCTTTGATATGTTAATATTTCTGAGTAGCAAATTCTGCAGAGATCATATTAATGTTGTACGTACAGAGTGGAGCTTTGCCTTCGTTGAATATTCAGATACTGGGTTTCAAAAGGCATCTCTTGAAGAAATGAGGCTTCTATTTACAGGAGTCGTCTGTGTTTTTAATCATTAAAAAAAAAAAAAAAAAAGGAGAAGAAGAAGAAAAAGAAAGGAAAACCCACTCTTCTTTTCCCCTTGAATCTTCCGAGGCTCCCTTATGGCCCCTTCCCCTTTGTCAGATGCTCATCCCTTTCATTTCTCGCTCTGAGAATTTAATAGTAGGACAACAATGTTGATGACGACGATGATGATGATGATGAAACTAATAGTGAGAGGATTCAGATTGGAAATGCAGGAGTAGGGGTTCAGTTGGCCCATGGCTTTCAGAAGAGGATGGAGATGAGATGAGAAGACCCAGCTTTTTCATATTTGGGTGGAAAGGGACATTTTGGCCCTGGTCTTTTTTTTTTGTGAAATCGGGATGGCAAACTCAAAAAAAAAAAAAAAAAAAGGAAGAAAAAAAAAAAGAAAAAAGTGAAGAGGGGAAGCGCCCTTGTTTCGCTTTGTGATCACTCTGCCTTGCAGCCCCAGGCTAATTTCAGAAGCTTAAATACCGCCATAGCCTCTGGGCCACGCGGAGAGGGAGCGGACCCGGCCACGGGAAGGAAGGAGCGCTTACTGGATTGCCCGTGGCTACACAAAATACAAACTACTTTGAATCAAAACATTTTGGGGGAATTAATATGATCTGAACTCTGCACGTTTTAAGAGAGCTGGAGTGCGTCAGATCGCTTAGAGGTGACTGGCACACCAGCGGAGGCATTTACGCTGCGGTGCAAACACTGTCAGATCTGATTTAATTTAAAACAAAAAATGCTTCCGTGAAAGGGGGGCTTACCATCAGTCGCCCAGTCTGCCATTAACCGGGTGGATGGACCCGACCACTCTTCCCGTCTGCAGCCTTCACGGCTGCCCACAGGCGGCTTGAGCAGAAGGATGAGATTTCCTTTGTTTTTTCGGGTTTCGCGAGGGCCCTGGGCTTTGGAACTGGAGTTAGAGAGAGACTTTGACTCTTTCAGCAGCTCCTGGAAGGAGTAAGATTAAAGGGGGGGGGGGGAGTGAGAAGCCCTATTCCTTTTCTTTTGTCAGAGCCCCTGGAATCTCTGTTTACTTAAATCACCAAAACTCATCACTGTGGCTCATCCACTGTGAAAATACTGTCAGAAATACACCTGGGGCTTCGCCTGCCGTCTTAGTGCCCAAACACAGATGCTGCAGATGCAGAATTCAGTCTCCTTTATATGAAGTATAAAATTCATGTACCGAAGGATCTAGAGGCATGGTTTGTTGGAAATCTATTTTAGGGGCAGGGGAGCTACTTTTCCATAGCCTACTGATGTCTCTCTAATTTCTTTACTGCTTTGGACATCACCAAAAGCCAAAGCACTCTCTGCACACACGTTACACACCGACCACTACCTTAAACCAGAAGGTCTCTCCGTGCAGACCTCCCTTTCTTTTGTTCTGCGTGGAATCTCGACCTGGATAAGCGCATTCAGACTTGGTAACCCAGTAATACCTGTAACGACCTATCCTTCCCCCAAACAGTGCAACTAGCTGCGGATGCGGCATCCGAGGCCTATTTGATTGCAGTTAGGCCCCTTATCCCTTTACTGTTTGATTACAATTAACATCTGCTTTGCGTGGAGGGAGGGGATTACGTGGGGCGAGGGATGGGTAATTGGGACTGAGAAGGGCGAGAGGCTAGAGAGAAAGCAGCCGAGAATGCTCCTACCCTACCCCGTTTACACGCGCACCTCACAGAAATGCAGCCGCAGAACAAACAGGGACAGGAAACTCCTGTAATCACTTACACATTTTTTAATGTGTCAGAAAAAAACGAGCGATCACTGGAGATGAAGAAGGGGAGAAAAAAATCCCTGCCATTTGTATTTCTTTCATTTGAATTGTAAACATCTGTTTGGCTGTAAGGCGAACAGAGCATTTATTTTGCTCTCCAGATTTGGTCTAATGATGTCAACACCGAGGCGGCGGCGAGTGGGGCGGCGCTGCGGCTTTGGAGAGGTTGCGCGCACGGGCCCGCGCCCGGAAGCCCGCGGGAAGTATTGATCGCACCTGCGTAGCGTGCGGGGCCTCTAGCCGTCCTCAGCTCTGCTCCGAGGCGGGAAGGCACCCGGAGGGGAAGAGTAGCTTAGAGGCAGCTTTAGGGGTTCCAGGGGAGCCGCAGTTCCTGGGAGAGGGCCCGGATTCTTACCTCTGCCCTAATTGCCTGGAAGGAGAAGAGGAAAAGCGGACCCAGGCAGAGGCGCCTGGCTTTCCGATTCCGTAGCTGCGTAAAAAGTGGGCGGGTCTTGTCGCGCTCTGCAGCTTGCGCCCAGCGCCGCGGCGGTTGTTCAACACAATGGTAAGGTTGAGTGGCCTTAACTCGGGTTAACGAGCACGCGTGCGTCCGTTTTCCGTTGTACCTCCTCACAATAAATAAGGGAAATAAATGGAGCAGGTGTGAGCATCCCCATTTTTGAGATGGGCAGACGGAGGCCCAGAATTACCCGCCTAAGGTCGCATGGGTCACTAGTTGGCCAACCTTTTACCTCTTTCCCTCCCCCACACCGTCCCCAGCACGCCAAGGCGGGTGCAGCCCCATCCCCGTGCTTTTTTGGCCTCACGGGATCTGACAAAGTCTGGCCGCTGGAGGATCTGCATCTCTGTATTTTGTGCTGGTTTTGTTCCCCACACAGGCTTTGGTTGACTTTTCACTGTAGTTGTGGCAAAGTTATCCCTTTTATGATAGCCACGTCCTAACAAGTGACCTTGAGTAGATGATTTCTTATGCTGTTACTATAGCTACCCATCTGAGTTTGCAGCATCACTGGAAGTAGGAAGCTCTATCTCCAAATGTCGATTTTTAAAATAGTAAATTCCATGGAAGTATTGCGTCTGTGCACTATGAATGGAAAAGGGGAGTACTCTAGAGAAGTTTGGCATGAGAACCCTAGCTATGGCACCAGAGACACCCCTAACTGGAGTGCTGGGTCTAGAATGAATATTGCATAATTTCAATAAGAGCTGACATGCAACACAGGCACCAAGAGGAACTTCAGCTAGTGACACTGGGGAGGAACACTCTAAATGGCTTGACGTAGTTGACCCTTTCATGACTTTCCTTTTCTGAAATCTCATCATTGCCATCTGTAGTCTGGAGCCCCTTAGAGACGTCCCACCTTCATTCCAAATGCAAAACGCTGGTTATGTTGACCTATTACTCTTTTCTTTCTCCTTAAAAAATAAACCACTGGGAAGAAAGACATCAGGTTCCCCACATGCTGCTGTAAACTCTACAAGTTGCCAAATCTTTAACCAGGACAAGAGAGTTCCCCAAGGCTGCAGCAATGCCAAGTATCAAAGTAACAGAAATTCCCTTTAAAGATGCTGTGACATAAAAAATAAAAGACTCTAGAGTTGATGGCTAATCCTGAATACAAAATAAATCCTCCAGGCGATTTGTGTGTGCATAAAGCATATTCTTAATATGCAGCCTGTGTGACTTACCTAATAAATGCTTATTTGAGCATAAGCCAGAAGGCTAACCTGGATGCAGGAGAGAAGACCCAGGGCCCAGACAGTTCTCTCTTGGCTAGCTGGCAGACTCAGTGACTTCCCTGAGAACAGCTGGCTTTCAGCACAGGGGGTTCACTTTGCCCAAAGGGGGCAGTTTTCCAGTTGGAGAAAGCCCAATATAACTCCTTCTTTTACAAAAATTATAATCTTCTGCAACTCCCTAAATTTGATTTTTAACCTACTGCAGATTAACAAAGATAGGAAAGTTCTAAAATTGTGCCCTTTCCTTTCCTGGAAAACAACATGTACACTGATAATGAACTTGAGACCGGTTGGGTGAGATTCTTGTGTTCTCCACTGTGTGTGTACTGGCTAGCATGCAAGAGAGGAAGATTTATGTAAGAATATAAATTTGCTGATGATTCATAGTGACCATAGTTGAAAGCCCATTTTCAGGAGAAAATGTGTGAATTTTGAGTAAAAACATTATTATTTATTTCCTTTCTTTTTCTTTTCTTTCTTTCTTTCTTTTTTTTTTTTTCGGCTGTGCGTGCGGCTTGTAGGAACTTAGTTCCCTGACAAGGAGTTGAAGCCAGGCCCCCAGCAGTGGAAACTCAGAGTCCTAACCACTGGACCACCAGGGAACTCCCTTATTTTCTTAATATTTTTGCTTCAGATGACCTCACTATTGCCTAAGTCCTAAAGCTAACAGGGTCATGATTCTTACAACACAACAATAAAACCCAGATTCACTGATATCTAGCTTACTTTCCTGTTCATCTCAACTTTTGACAGGTCACTTGAGTTTACTTTTAAAATACATTTTGCATCTAGAGGTAAAAAGTGAGAGTATCAGTGAAAGTATAGTGGTAGTTTCAAGACCAGAAATCTGCAGAAATTATTATTATTATTATTTGTTTAAAAATTCTCTCTGAGATTGTGAGGTGGGGAAGCACAGTTGAATTTGTTTTTCCAGCTCCTGAGGCAGGCATTTGTATATTTTTTCACTATATTGGCCACAAGTTTAACTGCCAAGAAGAATTTCAATTCGATCATTGAGACTATGACCTTTCAGGCTTCAAACTGAGGGCAGGTTTCCAGACACCAGCATTGGGAATTTAGCCAAGTGTACAGGACTCGTCTTCCAGCCTGTAGAGAGCTGGCTGCTTGGATGTTCTCAATATCCGGTCCTGTGTTTTGGAGTAGGGGGCATTCAGGGTGATCTCCAGCCTCGGAATGCTTAGGGAGAAAGACCCGGGTCCTAGCACTTTCAGGGGAATCTTGGATAACTGTAGGACAGCAGGAGGAATTCCAGAAAGCACAGGGGTAGAAACACTTTAAGAGTGGGGCAAAGTTAGCCTGTTCTCTGCACCCAGGTCCAGGGCCCCTTTGTCCTTTTAAACATCCTCCCAGATTCCTTAGCCCTGGTGCCTAGAAAACACACCTGAATCTGAATGCCACAGACCTGATGGACATAACATTCCATCTGAGCTGCTCACTCAAGGAAGGGAAGGCAGGTGGTGACTCCTACACCAGTGCTTCTCAAAGTGTAATGAGCAAAACTACAAATAGAACTACCATACGACCCAGCAATCCCACTACTGGGCATATACCCTGAGAAAACCACAATTCAAAAAGAGCCATGTACCAAAATGTTCATTGCTGCTCTATTTACAATAGCCCGGAGATGGAAACAACCTAAGTGTCCATCATCGGATGAATGGATAAAGAAGATGTGGCACATATATACAATGGAATATTACTCAGCCATAAAAAGAAACGAAATTGAGCTATTTGTAATGAGGTGGATAGACCTAGAGTCTGTCATACAGAGTGAAGTAAGTCAGAAAGAGAGAGACAAATACTGTATGCTAACACATATATATGGAATTTAAGAAAAAAATGTCATGAAGAACCTAGGGGTAAGACAGGAATAAAGACACAGACCTGCTAGAGAATGAACTTGAGGCTATGGGGAGGGGGAAGGGTAAGGTGTGACAAAGCGAGAGAGAGGCATGGACATATATACACTACCAAACGTAAGGCAGATAGCTAGTGGGAAGCAGCCGCATAGCACAGGGAGATCAGCTCAGCGCTTTGTGACCGCCTGGAGGGGTGGGATAGGGAGGGTGGGAGGGAGGGAGACAAGAGGGAAGAGATATGGGAACATATATATATATATATAACTGATTCATTTTGTTGTAAAGCAGAAACTAACACACCATTGTAAAGCAATTATACTCCAATAAAGATGTTAAAAAAAAGTAATGAGCATATGAATCACCTGAGGGACTCGTTCAAATGCAGACTCTGACTCAGAAGGTCTGTGGTTGGGCCTGAGATTCTGCATTTCTAACACGCTGCCAAGGAGATGCCAGTGCTGCCAGTTGAGAACTACCCTTTGAGTAAAAATATTGGACAACACTCTCTTGCCCATTTTTCTTCCTCCACCTACTTTTTTCTCATTTCCCTCATAGAACTTGACTGTTTTCTGGAGATGGGTCTTAAGATTACCCATAACTGAAGAAATACAATGTATGCTCAGAAAAGCAACCTTTGAATTTGAACTTGCCACTGAACCTCCAAAGCTCTGCCCTCAGATTATTCAGGGCACAGGGAGGAGCCTTGGATCCTGAGGCTGTACAGCCACTGCATTAGCAGCGTGGACACTGGCTCAGGATTTTTGCGTTAAGGGAGGATCCGGCAGTAGGAAACCCTCCCCACTGATGATCACTTTGCGTCCTCAAATCTACTTCAGCTGCCTGAGGTTAGGGGACGTTCTCTGTTATTCCTGGAGGAGAGAAAAGCTCCAAGGGGCTTTCTGGACCTTGGAGACAGAAGGCTTCTGCTCCAGGAGCCCCAGCAGGGCGAAATTGCTTTAGTGATTTTGCTAACAGCAGTTAACTTTGCTTTGTTCTCTACTAGTAATAACGATAATAACAAATACAGTAACATTATTGGCCATTAACATTTAATGTGTTACTCTTACTATGTTCTAAGTCTGGTGCTGTGTTTGATTGTGTGTGCTGATCCTGACGGCTGACATATGTAGAGAAATTTGACCAATTATCCACTCACATGGGTTGGGAGTTTCTGGCAATGGGCACATGAGTTTTAGTGGTACCTGGGGATTGAATGACTCTGGTGCCTATAGTTGTTAGATGATCGAGGGGAGAGAGATGGCGCTTCTCAAACATTTTAGAAAAGAGCTTCAAAACTTTTGTCTATATAGTAAGTCATGGATTAAAAAAAAACCCTATCCATTGTGTTTATGCGTGCACATACAAAAACACACACACACAGAGCCATGGATATATAATATCTACCCTTTGTGGGTATTTACCTAATTGAAGTGTTTCTTGTTGTGGATGATGTCAAAATTAAATTTGGTGGGCCAGCCAACACTCCATAAGATGCTAATTTTGGCTAAAATATTTTAATTTTTATACCCTCACAAATATTTTCTGTGTGATATTTGAAAGACAAACCTTGAGTGTTATTTGAAAGGACATCTTCAGAGCAGCTGTCTGAGATGATCCAGGTGATATATGTATAAGGAAAATTGTGCCAGGTGTTTCCAAATCCTATGTAGTGTTGTGATAGTAAGTTTATCACATGTGTTTTATGTTGTTATCTGCTCACACAGTCACTAATATATAATATATATTTCCCTCCAAAGGTGGCACCTGCGTGGTCAACCCCACAGACTTGTTTTGCTCTGTCCCTGGTCGTTTGTCCCTTCTCAGTTCTACTTCCAAATACAAGGTGACCATTGCTGAGGTGAAGAGACGCCTCTCACCACCTGAATGCCTCAATGCTTCACTCTTGGGAGGCATTTTGAGAAGGTAAGAAAAAGGTGTTTTCTGGCACTGCGGTCTTCTAACTGTACTGGTACCACGCTCCCCAACCCTCAGCCCTTACATTTTCTGTCCCATGTTGAATACCCCATGTGGTCAAGTCTTCTCATCATTTTACTCCGAATGTCAACCTTCAAAACCTAGCTTTTGTTTGTTTTCGGACAGAGCAAAATCCAAGAATGGGGGTCGCTGCCTGAGGGAGAAACTGGATAGGCTTGGCCTGAACTTGCCAGCCGGAAGACGGAAAGCAGCCAACGTTACCCTCCTCACTTCCTTAGTTGAAGGTATGACTTTTTAGCTCCGCAAGGTAATGATGGAAGGTTAGCAATTCTTTGAAATTCACGTTTGTTTGATTATGCTGTTTCATTTTTGTCTATACTGTTACGATAGTTACAGGTGAATTTCCCAACTAATCATGATAATGAAGATTAAATTAGACTTAATATAAGGCTTAGATATTGATTCATAAACTATCATCTGATTTACTAATCTTGGCAGTAATAGGAAAGAAGATAACAATAGAAGATTTAGGTACTTAGACAAGTATTCCCCACATAACAGCAAGAAAAAAACTCTGCAATTGTGATTTTTATTATTGTTTATTTTAGCGTTCAGATAAATCTGGTTTAACTCATTGTTATTCAGTGCAACATGATCTACAGGATAAATAATAATCCTTTATAGAGAGTTCACAGGACTCAAGACATGGCACCAAGCCTGAGAGCACACTGTATTAATCCGATAGACATCTCTTAAAGTACAGTGAAGTTCCACGGCTTTATGTGTGGGTAAGCTGACTCACAGAAAGGTTAAGGTTCGCCAGTGGGGTAGACACAGACGTGGAAACATACTCCCAGAAGTTTTTGTTTTCCAATTTACCTTTTCCCTTGTGTTTCTTCTGTAAGAACTAAACTTTACATATTCTCATTCAGTCTTCTAAGAAGAGGTATTATTGGAGACCTTTTAAACTTTGTGGAGGAGCTTTTGAATTCAAAGGAGAGTTCTTCCATAACCTAGAATGCTATTGCCTTAAATATGAACGAAGAAGCCTTTTTGCCAAGCCTTATCTGAGCACACCTATGACACTTTTCTTGCATTGGTTTCTCACTTGACCATAAGACACTGTAGGAAGTAAAAGGTAAGTGAAACATACAAACAAACATCTTGCCTTTTTCCAGATTATCAACACACACTACTTACTGAACAACTCTGTGAAGTAGTGTGTTCTTGACCTTGGTCTTGGCAAAATTGCTTTGGTGATTTTGGTATTTTTTTTAAAAATATTTATTTATTTATTTAGGCTGCACCAGGTTTTAGTTGTGACACATGGGATCTTTAGTTGCGGCATGTATGTGGGACCTAGTTCCCTGACCAGGGATCAAACCCGGGCCCTCTGCATTGGGAGTGCAGAGTCTTACCCACTGGGCCACCAGGGAAGTCCCTGATTTTGCTATTAACAGGTATCTTTGCTTTACTCCCTAATTGTAATAATGATAACAACCACAATAGTATTATTGGTCATGAACATTTAATAAGTGTTAACTGTTACTATGTTATATATCTTGTGCTGTTTGCTGTGTATACTAATACTAAGAGCTGGCATATGGTAAAGGGAGTTGACCCATAATCCATCCATGGGGGCTGGGCGTACTCAAGGAAGAGCAAAGTAGAAAAAAATGACTCATGGATTGATTCTAAAGAGAGACAGATTCCCGCTTAGTTTAAGTGAAAACATCATGAAAATTATAGCTATCTAACAAAAGAACAAAATCTGTTCAAAATATGAGTGGATTCAAGAATCATATGAATCGTAGAACATGATTGGTTCTCAAACCCAATTCCACAGTAAAATCATGGGCCTGGGCCCCATTCCCAAACCACTTGAAATGCAGTCTCCGGGGGTACGGCATAGGTATCTACATTTTCAAAAACACCCCCTGATGTATAATGAGGCTTAAGGATCATTGACTTAAATGTTCCTTGAGATACTTTTCATGTAACTGGTGTGAAAAGTAAAGGCCCTAAGAGAGACCTTTATCCAAGGTGTCTGTGAATGTCTATCCAGTAAAACCTGAAGAACCCTAAAAGGGTATATTCAGAATTCTTCTTATTGATTTTTTGTTAGCCCACAACACCAGAGCACCCTGTGTGGGAATCATTGATGGACGCTCACAGAAAGGATACAGGTTAAAACGTGAAATCCTAGGACAATCTCGTGGTCTTGCCATCTACTCTTCCAGCAAAACTCTCCTATCACAAAAGTGCTTCGCTTGTGTTCACCTCTGCTCACAGAGGTGTCACATCAGCCTTGGCTGATGGAACTTAAGACTGTATCCTTCTCAGATACATCTCACTTTAACTGGATGCTTTTGAAATCCCCCAAATATTCATGGTGTAGAGAAATAAATATTTTATTGTTGAATTCCAGGCATTCTGATGGAACTGAGGAAATGAGATTTAGGGGCAAAGGGACCTTTTACATTCCTCAACTCCCCACATGTTACATTATGACCCTCAAATGTGTGCATTCTCTCTCTCACACACACATGCGTCTTAAGTTTCACTACTATGTACTATGTTCTGTGGTATTTTTATTCCATTTCATATTTTTGTATTCTTTTAAAATGCTGATTGTAAACCCACTACTTTTAAATGCTGAGTGTAAGCCCACTAAATTTATTTCAAGACTCATTGTTGAGTCATGGGTCATGACCCATGGTTTAAAAAACTACAAGTGGTCTTAGGACAAGAGGAGAACCTAATATGTGTGACCTTTGTCCTCTTTGTGCTTACATGGATTTAATTCAGTTATTTCAAGCTTGTTTTGCTTATACCATTTTAGCTGGTAAATTAAAACTTTACCATGGTTACTGGTTGGTATTCATAGACCTTGAATCGACCATGTCTTTGGTAATATTTTTGCCCCTCAATCAAACATTTTTGCGGGAGCCAGTGACATTTTAGATTAGTTTTTTCCAGAAATTCTAAAATGAGATTTCCAATTGTCAAAAATGGTCCATCAGCTTTCTTATAAACCTAAGATTCTGTAGGAAAGAATACTAATTGTTTTCATCATTTAGAAACTTTTTATCTTCCTGATGGCCCAAGACATTGCTGGGGTTCAGTCCAGCAATGGTTCAATCCTTCTCCATTTTGGTACAGCACTTGAGAACAAGATAATTCTGACTGGCTTTATTCCTCCTCGACCACACTTGGAAATAAATCTCCTAAAGGTTGACCTTCTGCGACTTTTTAGTACTTGTCTCGGCCCCTTTGTGGGGATGCTTTGAATACAGCCTTGCCATTGATGCTGTTTTGATAAAAATCCCAAAGACAGAGTAGTGTATGGGGACCCTGCTAGACTCTCCATGCAGACATGATTTACCCTTTGTCAAGATTCAATCAGTGAACAGTAAGGTACCTTATAACAGGGAATGAAATTAGCAAATGAAGGTATGGTTTTCAAAAACTACCCTTGTCACTAACCTCACAGTGGTTTCATCGTGATATTCCTAGGTTTCCACATTTGCCTTGGGTTTTCAATCATTTTGTTTTAAATTATTTTATAATCATTTCCCCCTGTATTTCTTTTAAATGGAGTCACTCTACTAATAGTGCCATTCTAGCATCATTGTCAAATCAACATCTTAGAGTCATTATTTTAGGGACTATTTTAGGAATTTATGAGAGGGCTATTTCATGCAAATTTATAATATTTAAATTATTCACAACATTTCTGTTACAAATAGCATTGCGCCTAATAATCAGTGGGATGAAGAACTCAAGACTGACTAACTTTTTTCACCAGATAAAGTTGTTTGGAAAGTGAACATTTTAGTAAGGCACATATTTAGAGTGGGGATTTTTTTTCGGTCCACGTAGCACAGATATATTTGACCTACAATGAGATATGAGTATTTGAATTCAGAGTCCACTGAATGTAATACTGGATCATATTCCTTTTTTACCATATGTCTTCATTTAATGGGGTTTAGATATATAACTAATGGTTGGTACAACTTCTTGTACCCACTTTATCATAAGCCTGGAGTTCTTTTTATTTTCCCTTGTTAATCACATTGCTATGACTTCTTCTTTGTCCACTCTGGTATCTATAACATTAGAGAGTTGTCATTTTCTGGAAAATTCAGGGAATTAGAATTGCTTAACCCGATTCGCTGATCTTCCTGAGATCTTGGGATAATCCCAGACTCTTCCAGAGTGGGAGAAATTCTATATCTGGAAAACATTCAAAGAGTTTGGCCAATATTATTGTTCTAGTTCTAATACTCCTGCTATATATTTATTATTTATGAATCACCAATTAGCTGCTTCCTCTATATTTTATTCCAGAACAATCTTTGCAACGTTGGTGGTTGTTAAAACAAGTATAAGGGGTCAATTGTGGCAGGAATGAGGAGTCATTCCTGTCTATCTCTCCCACCTCACTTGAGGTTTTCCAAGATGGCCAAAGTTATGGAGTGCTGCTGGAGGGAAGTTTTGTTCGCTTGAGTGGGGTGCTTTCCTGGGACTTGCAAAGGCTCATAGAGCATTCTCAGGCAGCACCAGGAGTTCCAAAAGCATAGTTAAGTCCTTAAACATAAATGCCTTGGCTTTCA
Organism: Aethalodelphis obliquidens; assembly: GCF_003676395.1. NCBI lineage: Eukaryota > Metazoa > Chordata > Mammalia > Artiodactyla > Delphinidae > Aethalodelphis > Aethalodelphis obliquidens. The sequence continues at coordinate 19,705,476 of NW_020837975.1, forward strand.
GTTTGTCGTGACCAGATATCAAGTTCTGTTTATATATATATTTAAAAAACAGTATGGGGCAGTGAAGGGTATAAATATGCATCAGCAAAAGAAAGGGGACCATTTACACATATTGTGTGTGGTATCTATTCACTCTTTTCAAATCTAAACCTTTAGTCCCTTTTGCCTCCTTCTTTAGTTTTCCCTCATTCCTTCCTTCCTTCCTTCCTTCCTTCCTTCCTTCCTTCCTTCCTTCCTTCTTTCCTTTCTTTTTAAAGTAAGCTCCCAGCCCCTGTCCTGCACACCTCACCTCATCCCTTGGCCTAGTGCCTCCACCTCTGCCCCCAGTAATAACACTTTTGACATTTGGCTGACTTTGGGCAGGTTGCTTAACCTGACTGAGCTTCATTTTCCTAACTTACAGATAAGGATCACACTATCTGTGATGTTTAGGGTAATGCTAGCTGTTATAACAGTTAATTTCCAAATTTTCAGTGGCTTAACACAGTAGAAGCTTATTTCTCACTCTTCACAGATGACGTGGGTGTTTCTCCTCCGGGCCCTTCCCTCCTCTTAGTCTCATTCAGGGACCAGAGTACTTCCACCTCTAACTATGCCCTCCTCTAGGTCCTGGGAGCCCTAGGCATTCAGCTCACAATAAGGAAAGACACGATGGTGAAAGGACACAGCTTCCAATCCACTTGGCCAGGAATTGGCCCACGTTGCTACCGTATACATTCCATGACAACTAGTCCCATGGCTATGCCTAATTCCAGAGGCATGAGATATACCAGAAAATGTAGTGTCTAGCTGGGCAGAATCTTCTCAGCAACAACTCTATAGTGTAAAAGAAAGGACAAATCTTGGACGGTCCAGCTCCCATTTCTGCCACATCTGCCTCGTGTGTCTTTTGTAGAATTAAATACATTCGCTACATTAAACACTTGACACAGTGGGGCAAAGAGACACTTAATAAAAATTAGTACCTGTTCTCTTGTCTCTTTCTCCCTAAACAATAGTGTTACTTAATAGCAGAATTTACTCAGGATCATAAAACTTTAACCCTGGAGGGAAATGGAAGATTGAGTAGTCTAAGGCAGTGGGACATAGCACACGTGGTTAAAGAGTATGCTTCTGGAGCCAAATAACCTTGTTTGAACCCACTTCTACCACTTACTAGCTGTGTGCTCTAGGGAAAGACTCACAACCTCTCTGAGCATCAGTGTCCTTACCTATAAAGGGGTGTTAATAATAGTACCCTCCTCATAAGGTTGTTGCCGGAGTGAAATCAGAATGTTTATAAAGCAGTTCACAGGGTGCCCAGCAAAAAGTTGGTGTCGATAAATTTTAGTTATCTTTATTCTCAAGTGAGAAAACTAAGGTACAGTGAGATTAACCATTTTGCACAGGATCATGGGAGCAGCAAGGAGGAGAACCCAGGTCTTCTGGTTTGCAGCATCACCATGTGTTTTCCACTCGGATTTATGTTAGTGGCATGGATTCTGAACAGTTGCATTGCTGAACTACTTCTGAATTTAACTATATATTTATAGTTAGAGTTACAACAGTTATAACAATATAACTAAGGAATAGAAAGAAGTTATCAATTCCTGAGCCGGTTTTTCACCATGGATTGGACATCCGTGCTGCTAGGAATCCTGGGCAAGCTTGTGGGGCTTTTTTGCATCCAATAGTACAAGCTGTTTTTAACATCCTGATGCACCATCTGCTGCCACTTAATCCCCCAAAGTTAGGATGACATTAAATCTTGGTTCTTTCTGTTTTTCTGGAATAATTATCAATAGTGTCTCTTGTGCTTTCAAAAGGGTGCCAATCTAGTTAGTTAGTTAGGAGACTATCCTACAAAACCTTTTCCTTCCACTTCAGCCAAATCAACCTAAGGTAGGAGACAGGAATGTAATCACTTGGTGCTATTTCCCCTTTGTCTTTAATCCTGAGCCTATATGATTGCATTTCCAAGAAACCAGGGAAAAGAACGATCAACTTGACAATGAATGCTTTCCTATAAACGAGATATTAGGGAGCAAGTTTTCTTCGTACGATTAGTCCATGGCTTTTTAATTTAGGAAGAGGTATTGTTCACTACTTGAGGCTTGTAGGATTCAAACGCCAAAATCCTTTTGCCAAGTATCAGTGATAATACACGCACAGGGCACACTCAGCATTATTTGCTCTTCTCTCGGAATTTAGGACAAAGGTGCTATTCCCCTTGTCTTCACACAGGTACCAGAGTGGGTTTCTCTGGATATGTGGAGCTTAGGGCTAATCTCTGAGGACGCACAGCATGGCTGTAGGTCTGAAAGGACCATCATCCCAACATAACTCCTTCACCAGCCATTCCAGACATCACATTTCCACCTAAGTCCCTCCTCTGGGATAAAGGTTTCCAGCTTTCTTCTAAAACTGTATGTGATATTAAAAGGGTAATACATTGACCCCTTGTTATATTGTTATAATAGTTCTAACTGGTGATCACTTTAGTCACACGATGACCTGGAAGAGCCTAATCACTAGGGGACCCTGGTGTCCCCTTTTGCACACAAACACTCTAGCATTGACAATGTCTTCTCGGGCACAGCTTTGCATTTCAGAGCTGCCAGTGGAATTGGACTCAATAAGTAAATGCTAGTGCTGTCTATGTTAGTCATTTTAAGGTCTTTCTTGGAAAAATGCCTTTTTTTTTTTTCAGACTTATAGGTATTATCTGTAAATTTCTTATTCTAAGTCATGGAATGGTTTCTATCGAGAGACCCTGCTTTGATAATTGATCATTAGGTAACAATTCGATATTGTTGTCTAATATCTGAGAACTCATGTCTATCAGAATTTTCAATAATTGATCTCAGTATCTTACAATATTATGGATAAATAGACATCATCTCAGAGGAATCTTCTTAAATCATTCGCTTACTTCCTAATAGTGCTCCCCTGACCTGTATCTTACGGTTTCATTCATTTTCAGGGAGAAACGTGTTTACATGTAGAGGGTAGAGGAAATAGGCTATTGCACACATGCCCTTGTGTCTGACTGTGTGCTTGTGGTGTGCTTGGATTCCTACTCCTATTCTGGCACAAAAAAACAAATGCATCCAAGCCTGTTCGGCTCAGTCCTGCCTTTGCCCCTTTGGTCCAGCATGCTACTCACTCCTGCAAATCACGAAGCTTCCTCAGAAGCACGTCTCTGCATTACTTTCCTAGGTTTGTTCTTTTTTCTACTATGCTCTCTTTCAAAGTTCATGCCAACTAATGCGCTTCTCAAAACTCAGTTTCTGCTTTTCTCCATTGTTTACATTTGTCAAAATGCGTAGGTGTTCTAATAAAATGGTAGATTGTAATTATTCCTAATGACGTCTAACTCCTACTGAATAGTAATGAAAGTTTTGGAATTGCTTAGGTTTTAATTTACAACAAGTATTTTAGTTTAGATGAAATCTTTCTAAGAACTGAGTCAGAGAGCAGTTTTGCTTTTTAATTAATATAATTTTAAGTAGGTAATTCGTTAGATGGTAAAAATTCAAAAGTTACAAAGGATATATAGTGAAATGTCTCCTTTTCACTCTATTCCCCATTTAGATCCCCTCCTGGAAGAAACAAATGTTACTGGTTTCTCTGTTTCCTTCCAAGGATATATATGTGTATGCATAGTTTTGGTTTTTATTTTAAAAATTATAGCACTCTATACACACTGTTCTGCACATTTTTTCACACATTATCTTAGTTTTATTTTCAGTTTTTACAAGTTGTTCATTCTTTTAAACATGCACAGTATTCCGTTGTTTTGAGTGCATCGTAATTTATTTAACCAGTGACCTACTAAATATCATATAGGTGCTTTTAATCTTTGGCTATTACTAATAATGCTACAATAAGCAACCTCACACTTACATAAATAATTCTTCAGATATGCAAGTATATCTGTTCAATAAATTCCTAAGAATGTGTTGCAGGGTCAAAAGATATTTGCATTTGTAATTTTAAAAGATTATTGGAGGGAAGAGATATGGGAACATATGTATATGCATAACTGATTCACTTTGTTATAAAGCAGAAACTAACACACCATTGTAAAGCAATTATACCCCAATAAAGATGTTAAAAAAAAAAAAAAGATTATTGGAAGATGGCTCTTTGCAGTGGTTGTAAATTTATAATTCTATCAGTGATGGGGGTAAGAAGCATCGATATGCTAGTACTTCCCTATACTCTAGCCCAAGCAGGGTGCTATCAATTTTTTGATCTTTGCTCATTTGAGTGGAAAAAAAAATAAACTACCTCTATTATGAAGGAGGTTGAGTATATTCTTAGGAGAATTTTATGAGCTTTTTTGTCTGTTCACTTACTTTGTACCAATAGGGTAACGTTTTACATTTTTCTCATTCATTTGTAAGTGCTTATTGTATATAAGGAAAACGGGCCGTGTGCCTCTGATAGGAGTTGCAGAGCGTCTCCACCCCTGGCTCTGGTTTGTCTGTTTACTATTATGAGTTTTTGTTTGGTTGCTTATTTGTTCAGATCTATGTCATGCAGAACTTTTTTATATTGATATAATCATATTTCTCATATATTTCATTCCATGGCCTTTCATTTTTATTGTAATATTTTGAAAGTCCTTTTTTATCCCAAGATTATAAAATATTTCTCCCATGTTACCTTCTAATTACTTTGTGGATCTATATTTTATGTTTAAATCTTTGATCCATCTGGACTTGTTTTTGTTGTTGGATGTATGATATAGATCTAATTTTACATGGTTTTTTTCCCCGGATGGCCAGCCAGTTGTCCCAACATCTTTTATTGATAATCCATTTTCCCCTACTGTTATGAAAAGCAAGTTTCATCTTACACTAAATCTCCTTAAACAAATATACTTTTTTAATCGACTGATGACTTTGTTCCCCTAACAGTGTCTCTCCTTTACCCCACCACATAGCCATTTTTGTTTCTAGAGTGTGTATTATATCAGCCAAATAAGGCAGAACTCAGTATGCAAGAACCCAGATAGACAGAGGTCTTTACCGTTTAATATTAACTCCATGGTAACTGTTTTTTTTTTGCGGTACGCGGGCCTCTCACTGTTGTGGCCTCTCCATTGCGGAGCACAGGCTCCGGACGCGCAGGCTCAGCGGCCATGGCTCACGGGCCCAGCCGCTCCGCGGCATGTGAGATCTTCCCAGACCGGGGCACGAACCCGTGTCCCCTGCATCGGCAGGCGGACTCTCAACCACTGTGCCACCAGGGAAGCCCTGTTTTCTTTTTTATTGATATAAGCCACAGAATCCTTGTTTTGGGGGAAGGTGTATATTTCATCCCCACATAATGCTTTCCATTAACCTTAGGACAGCCCTGGTTTGAGATGAGGTCAGGAGCTTCCAAAAAATGCAGATGCCCTGGCTCCAGAGATTGAATGACAGGGGGTGAAACCCTGGTGTGTGTGTGTGTGTGTGTGTGTGTGTGGAGTGTGTGTGTGTGTATGTACACATGCTTGTATACACACATATTAAACAAACTCCCAGGTTATGGGAATAGCAAGGATTGAAAAACACTGTCTTCAAGCATAATCTATTTTACTAAATGGCTCCACTGATACAATGATATACTCAACGGGTTTTTTATATATTTCATTCTTTCTAGCAATTCTCTTTTGCTCTAGTTTTTTCACTTATATTCTTTGGAAGGGGTGCCTCGCAAGATTATTGTTATAATTAACCAATAAAATATTTGTAAGCTTTTCCATTTAACAGATGTTTACTAAGTACCTATTACGAATTGGGCACTGTACTAAGCACAGAGTATGGAACGGGGAACAAAACTATCACTTTGAGGAACAAAGTGTTGGTATTTAAACAAAATCCTCGTTAAATAGGGAAACTACCACATTATAAGGCACTTACCTATAGTGTAGATTATATGATATATAGTGTTACAGAGTGCACTCCTTTTAGAATCTTTCTGGAAGCCTGTAACGGGTACATTAAACCTGTCCTTCAGCTCTAGGGTTTACTGAAGCTTGATATTTTTTTATAACTTTTTAAATATCTCATCCAGATTTGAAAATATTCTCAAATTTTCTATCTAATAGGTGCTTCTCAGAATAATCCCAGAGAGAGATTTGAATGTGCTGTTTTCCATACATGTAATTAAAATTGAAATCACAGATATGTGACTGGAATTTAACACGTATGAATTGTTGCTTTCATTTAATAATATTGGGTATTACAATAAGAAGTTAAACCTGAATTCTTTCTAAGGCAATGAATTTAGTGACAGTTGGTGAGAACTGTCTAGCGAATAACAATGTAAAAGTATCCTTTAGTACAAATTAGTTTTAGATATTGATTTACAGTTGTCTAAAGTACATTTTCTTCTAAAATACAATAATTCTAAAAGGAGAAAAAATCCTTAATGACCGGATAAAATGTTGAAATTAGGTGTGTTCATTTCTATTTTAAAAATGCATTTAGACCTGTTTCAGGTAAAATAATGTGGGAACCCGGGATCTCAGTAAAATGATCAATCCACTTTCCTCAGAAAACATGTTTTCCACTAACTTTCCATTTCTGGGCTTCACCAATAATTGCCATGTAAGTGTTTCCTAATATTTACCTTTAGTTTTTTACCTTTTGCTTTTGAGTGTGAAAAATGGATGCCCTGAAAAAGAGCAAAGTCTCTTTTTATGCTCTTCCCGTATTCTGTAACTTTGCTTGTGTTGGTTTTTTGAGAGAGAGGTCCTCAACATGAGTCATTAACTGCTGCTGTTACTATTGAAAAATGCTTAGTGTTTTCCCCTTTTTTGGAAGGGGGGTGTCACTACTTGGCATAGAGAGCCTAAAGCCTTGCACTTAGAATATTCTGTCCAAGCTCTCAAACTATCCCGCATGTATCCTACTTCTAAAACAGTAATTTTTGGAATGACATGAAGTACAATGGACGTATTTGCCAAAGTTACTCTGTTGCTTCAGTGGTGTAAAGAAGCAGAGGTGGGGTGGTCCTGGTTTGTCAGGTGGCACAGTGCATTGAAGTAAAGGAAGAGCTTAAATCCTCTCTGGAAAACAACCACCACGGGGCATCCCACCTCATCGTGCACAGAAATGAGACAGCTGCTACCATGTTTGCTATATGGGATCTAGCCCTCCAGGGATCACTCTGTCACCCCAGATTACTGCACCTACTTGTTCACGTGGGTACTTCGTCTCCCCACAGAGACAGAGAAGCTCGTAGTTCTTTATTTTCACAAATCAGTCAAATCCCCTAGAGTCTTATTCACATGCTTTTCTGCTCCAAAGTTTTCTATTTTTCTTAAACCCGTTGACTCTAAGATATCTGTGGTACAGGATTGAACTGTAGATTTGTCATTGTTCCTGAATGTCATGTGTCTTTTAATCCATGGATCCATTAATTAATTCATTCCTGGGTCCTCACACACAAAGCTTTTGTGGCATGGTCTACTCATTTTAACCACACATCAGAGTGTCTTCACTTGCCACTTCTTTTGATGTAGCATCGCTATACATCCAGTAACAATGTTACGTCGCAAGCAGGAGAAAGCAGTAAACAGAGCTAAGGGAAGGAAGGATCTGGCTGTCAGTGTAAATGTAAATAGCAGCTGTTCCATTCAAACTGTTTTTAAAACTACCACACGGTGAGAGGTTTGCCTAAAGTGGGCCAGATCCTCAAGAATCAGGTTTTAACACAAAATTTAAGAGGCACGCTGCCATCCTCCTGTTTGCACTGTTTCACTTCTCCTACTATTGCACAAACAGTAGAGGGGAAAAAAATATATATATATACACACATATATGTGTTGATATTATATATCAACACATATATTGATATATAATATCAATATAATGTCAGTGAACATGTACAGACTATAGATAATGCTTATGTAGATGCAGTATAACTTATAAAGTGCTACTGAGGTGTTTCTGGATTTGTTGTTGTTGTGACTACTATCATTGATATGACTGTCACCTTCCTAGAAACAGGGACAATCTTTGGTGCCCTTTTATATCTGCCTTTACTCCTCCCTAGCACTTTGCCTTGAATGAAGTAGGTGCTCAATATATAGGTAGTGAGAGCTTGCTTTTTTAAAGGTTTAATGGTCAAGTAAGTATTGGCTTGATTGAGCTTTAAAAATACTGTTGTTTTCCAAACTGGAGTCCATGGCCAAATCTTGCCTTGCCAATAAGTCATTTTTACCCCATGTCTTTCAGATTTTGTGAAAGAACAGAAGTTATTTATCATTATACTGTACTTAGGAAGCACTATATTTTTTATAAGGTACTGAAGAAGTACTATACATAGTACTAAAAGGTACTGAGGCTCACCATGAAGCCTGATAACGCTAGTACTGTAATTAGGCAGTATAATCTCTTTAGCAACATAATGTTGTGAAATTGATATAATTCAATTATTTCCCTTTCCAAAGTGTTCCCACTTCTTTGAAAATTTATGTGGACCTTTTGCCAGTGTTTTGATAGGCCTCCTGGAAAAGATATCTGAATATTTAGGATACATTGAGAATAGGTTGTAGGTTGGGCAGCAACAAAATGACATGCCCATAGAGCTTTTCCCCCAGGGCATTCATGTGTAAGATCTCAGATGTCCATCTGGTCTAATGGTCAGAGCCTCCAGGGGAATCCAAACTCCTGGACTGTGCTTCTGATTTTCCCCCTCAATTTCCCACATACCCCTGCCGGGTAAGTAGCTTCTGTTTCTCCATGTTTCTTAACCCCACCCCACCCCCAAAGCTCCTTTCCTTGGATTATTTAGAATGAATAGGAAAAATGATTCACGTGACCACAACCAGGAATGAGGCTTGAGGAAAGAGAAGGTGTTCCTCTTGTTGAATTTGGACATTAGTGAGAAACTGACTTTTATTGTCTGCCAAGGAAATTAGTGAGAAACTGACTTTTATTGTCTGCCAACAGGGGAGGCGTTACACTTGGCTAGAGATTTTGGCTACACTTGTGAAACAGAGTTTCCAGCCAAAGCAGTAGGAGAACATCTTGCCAGACAACATATGGAACAGAAAGAACAGACAGCAAGAAAAAAGATGATCCTAGCGACCAAGTAAGCAGAATGGGGAAGACTCTGTGTGCGTTCATCCTGTTTTGGTTTTTTTTTTCATTTTCTTTGAATGAGGGAAACAGTTTAGAAAGCACCTGGTCTCTAAGGGGGGTCTCACACACCAGCAGCTAGATGTATTAAACAAGGACTTCCTCAACATTGCACCCATAGCAAGATTTGCAAACTGTATAGTGATGGAGTTACCACCGACACTGACAAAAGTTCTTAGAAAACCTCTTCGGAATAGTAGGAATGCCTAACATGTTTAGCAGATGTAGATTCCAGGCAAATATGCTGGTTGGTTGCTATGCAATTCGGTCTAAGCCACTCACTGTGCCTTAATAAATGAGGAGAAAGATCTTAAAACACTATAAGTTCTCAGAGAATGTGAAACATTGAGGACCCAGATGCATGAGAGGTAACAGAGAGACCTCTGGGATCAAGGATTGGCATCAGTGCCCCCATTTTTTCTTGTATATAATTAAGCAAATAATCCCAGAACTGCCCCAGCCCCTGTAGTGATATTGTCGAAAAGAAAAGATAGAATGTGTGAGAAAGCTCCTGAAAATTGTAAAAAGTTCAATTAAAATGTGAATTAAAATAATGAGGGAAATGATGTGGAAAAGGGGAAGCTTTCATAAGATAACTTCAAACTCCCTCAAACTTGAAAGTTCTTTGATAATTAATGAAAGAACTATCATTTACTGTATGAAAACCCAGCAGAACCTTAAGTACTACTCAAATCACGTTCAAATTTTTAGAAGAGGACTTCTAAAAACAGTGCATGTTGGGACTCCATGCTTCCACTGCAGGGGTTGAGGGTTCGATCCCTGGTCGGGGAGCTAAGATCCCGCATGCTGCGCTGCATGGACAAAAAAAAATTTAGATGAAAATCTTTCAAGTGGTAGCTAATTCTTGCTCTCTTCTCTTTACTGAAACAAGTTATTGCTACAGATAAACCATTAATAATCTTATTTAATTTCCTAACTCTATATTCAGATTTTAGAACTAAGAGTCCCAGGTGGTTAAATTATCATTTATACATTAGTTTCTTATTTGGGGAAAACTTGTAAAGAAAAAGTATGTGGTAGATCGTGTTAGAAACATTGCTTCTTAGAAACTGATTTTTTAAAATGACTTTACGATATGTTGGCTAAAATGTAAATGTCTCAAAATGCACAAAACCAAAAATAAATATTCCTCCTTCTACTACATCTAAAGTAACATGGATCTTCTTACAAATTTAAGGTTTTGTGTGGCATACCTACCACCCACCAGGCTTTTGCCCAGGAAACATTAAGTCCATTATTTGGGGTTTGTGCTGCTTGTGGCTGTCACTGTTTGGGTTTCAGATATATTTATTCATTGCTCTTATGAGAGTACTAGATAATTCTCTCACCTTGCCCCAAAGAAAAGGGAAATGAAAGGTGGTGGCAAAAGAAGAGAAAAGACAAAACAAGGAGATAAAGGGGAAAGGAATAGCAGAAAGACAGAAGTAAGACTAAGAGTTAGAGAAAGAACATTATAAGGGATGTAACACTTGGATTTAAAATTTTGAGAGGAGCTTTGTGCTAGGGAAGCTGCTGAACACTTGCTAGTAGAAAGACCTAAACCTAGATTTTTTGTGCAGTTTATCTCCCTGGGGGGGGGGGGGGGGGGTGGTCTTCACATCTACTTTGCTTCTACTTTTTCCCTCTTCCAAACAGTTTTTGACCCAGAGGGGTCTTCATCCTCCACATTTCAATTTTACCAGAAGGAACTGAAAGTACATGTAGTTCGTTCGTTTGTATCCTTAATGTAATCTCAGGAGACTGTAACAAATTATTACAGATCAGGAGAAATAGACAGTGCTAGAAGTTAGGTAGCATCTCCTAGGTGTTCCCAAAGCATATCATTCTAGCTGGTAGGATTTTACAAATTTCCCAACATGCATACCCATGTGATACCTCTGAATGATACTATTATCCCCAAATACTAATTATCCAAGAGAAAACACCTTCATGTTTCCTACCTCAAAATGACTCGGTTGTGGTTTTATCATGCATTTTCTAAGACTTTCACCCCCTGATCCAGAGAAATCCTTCTTGTCTTCCTTCCTCCAGATTCTAGAACTGTTCACTCCCACCATCCACAGCAAGGCCACCATTACATTTCCCAACACAAGCTCCCATTTTCTTGGGAATTCCCATCACTCTGTCTAAGTGTTTGGGAGTCAGTGCATTCAAACTGATGTTGAGATTTTGTTTTCACAGAAGTAAATGTTAGAAGAACTTGGGAGAAGTACTTTCATATTTGTCAAAGTTGTATGGAGACATCTATTTTATAGTAGTGGATTCAACTAGGGAGTAGTACTTCCCTTTTACATGGGATCTAAGTAATGTATATTATTTTAGGTGATATTTTGAACTTTGATTTCATGAAATATTTCAAGAACATGTAATTCTCTTTGATCCCTCTTCCCGCAGCTGGACATTTGCAGACCATTAAATGTCAAGCAAGAATTGAATTCACTAATTCCAATTACCTTACTTTAAGTAAGAGTAAATAGACTATAAACATCCAGAAATTAGGAGACAGACTAAATGTTTTGTTTTTGTGGTTATTTATATCCATTCCATCTTCTTATTAGATCATGTGAAACAAGAATTGAAGAATCGGAGACTATGCAGTCATAGCAAACATACTCAATACAAGTAGTCATCAATATAAGTAGATAAATTAAGGGGTGTGTGGGAATAAATGCCTTTCTGCAACATATTAATGGATCCAACATGTGTTCTGAGTAGTTTCTAAATTTTCCAATGGTAAAGCATTGGCTGTTTTCGATTAAAATGCTCAGTGTTGAAATTAAGTAATCTACCTGGATATTCATTACATTCTAATCAGTTCACCTTTCTTTGTTCACAGGACTGTGACAATTGTATCAAAAATATATACAAAATTCAAAATTCTTTAGATGAGAGATCCAACTGCTGATCCACATGGGCACAATGGCTTACATGTTTCTTTTTTACCTCTATGAATAACAGATTCTGTTGTAGTTAATTATATTGCCGAGTATACAATTGTAAGAAAGGCTCATTGATTAAGTGCCGTTACCCTCCTAATTCCTCTTTATTCCCAGTGCTTTGTTGATTAACCAAACATTTTCGTGTAATTAGATAATTATTTAAGGGGGGTAATAGAAACTGAGTTAGACAGTTTTTGAAATCTAAAAATGTACTGGACAAAACATTTATTTGATTTATGAAAAACACATTTAAACCTCTTCATTGAATTTAGAACTAAATATGATTAACACTTGATCTGCATTAGGGTAAAGCGGAATAGTTAGCGAGTTTTAATTTTTACCATAACATTAATAGTCAAAAGGAGAAACAGAACTTTAAATTCAGACATCAGCTAAAAAATTAAATCCTTAAGGACAATGACGTAAGTGATAAAGTTAGAATGTATGATTCATCGAAGATCATCTTGTGTTACGTAATTCATAATGTGACATTTTGTTTGGAGAAATAAGAGTATTTCTTACTGTAGCTTCATAGATAAAAATTTAAATAAGAATAAAACTAAGCATAAAAATAATAACTCTGTAACTGTCATAATGTGATGATGATAATTGCCTAAAGGAAATCTACAAAATTGTCATCTGTTTTTAAGTCTGGAGGCTGTCCAAAGTCAATGAATTAAGCAGAAGAATCAAATATCAAGGTTGAAAATTCTGAAACTTCTCCTGATACAGCTTCATATGTGGAGTAGTTGAATTGCTTAGCATAAGTTAAATTTTTGCACACTTGCCTTTTCCTCATTTCTTCCTCAACTTTAAGTTTATTGTAACTTGCTCTGTTGTTTAAACAGTAAAGAAGTTGATCTGCCAACTTTAAATTAGCTTATTCAATTATCCGAGAAATTCCCATATCATAACACACGAACTAAAGCAATGTTTTAACCTCCACTTAAATTTTTAATACATTTTAATCTGATAGAAAATTAAGAGACCAGTCGTTAAACAACTCCAATATTCCTTTGTAATAATGCATCATACTGATGACCTACCACGTAGTAATTCACATTGCTAGTCTGAAAAGTGATAGCAAGAGTCTGTATTTTAAAATTTAGTAAGACATTTTCTAAAAACAAAGATAACAATATATCTAACTATTAAATAACATAAAGTGCAACAGATAACGATGCCCCACCAAATGTCACTGTTTGATGCCAACAAATAATATCAACATTTAATTTAAGTTGCTACTCGTTAATTAAAAATAGGCAATACACCTGAAAGTCAGCCAACTGAGTCTAACTCAGAACAGAAAAAGTGAGAAGTTCAGATAAAATATTTTCAGTGGAAGTACACACATGCACTGTTAAAACATGCGTTTAGATGCTACATCTGAGACGCAACCAAACATTAACAGGTGGTGTGGAGGATCCTGTTTGATTTAGAGCAGGTAAAGACTTATCTGTTTGTTGTTTGGCTTTTCCTTTCCCTATGACCCTCTTTTACTTTCACTTCTGTTCAAAATGAGTAAGGCAAATTCTGTGAAATGATGATATTTGAACACTGGCATTAAAACTGAGACTCATTGCTTGTAAAAAAAAAAAAAAGTCTCACATGATCTCCAGAAGAATTCGATAAATATGGGGTACCTTATAATAAACAAGCCTCCTCTGATTTTAACTCAATGGTACGTTATTTGGGCTTCAAGACATTTTGTCACTTTGTAGTAGTTTTTTGTTTAATGACACAAATGCTTTGGAGAGGACTTTGTGGCTGGGCCCACGCAGTGGCTTTCACTTGGAATAATTTGACCCTTCTGGACTTGATTTTGGCTCCATAGGTAATTATAGTCAGGGCTACATTATTACATTTTGTGACCGCCCATTGTAAATCCAGACAAAAAACCTTCACTATCGGGCTTCCCTGGTGGCGCAGTGGTTGAGAATCTGCCTGCCAATCCAGGCGACATGGGTTCGAGCCCTGGTCTGGGAAGATCCCACATGCCACGGAGCAACTAGCCCCCTGAGCCACAACTACTGAGCCTGCACGTCTGGAGCTTGTGCTCCGCAACAAGAGAGGCCTCGACAGTGAGAGGCCCGCGCACCGCGATGAAGAGTGGCCCCCGCTCGCCACAACTAGGGAAAGCCCTTGCACAGAAACGAAGACCAAACACAGCCAAAAATAAAGAAAGAAAGAGGCTTTAAAAAAAAAAAAAAAAAAAAAAAAAACCTTCACTATCATAGTATGCCTTGAATGTGGAGTGGTTTCACTTAGCTGATGGATTCTTTTGAGCAATTCCTCGGCAGTCTTTTACTTCACTCTTCAGCTTCTGCCTTAATCTAGTGTTTTGTTGTTAAAAAAACACACACACACACGGTTCCTTCATATGTTTGCTTCTTCAGAATTATATCTTTTGGACTATGTATCACAAGGGCTTTACTGTTATCAAACAATCATGGTAATATGAAACCAATGATCAGAAATCATAATCATTTAAATTAAGAAAAGCAGCAGAAAAATGCCCTTGCTGATACTTTTTTGCAAGAAACTATCTTACGTGGAGCACAATGTAATCATTTTTCTGAGACAAAATGAGGCTAGTAGACTAAATTTGGGTGATTGTCTACTTCAAATATTAAAAACACAAATTTAGTCCAGAAGAGTCTGAATTATAATGAAATATTGGGGAAAGGGATTTCCCAAAGTCTACTTGAATCATGGCTCTGAAATAAGCCTATAGCTTGATTTAAACTTGTTTACAGACATGACACCCCACCCCCAGAATCACATTTTAATTTTTTTAAAGGAATTATTAATTGTGATCCTGTTTTATAGATTTTTCCCTTATACTGAGGTTAATCTATGAATATTCACCTTAAAAATGAACACTGGTTTTGTCAATGTTCCTGGACTGTTACTCACTTGAAAGTTTTCATGATCATCTTGAGAGCATGATCAACTTGAGAGCATAGTTGCTATTGTAACTCATTGTAACCTCATCTGTATGTTGTAGATGGAACTTCAGAGGTTGCTTTATGATATTTATCTAGTCCTCTTTTAAAAGAGAAAACAAGCCTTTGGAAAAATATCATGGGATGAAATTAAAGCCCCGTCTCAAGAGTTCAACTTTAATTTTGAATCTTTTATTTTAGACAAATTTGTAAAGAATTTCAAGACCTCTTGAGCCAAGATAGATCACCGCTGGGATCCTCCAGACCCACTCCAATTCTAGACCTTGACATCCAGAGACACTTAACACATTTCAGGTAAGAATCGTTTTTCAATTTGTTCAGACTCTCTTTTAAATTGTTAAAACCATCTTTATTAACCCAGACATGTTTGTAGTCCTATCACAGTTCCATTTAAAGATAAAACATATATATATATATATATATATATATATATGGTGACTGCCTGAAATTTTTGAAATTCCAAGCACCTAAGATCAAATTGTAAGAGTAGCTAAAGCATGAAGCACTTTGGATCAGAAAATTTATAACTTTGTGTGATTTCAAAGAACCTGTGACTGTGAGCACTATTATTTCAAACAATAGCACTTTTAGATCAGGATCCTGAAATCCTTTAAACAGTTCTTTACCTTGATTAGGTGAATCGTTGAATAGGCAGACGATGTGATAGAAACTAATGGGACATCCTAGACTGATTTTCCAGGAGTACGCTAATGATTCCTCTGCAGTTAGAAACTGCGCATGGTTCTTAAGTTAGACCACACGAGCATATTTTAAAGAACCCAGGATGTATTATTGAAAGTATATCTTAAATTTCATTTTCTGAAATTCTTTGGAAGAGAATAGACTATTTTTCTTGGTTAATTTATGCCCTGGTTGCAATGTGGAAACGAACATGATAATTTTTCAGGTGCCTTCCAAATGTTAAACTCTAGAATTCTAATGCCTACATGACATTTCTCATCAATAAAAATTTTTATTTATCCTCTTTTTATTATTATCATTTAGTTTAAAAAATCAATGCTAAGGAAAGACCAACATAATTAAATTTCAAAATGCTTTGAATACCTCTCAATGATTATAATGCTTTTGAGGAAGATATTCTGTTATACAAAATAATGGATATTTAAGTAAGTTGGAATTTTATCTGCAACATCAGAGACTTTTAAATAAAATACTTAATTTTTCATCATGTCACAATACGCCTCAAGGTGTAATAGACACCTCTCTGAAGATTAAAGGATTTGTCTTCTAAAAATGCACCAAATGTAGGATAAGTTCCCAGGACTTTTCTTCTACCATTCAATTGGGTTAGTGAAGGTGAGTGTACTAAAACTGGGAGAAAGCGTAGTGCTTAAAAGTTAAGAGCAAAAGGCTTTGGAGTCAAGAGAACGGTCTTCAAATCCAGACCCTTAATACATCTGAGCTGGGTTATTTGGGGTAATGTATGTACTCTTCTCAAGCTTTTCTTTCCCTAGCTTTTAATGGAATAAGAACCGCTCCATTACATGGTGGTAGTGAGCTAAAATGAGAAAATGAATACAGAGTAAGCATTCAATAAATGATATACTGTTTACTGCACCACTGATCCAAGTTTAAAAAGTACAAACTGCCCTACTATCATATCTGTACAAATTTTTTCCACATTTTTATTTGTATACATACTTAAGAGATTAATAGTTTTTACAGAAGTTCAATTCACAGCTTAATAATTTTTATCCAAGTTCAATTCTGGATTTAAGGAGGTTTGTTGAGTTACAGATTTACTCCAAGAAGGAACTTACTGTTGGAATACAGAGAACTGGGGCTCTCTGTCATGTCTGCTAGGTCATTTCCAATCACAGAGGTCATAGCCTTTATTGGACAGTGAGCTGTCCTTTTTCAAGGCTCAAAACAGACTACGGCATCAATGGGTAAATTGGGTATCAGCTACAGTGTAAAATAAATAGGCAAACGATTTGTCTGTTTAGTGTACGTACAATCTGCTAATTTGTTGATACCTGAGTCATCTGCCAACTTAATGCCACAGAACTCTTTAGAGAAAACTTTCATTTCTAAACTTGAGCTGAATGTTTCCTACATGTGCTTTATATGCTCTTTGGTTCCTCCCCATGCAAAATATAGTAACAAGCTAGTCTAGAATTACCCAGAGAAGCTAGTCTGATGTTTCCTAGAGAAAAGCTAAATATATGGTAAATTGTTCCTCCTCATTCTCCGTAAAAAAGAGAGATTACATTTTGGGTATAAAGCTCTCGAGAAGATATATGCCTGCAGATTCTCAGTCACAACAATTTGAAATGTACAGCCATATCTTAACACATTTAACATTACATGGTATATCTACTTATAAATGTATCACCTATAAAACTTTGGTATTATTATTGATATGTTGAGTAGTTAGCGATCAGAAAGTTATGACTCCCATTTATTATGCTTTTGTAATGTTTGTCAGATTTTTTCATATATTTTGCTTTAACTACATTCTGATTATTTATTTAGATGAAATCTTCTGGATTTCACAATGGCGGGTAGTATGACGTTAAAAATCACTTAACCAAAATTCACTTTACAGCAAATTTCCTTAATTATATCTTTTTTTAAAATTGTGGTTAAAAAAACACAACAGCATTTACCATCTTAGTCACTTCTAAGTGTACAGTTCAGTAATGTTAAGTATATTCACATTGTTGGGCAACCAGTCACCAGGATTTTTTTCATTTTGCAAATCTGAAACTCTATAGCCATTAAACAACGAATTTCCCCTTCCCCCCAGCCCTTGGCAACCACCATTCTACTTTCTGTCCCTATGAATTTGACTAAATACTTCAAATAAGTAAACTCATACAGTATTTGTCTTTTTGTGATTGACTTATTTCACTTAGCATAATGTTTTCAAGGTTCATCTATGTTGTAGTACATGCTAAATTTCCTTTCCTCTAAGACTGAATAATATTCTATTGTACATGTATACCACATTTCGCTTATCCAGTCATCCATTAGCGGAGACTTGGGTTGCTTCTACCTCTTGGCTATTGTGAATAGTGCTGCTCTGAACATGGGTGTGCAAATATCTTTTGAAGATCCTGCTTTCAATTTTTTTTGGATATATGTCCATAAGTAGCATCACTATGTCTATGGTCATTCTATTTTTAATTTTTGAGAAAATGTCATATTGTTTTCCAATGTGCCTGCACCATTTTACATTCCCACCAACAGGGCACAGGGTTCTAATACCTCTACCTCTTGTTATTTACTGTTGTGATTTTATTTGCGGGGCAGATAGTAGCTATCCTAATGAGTGTGAGGTGATATCTCATTGAAGTTTTGATTTGCATTTCCATAATGATTATGATGTTAAGCATCTTTTAATATGCTTGTTGGCCATTTCTATGGCATCTTAGAAGAGCTCTTTATTCACATCCTTTGCCCATTTGTAAATCTGGTTATTTGCTTTTTGTTGTTGAGTTGTAGGAGTTCTTTATATATTCTGGATATTAACCCCATATTAGATATACAATTTGTAAATATCTTCTCCCACTCTGTAGGTTGACTTTTTATTCTGTTGTGTTCTTTGATGCACAGAGGTTTTTGATATAGTTCAATTTGCCTATTTTCATTTTTGTTGCCTGTGTTTTTGATGTTATATCCAGGAAATCCTTGCTATATCTAGTGTCATGAAGCTTTCCCCCAACTGTGTTTTCTTCTAAGAGTTTTAGAGTTTTAGGTCTTAGGTTTAGATCTTTGATCCATTTTGAGTTAATTTTTGTATATGGTGTAAGATGTGTCCAACTTTATTTTTTTTGCATGTCTTAAACAATATTCTTTTAAACAAAAGTTTTAAACATGGTTGACATTTCCAATTAAAATCCAAGTTTAAGTCTCCTGATGTAAACCGAATTTAAGTGTGTGTTTCTTTTGGTTTTTACTGTGTATTTATTAAAAGTAGCCTCAATAAAATATCTCAGTAGGACTGTAAAATCAGCTTGCTGCCTGACCTTGGAAAAATACCTCACACTTTAGAAGTGTAGCTCTTAAACCTGGGTTCATAGTGGGATTTCCCTTAGAGCTTTTTAAAAGTCTTGAGGCCAAAAAAAAAGCCAAAAAAAGAAGACAAAAGGGAATTCCCTGGCTGTCCAGTGGCTAGGATTCTGTGATTTCACTGCCGAGGACACGGGTTCGATCCCTGGTTGGGGGACTAAGATCCTGCAAGCTGCATGGCGTTGCCAAAAAAAAAAATCTTGAGGCCTGAAGTACACTTTTAAAGATCTAATTCAATAGGTCAAGTCTAGGATTGGACTCAGCCATCTGTATAATTTGCAAAATCTGAAGTTGATTCTGATAATTAGACAGCTTTAAGACTAGACAGCTCACAGTCCTAGGATATTCCAAGACTATTAGCTTCTTTTCCCTTGGAAGGAAAACATTTCTAATTCTTTTTTTTTTTTTGCGGTACGCGGGCCTCTCAGTGTTGTGGCCTCTCCCATTGCGGAGCACAGGCTCCGGACGCGCAGGCTCAGCGGCCATGGCTCACGGGCCTAGCCGCTCCGCGGCATGTGGGATCTTCCCGGACCAGGGCACGAACCTGTGTCCCCTGCATCGGCAGGCGGACTCTCAACCACTGCGCCACCAGGGAAACCTCTAATTCATTTTCAAAGTGACATTGAGAATTATGTAAAGTTCTGTCTTATACTCTAATGAATTAAAGAGATTCTACATCTATTATCCTGCTAATAATCTGGGTAACAATGTGTTAGCATGGAAGGTGTCTCTTTCATAATTTCCTACTGACGGTGGTAACTTTAATTTGATAGAAGCATCAGCTCAAGAGAAAAATGTGTTAGAAAGGAAACATATCACATCTGATGTTGCAAACAGTCCATTAGCAGAGTCTGATTTTCCACTGTTTTTGCTGAGTGCTGTCTGGGAAAGAAGTAAGGAGAGAGTGTGACTGGATAAGCATAGAGACGACTGTGATTAGTAGCATCCACTTGTGCTACTATTTTATTTCGTCAGAATCTCCTTCCCAGTGCAGACCACTTGAATTACATCTTCCAGGGTGGCTGATTTGGTACCTGGAGAACCATGGCTTACTTTCAGCAGATTGAATATGTCTAGGTAGAGCTAGGGAATGATCTGGCCTTGTAAAGCCCAGATAACTACTTCCAGTTTTCTGTGGTAACTGACATATCAGGGTGCTCTGGGAAACGGTGGGGAGAGTAGTGACCCTTCTCGTGACTGACTCACAGCCTGGAAAGCTGCTCGTTTCTATCAAAATGACAGGAGGCAGCTTTCTCCATTATTTATAATTTACTGAGTACCATCCAAAGTGTATATTGCTTTAGAGACCAGAGCAGACACCACAGCATCTACTGGAAAGGGGAAGACGATTGACTGAAATCTGCGGAAGTCCCCACAGACATAGTTCCCCGGAATGGTGATGACAATTAGACCAAGGTGGCGTGGGACTTCACGGACAGAACAGACCCAGCTCAGATGAAACCAGAGCCCTAATTTTCTGAAATGTTAGGAATTCCCTTCTTTGAGATCTCAAGAAATCTTAATTACTTTGCCCTTCTTTGTGTCTTATGTTCTCATAATATCCTTGAATCTAAAGTCAAGCAAAAGCACGTTGAACAACGTAAGTAAGGGGAGGAAGCTAGACTATTTTTAATGCTCAGTTCAGAGAAAACAACCTGTTGGGAAAATGAGGTTGTTTTCTTTGTCAACACCCACCTTGGGAGCATGGTATTTTACTGTTTCTTGTATTTTACTGTGCGAAGGGCAGGTGGTGCCAAGATGGCCAAAGGATTGTCCCATCTTTAAGTACTTCTGAAGTGGAAGACAGTTACATACAAAGACTTAAAATATAACATAGAGAGATTATAAGAGTGTTAAGTAGAGTGCAGGTAATTACCTGGGATAATTGGGAAAGGATTTCCCCCCCTTTTTTTTTACTGTAAATATTTTTTTATTGAAATATAGTTGATTTACAATACCATGTCAGTTTCAGGTGTACAGCACAGTGATTCAGTTTTACATACATATGTATCTTTTTTTTTTCAGATTCTTTTCCCTTATAGGTTATTGCAAAATAGTATAGTTCCCTGTGTTATACAGTAGGTCCTTGTAGGATTTCCTCTGTCTATCCACACAGTATGTGCCCAATACCTATATGTTACTAAGTGTAGAATACGATACTAACTCTGTTTTGTCTTGGATATATTCTCCTCTGGTTCATTCCCAGGGCCTTGGTGTTTTCATTGGACCATGGGCTGGGGAAGTGAAATGTTCAATGTGCTTAAATTCTTCTATTTGAGTCACAAAGTATACTGACATCACATCTTCTTAGAAATAGACCCTCCTACAACTCCCATAACGCTTTGGAAATAAGAAATGCATAGGCTGTCCCCGATGTCTGTGTTTGCTGGTGATTCAATTCTCCTCATTGATTCTCAGTGTTGGAAGGCCCCTTAAGTTCCCCACTCTCCTCCAACATTTGAATCTTCCCTCCAACATCCCTGTCAAGTTGTCACCCATCCCGGGCTCAATAACTTCCAGTGATAGGCTGCTCTTTTCGTGCCTTGGCATCCCTTCTATCTCTGACAACTCTATTAGCAATGCCTTCCCTCCGTTGGGCCAAGATCTGTCTCCCTAACATTCCCACTCCTTGGGGGCCCTATAGAGTCAGTTTAATCCTGCTTCCCTCCCAGTTTCTAGAGGCAGCGCTCATGTCTCTCTGAATTTTCTCTTCCTGGGCCGTTCATCCCCCTTCTCTTTGTGTTCTACGTATGACATGCATTCCAGTCAACGCAACTAGAATCTTCTGAGTGCTATGTGCTTGACAACACACTGAAGATAGGATGTGTGTCTCTATTTAAATGTGGACACGTCTTCTCCAAGGAGCCTAAGATGTGTATAGTTTTTGTTTTTTATTTTTTCATTTTCTTGGGATGGGAAAATGGTGGGGAAGGTAACCAGGAGTGGAGGATTTTATTAATCTTGTGAAAGCATTTTTAGTGTCAGAAGAGAAATAAAGAAATTTCAATTAAATCTCTAACCCCAAAAGAAAACATCGTAAAATAAATTACATGCCTAGGCTTAGATTTAAGAAACAGAATTATTGACCCCTTCAGGATGTTCTGCCAGTTCAAGGGGACTTCGAAGACCATTTTATTTAAGAATGTTGGAAATAATAGGCCTGAATTGTGAAGGAAAAAAAATCCTATGTTTTCCACACTGAAGCTCCTTTATGTAAGGCTGAAATTAAACTTTAAAACTTTAACCTAGACTCCAAAAGTGCACTTACATTCTCAACTTCAAAGAAAAAACATACCTGTAAGTGGTCTTATTCACTACTTAAATAAAAAAGGACAGCCTGTATTTACATAAGAGAAAAAAACCTCTTTCCCTTGAAGTAAAACTTTCAATAGAAAAAAACTGTAGACTATAAAACAGGCAACAGTTTTCACTTCCTTAGCAGGTAAGTGGGACCATGATGCCCTTCTTGCATGAATCTACATTAAATTACTTACCTTTACTTAACGTTAAGCAAGAAATTAAAGTGTAAATCAGTTGCCAGTATTTATTGTCCTTCACAAAGTGCGTGGCCCCAAACCAAATGCTGCAGGAGATATGAACATAAAAACATCTATTGCAGGTGATTTGATGACATTTTAATGGAGTTTTAGGTTCAGCACATAGGAGACTGGTAATTCAAACAAGAGAAACCAGAAGCAACTGTTTCTAATAAAAATTTGCAAACATTGTCCCCTAACAATTACATGTGAATAATTTGGTAAATTTGTATTTAAATAATTTCTATCTTTGTTGATCTGTGGGTTGGGGGAGAGACAGCACGAAATCATGGGAAATACTCAGAATGGATGTCAGGGCGTCTAGCTCTGTCTCCTCTCGGTTTCCGGCTGGAAGTGTGGATTTAGAGAAGACATTTACCAGTCTGGCCTCTGCAGGTTCATCTGTAACTTGACAACAGTTAAGCTGGATGATCTTGAAGGCTCCTTCTAAGCTTCTTTATTCCATTCTCCATTTACTGCTCAGTCAATCATTTATGCTGTGTTTCCATGTGATCTCACTTCCTCTCTTTATGTTTTAGCAACTTGTTCATTTAAAAAAGTCAACAGCTGATGGAAACTATATATTTGGTGGTGAGCACACTGTTGTATATACAGAAGTAGAAATATAATGTGCACATGAAACTTACATAATGTTATAAACCAAGGTTACTTCAATAAAAAAATTTCCCCAGAAGTCAACAGTTGACTAAATTCATCTAAGAGAGCACGAGTCCTCAGCTTAGCATTTTCCTTCCCCTCTTCTACAAAGAAAATATGAATTGTCTGATAGGGAGAAATATAAGGACATGGTTAATTTATCCCCAAAAGCTCTATTTCCATATGTAAAAAATAGGGTGGAGATATCAAAAAAAAATGTCTTTACCTTCAAAAAATTGACTTGGATGTGATTGACTTTGGTCTCCCCAATGTGTGTGCAATGATTATACCCTGAGCTTCCTTTGCTAATGAGATGGAGTGAAGTAAAATGGAATCACAAGGACTCAATCCCTTTGGGACCTCAGAGTAAGTGGCTGAGAAAAACAGGAGAAACGTGACCTTAGAGTGATGGATAGGCAATCACGTCTCCCAACCTGGCAGAGGTTCAGGACAGTCATAAATGCACTTCTCCAAAGTGAGTTTCACAGTCCCATGAGCTGCTCCTTGAAAGTGTGTCATGGTCAAGTGTTTTTTTTGACTCAAGAAACCCTACCATACTCCTCTAGAGGTACGCCAACGCAATTGGCATATTATAAGCTCCCAAAACTGTTTTTGAATGGAAGGAATGCTTAGCTTCCTGTCTCCAAAACTTGATCACAGAAACTGTTTTTTTCTCAGAATACCTATTAACATTCCATGGAACTAAGGCTCTGCAGAAGTTCTTGGGGGAAATGCTGGAAAAGTTCATCTTCCTCTTTTACCCAGGGAGGTTAGCCAACCCGGTATTTAGGTGTCATTTCTTGGCTCTAAGGGAACATGCCTAACTCCCTAGCTACATTTAAACTATTCAGTACTGTTTCTAAAATACTGATGTTTTGGACCCATCCCAAACCAATTAAATCAGGATCTCTGGGGTGGGACCCGCACGTTGGCATTTTTTTAAATAAACTCCCTGGGTGATTCTTGCATGTATCTAGGGTTGCGAACCACCAGCTAAAGAAACCATAGAACATTTGTGGGTGCTGACAAGGCCTTGCTAACAAGTGAGTTGCTACTCACTACCAGAGAACCATATACCTTAATTATGCACCTCAATTAAACTCCATGTTAAAAGCCCTGGGGGCTAGGGGATAATATAATTTATGTAGAAAATAAGCACAATCAGTCAGTTTCCTTTTTCTCTGCTTCCTCAACCAGTTTGGCTAGAAAGGATAGATGCCATCAAGTTCTGGGTGCTTAAGACCCAGCTGCTTTCCTCAGGCTGAGGTCTCTTCCCATGACCTATATTCAGGAGTTGTGCCACTTCAGAGAGATGAAGCATCTTCCCCTCATGGTTCTGAAAAGAACTAAGGTTTTGCAGAGAAGCCCCACAGTCCTTTGCTGGTGTTCTCCAGGGTCTGTCTCCCAGCCTCCTGCCCTCATGGCTGTTCTCATGAGTGGAAGAAGGCATTTTTCCATCTGCCACCTAAAAGAGTAGTGAGGAGTACAGACTGAGCCTCAGGCTACAGTTGGACCTAAACCTGCAGTCTCTGAATAATCCAGGAGAGAAGGAAAAGGAGGCTTGTCTTCCCTTTAAATCTTGCTGCCTGCATGCCTCCCAGAGGCCGGAAAGCAGAACTGAGGTTGATAACAGTGGCATCTCTATGCTATTCGGAAAATCAAAGGTACATGAGACCAAACGCCCACTGGAATGATGCAACATAACAAAATAATAGGAACAATAGCCCAAACTATTTCAACCTTTACACACACCAAAAACTTCTCCAGATAGAAAGTTGAAATTTGACAAAGAAAAATCAGCTTTTGCTTTAATTATCTAAATGATGATGGTAGAGTATTTTCTCTTGATTTTCAGTCTTCTAGCTTGTAGTATAATAGTATCTACTACTTCCAGCTTTTTGTATCCCAAAAGAAAGCTAGAAGAATCCGTCCTTAGTTGTCAGACACAACTGAGTGAGGCAGTCCTCAGTGGCAAATAGGAATGAGACTTTTATTTTCCTTTTAATCCTGTTAAATCAGTGTTCCCTTAGTAGGTGGAAAGGATGTGTTTGAGCCCAGGCCCAACTCTTTTTTTTAAGTTCAAGTACAGTTGACTTACAATATTATATTAGTTTCACGTGTACAGCACAGTGATTCAGTATTTTTACAGATTATACTTTATTAAATGTTATTATAAGATAATGACTGTAATTCCCTGTGCTCTACAGTATATCCTTGTTGCTTATCTATTTTATACAAAGTAGTTTTATCTCTTAATCCTATAACCCTAACTTGCCCCTCCCCCCTTCCCTGTACCCTCTGGTAACCACTAGTTTGTTTTCTGTATCTGTGAGTCTGTTTCTGTTTTGCTATAGTCATCCGTTTGTATTATTTTTTAGATTCCACATACAAGTGATTTCATACAGTATTTGTCTTTCTCTGTCTAATTTGTTTCACTAAGCATGATATTCTCTAGGTTCATCCACGTTGCTGCAAATGGGAGGTTTTAATTTTGTGTGTGTGGCTAATACATACCACATCTTCTTGGTCCATTTGTCTGTTGATGGACAGTTGGGTTGCTTCCATATGTTGGCAATTATAAATAATGATGCTATGAACATTGGGGTACATGTATCTTTTTGCACCAGTGCTCTCGTTTTTTTTTTTCTGGATATATACCCAGGAGTGGAATTGCTGGATCATACTGATAGCTCTATTTTTAGTTTTTTGAGAAACCTCCATATGGTTTTCCACCAATTTACATTCCCATCAATAGTGTATAAGGGTTTCCTTTTCTCCACATCATCACCAGCATTTGTTATTTGCAGACTTTTTGATGATAGCCATTCTGACAGGTGTGGGGTGATGTCTCATTGTTGTTTTGATTTGAATTGCTCTAATAATTAGCAATGTTGAGCATCTTTTCATGTGCCAGGCCCAACTCTTGCCAAGATAGGAAGAATTCAGGGGAAGATTCCATAGGAATTTGCTTTAGGCTATGTTTTAGAAAATTGCCTGAGTGGTTTAATTTGAATTCGTTTAGACAAATCAATTAAAGTAATGATAAAACATTTCCAAAGGACAATTAGAGCAATATGGAAACAGCTTTGTACCACGTCTCTAGCGGACAAGAGAGCTGGTGAAATGTAAACCATATTTACTTAGATTAAGGAAAGTTAAGCAGCTCTTGTTCCTCTGGTATATGTTCATTCAGAATCCTATATTAACCTATATTCCAAGTAAGCACTGAAGCTTTGGAGAGTCTAAAGATAAATACGTAAGGCCTTGTCCACAAGCAAAAGAAATTCATTTAGCCAGAGGTCACAGGGAGTTTGTGAAATTTCTATTATAATTCCTCATCATTAATGTCAAATAGTTTGTAAGTATAAATACTGTTGGAGGGGCTTCCCTGGTGGCACAGTGGTTGAGAGTCCGCCTGCCGATGCAGGGGATACGGGTTCGTGCCCCGGTCCGGGAAGATCCCACATGCCGCAGAGCGGCTGGGCCCGTGAGTCATGGCCGCTGGGCCTGCGTGTCCAGAGCCTGTGCTCCGCAACGGGAGAGGCCACAACAGTGAGAGGCCTGCGTACCGCAAAAAATAAATAAATAAATAAATAAATAAATAAATAAATACTGCTGGAGTTAAAGATGGGTTGTTAATAACACCTTATTAGCAAAATTACACAGGGAAAAAGGAGAAAGGATTATAATTTATTCTTTTTCAAATAGCAATCTCTTTTCTACCATCCTCTATTTCCTGTTTCATTTCTGTCTCAATTTCTTCATTTTTAATCCCACTGATAGAGAATACATTTTGAACTGTTGCAGTATATTTTCCTTTAAAAAGTTAAAATCTATATCTATAGGACGTATCCAGGTTAATAAAAACAGTGTTAAGTCAACAACATGTACATGTGCACGCACACTCAAACAAACACCATCTCCCTAGAAAGGGTGGTTCTACCCTGTGGTATCTCTCCAGCTGCTGAGATGTGAACACACTTTAACACTTAGGGGGAAAGTCAAAGTAGAGCTTCACCTCTGGATCCAGCAAACAGCCAATTTGAAGAGATGGTTTATGTGGAAGAAAGATGCTCTAAAGAATGTTAATTAGGAAGTCTAGCAAAATAGGAGTTTTTAAAACCACGAATAAAATTAAGAAGATGACTGTTAAATATAAGTTACATTTTCTAGAACATCAGGTGCGTAAACTTCAACAGTCTGGATTTTCTCAGCAGGTGTCTGTCAGAACCCTGCTCCTCAGGGTGAAATAGGAAAATTAAATCAATGAGCTGGAATCTGCTTAGACAGAGAGAGAATAGTTCAAGGTAAATGGAGTTCTAAGCCTGAAGAGCTATGATCTGAAGCTCACATTTTGATCCTCCCTTTATGGTTTAGACTTACTGATTTGGTGTGCCTTTTCCCTAAGAATTGCTTGAGTCAACTCTCTCCCTCTCTCAACATACTGCAAACAGATATGTTTTCCTTAATCTTTCCTAAATTTCACATCATTGATTTAGCCCACCAACTAAGCTTTTTACCACGTGAAGGTATTTCAGCACTTTGGTTCTGCTAACCAGTGCAGGAATTTTTCTCTCTGTTTTAATACCAGCCATTAAGTTACAAATCCATGACGCTGTCAATCACGTTGTCAATTAAGATGGGGAGGAGAGTGGGATTAATGGGAAAGTCTTGCAGCACTCCACTGGAAACTGAGGACCCTTTAGCCCTTGTTAACTCAATTATTACTGAAGCCATGCAGCATTTCAGCGATCACTTCTATTTCTTAAATATTAGCCCTTAAGTTAGTAATAACCCATTACATGAACAAATTGCAATAATCCCATTCAATGGAATACCTACCAGCAATAAAAAGAAATAATCTATTGATAAACACCAAAACATGGATGAACCTCAAAATTATTAGGCAAAGTGAAAACAGACAGTCATAAAGGTCTATAGACTTCATGATTCAATTTATACGACATTCGGGGGAAAAAGTAAAAACTATAGAGATAGAAATTAGAACACTGATTCCCAAGATCTGGGGGTGGGGAAAGTGCATTGACCGAAAGGGATCACGAGAAAACGTTTTGGGTAATGGTGGTCATTACACAACTGTATGGGTTTGTCAAAATTCAACGAACTATATACCTAAAAGGGCTAATATTATCGTATGTAAATTTAAAGTCGATATACCTGATTTTTTAATATATCCCATTTTAAGAAATTCGTTAAGGACTAATTAAATGTAATTTAATAACCTAGAATTTCTAAAATCTGTCTCTTTTCTCCTGCTTTAATTATTAAGGCACGTTACTCTGTTCCATTTCACTACTTCCTCCCCATTTTCCATGAGTTTTAAAGGTTACCTAACCACTCAAGTGTCTCAGAAACACATGCCTCTGTTTTCTTGATCCTGAAATAGGAGTTTCCTATACTTGAAAAAAAAAGTTGCAGTTCCATTAATACCATTGCCAGTTTTAAAGATTAAACTCTTTGAAAAGAAAACTAAGTTTCTTAATTACCATTGAATCTTTCACTTGCTAACGTAGCACTCTCTCCCCCAGGCCTCTCTCTTCATTGTTCCTCTTCCTCATTCTTGGAACAGAACTTCAAACTAAATCCTATAGGCCTGGGCAACAGAGTCTCCTGAATGAAACCGAGGAAACTTTAGCCTTTGCTAAGTCAATTATTCCATACACGGGAGTCCCACCTCTTCATCCTCAAGGCTGCTGCCTCCTGGAAATGATAAATGCCCAGATGCTGGCAGCAGACGATGTCAGGTAGAGTGTAGGTTGACAATAGGAGCGCTCTACCTCAGTCCTGTTTGTTTTAGTTGTTGCTGTTGCCTGGTGGTTTGGTTTTATTTTGTAACAACCCTTCGTATTTTTCTTTTCTTAAGATTAGACTCTAACTTTCTTTTAAAATTTAATTTCATTTATTTATATTTTATTTTTGCCTGTGTTGGGTCTTCGTTGCTGCGCGTGGGCTTTTCTCTAGCTGTGGCGAGTGGGGGCTGCTCTTTGATGCGGTGTGCCAGCTTCTCACTGCGGTGGCTTCTCTTGTTGTGGATCATGGGCTCCAGACACACGGGCTTCAGTAGTTGTAGCACGCGGGCTCAGTAGTTGTGGCACTTGGGCTCTAGGGTGCGCGGGCTCAGTAGTTGTGGTGCACGGGCTTAGTTGCTCCGTGGCATGTGGGATCTTCCCAGACGAGGGATCAAACCCGTGTCCCCTGCATTGGCAGGCGGATTCTTAACCTTTGCACCACCAGGGAAGTCCAAGACTCTTACTTTTGATTACCAGTTTATGGTAAGAACTCAAGCCACAGATTGTTGGAGATACATATAACATCTTATTTGCCACTTACATTAAAATCTAGGATACTTCGATGATCACTTATACTCTAAGTGATATGGCTGCATATAGCTCCCACTTTGATGATGAGATCTTGCCCTCACTTATTTTCTTCCCATTGTCTTCTCCCATTGTTTTACACTTTTGGTGGGGAATGTTACTCCTTTCTCCTCAGAATTCTATTTAAGTTTTCTCATCACTTTGGCAAGTTTCTATCCTTTGGCAGGAGCACATCTTTTTCAATATCTTAATCAAGGGAACAGGAAACTAACTCCTTTTTTTCCAGTATCATCCAAGATACTTTGAAGGTTGAGTGATTTTTAGATTGGCTGAAAAAAAAAAAAAAAGAGGGAGGACAAACAAAGGTACACAAGCAGGAATGACCATCGTAGGTTTGAGGATAGAGAAGAGATAAGCCTTTCAAAAGTAAAATAATAGAACATATGATTATAAAGGGTGAAGGAAGGAGAGGTGGAAAATGCAAATACACTAAGAAATCTGATACAACATTTGTATTGTCTGCCACTGTTCAGCAAAATGTTTTAAACGTGGCATGAAGATGATACACCTAGAACAATGCTGATTGTCTCTCTAGCTTGTCTACTTGAGGACAAACTTTTAGATGAAGTTAAATTTAGAAGGACTTCCATATTTTGACAACCTACTTCAAACCATCATGGCTGCTGTTTAGCCCAGGTAATATTTACTTGTGAAATGCTCTCTGATATTAATCTGATGAAAATAGATGCAAATGCCAAATATAACTTAAAGATTAAATCTGTGGCTAAAAAATATTTTCTAAGGGCAAAAAAATGACCTTATCAAAGATTTTAGAGATTTGACTATAGTGTGTTACCTTACAGATAGATGACCTTAGTTTATTTTCTGTCTAGAACTGAAAATCAGCCTCTTCTTTCTGTTTTTCTCTTATTTTTCTGCAGACTCTACATTATCCCTTTTCTCCTTTTTGTATGTCACTGTGAATGAGATATATACCTATTTTTCTGGAATGGCTGGGGCTAAAAGAAAAACATGACGTTCCCAGAAATTCTTTTAATCATTCTGTGATTTCACATTTTGTTCTGTGCTGTTCTCATATAATATTAGATTAATTATTTAGATTCATAAACCTTACCGAAAACTGCTAGAACAGAGGCTATACCTTGCTTTTAGCATCATCCTATGTAGTGTTCCATGCATAATTTTGATGTGCAGGTCATGTGAAATCAAGGACATTAACAACATTTACATAATGTTTTTTATGCAGAATGATAACACTTCGAGTCCTTACTCTTTTTTTTGCGGTACGCGGGCCTCTCAGTGTTGTGGCCTCTCCCGTTGCGGAGCACAGGCTCCGGACGCGCAGGCTCAGTGGCCATGGCTCACGGGCCCAGCCGCTCCGCGGCATGTGGGATCTTCCCGGACCGGGGCACGAACCCGTGTCCCCTGCATCGGCAGGCGGACTCTCAACCACTGCGCCGCCAGGGAAGCCCAAGTCCTTACTTTTCTTATGTTGACTGTTTCACAGTTTGAGACTTATCTGTTGAGATAAGTGGTTTTTCAACATCTATAACCTTCTGTCATGTCCTTGGTTTTAAGAAGTGTGCCCTAAGCATTATACCAGTGAATTGAAGCTTAGTGCTGGAAAGAAACTTGCAGATGTTTTCGTCAGATTGTTGTCGTCTTACAAGGCTACATAACTTCCCACAAATCACACAGTGCCCAAGGTTGAAGGCAGTGTGAAGAACTCTGTGCAAGGAGGTCTCAATCCAGGGCAAAGGTGACAGTGCAGTTTACTAAAGACCAGATACATATTTTAGAAGTAAGGAAGGCCATCAGTCAAGAAGGGATGCCAGCCTGAGAATTTTTCATTATGGCAACCACTCTCCTCAACATGGAAAAGTAAAACATTTATACAGACACATCTACTTTGTATCTGGCCTTTTAGAACCCTGGTCTTAGACAGGAAAGTGAGGAGGAATGATCTTCCAGGTCTACAAGTCTGCCCATAGAACAAAGTTAAGTTAGAGAAGCTGAGCTAAAACTGCCAACAGAATGCGATTTCTCACAGAGAAGGTGTAAAACGCACCCACAGCCTGAGTGGAACATAGATAAGCACAGAGGCAGTACGGAATTTCTCAGGCAGATTATTTAACATTTCTGGATATCAGTTTCTTCACCTGTAAAATGGAAATAATAATACTTACTTCTTACAGTTGTTGACAGGATTTTGTGAGGGGGTACAGAATAAAGCAGTTAGAACAGGGCCTGGCATGTGGTCAGGACTCAAATATTGGCTATTAACCTTAATGTTTACCCAAGTGGAACTAAATTCTCTATATTCAGCCTAGATGAAAAGGGGAGTCACAACTGAGAGAACACGGCAATAGAGAGGAAAAACAAATTATCTAATGGTACGAGGAGCCCTGAACAGGAGTAAAACAAGAGAAAAGAGGCAGGTTTTGCCCAGGGCCAAGCATCTAGACACTAATAGATGGCTTCATTTGGTTCTTTTTTGCAAGTGCCGCCATGATTAGTTCTTCTAGCACTTCAGTTAATTCCATTTATGTCCTTCCTCCCTGATTAAGTCCTAAAACATTTGGATTCCCCTCTACTTATATCATTGGAGAAATAGAGCTGAAGTCAGTTTTCCTGCTCAGCAATGTGACGTATGCATACGCTTGAACTATGATGATGCCTTATATTACAAACTTTGGTATACATAGTTGGCAAAACACTGCCCAGTCTTGTTTTCTAAATAATTGGAGACTGAAATCTTGACTTGACTTGAAATTATGACTTAGGCATAGGGCAGGCTTTGTAAAATGTCTGGATGAAAGATGGTGGCAACCTATAAAATATAAAGGACATGCAGAAAAGTTTCCTCTCAGCATGAACGTTCCACAGCCAACAGTAGCTACCATTTATTGGAGCACTTCCTAAAAGTCTGGCATCGCCTTGAGTCTTCTGTGTGTATTAACAGAGCAACAACTCCATGTGCTAATCTTATTATTATCACCACTGAGGCATATCAATAGGCTGCCTGAGATCCTAAAGCCCTCATCTGCAATATTTTAAGATCTTGTAATTTTTGCCCCTAAAGATTACATACCCTGGGCTTCCCTGGTGGCGCAATGGTTGAGAGTCTGCCTGCCAATGCAGGGGACGCAGGTTCGTGCCCCGGTCCGGGAAGATCCCACATGCCGCGGAGCGGCTGGGCCCGTGAGCCATGGCCGCTGAGCCTGCGCGTCCGGAGCCTGTGCTCCGCAACGGGATAGGCCACAACAGTGAGAGGCCCGCGTACCACAAAAAAAAAAAAAAAAAAAAAGGTTACATACCCTAAGAAGGATAATTAGCTAGTTAACAGATTGTGAAGGATGGTACTATTTGATTTTAAAACTGCTAATGGGACTTTCCTGGTGGCGCAGTGGTCAAGAATCTGCCTGCCAATGCAGGGGACACGGGTTTGATCCCTGGTCCGGGAAGATCCCACATGCTGCGGAGCAACTAAGCCTGTGCGCCACAACTACTGAGCCCACTCCCCCTAGAACCCAAGTGCCACAACTACTGAAGCCTGCTTGCCTAGAGCCTGTGATCCACAGCAAGAGAAGCCACCACAATGAGAAGCCCATGCACCGCAACAAAGAGTAGCCCCCGCTTGCCACAGCTAGAGAAAGCCCGCACACAGCAACAAAGACTCAACGCAGCCAAAATAAATAAATAAAAATTGATTAATTTTAAAAACTGCTAATATCACAATAACTGAACAACCTAGGGCTTGTAAGCAATTAATGGCTTCATATATTGAATATACAGTATATATGTCATGCTATTTATAGATAGATATAATATATGCATGATATATGTCAGTCATGTTTTTCTATATTTTACAAGATATGAGTTATGGGGAGAACCTGGCAGTGTCACTTCAGAAACAATGGACGCAAATGAACCATCTGGGTGGGTTTTGTTCACAGAAAGAATGAATCTACACTCATGTATTTGTTCAGCTAGAGATGCTATTTGTTGTGGTTGGAAGGGCTACCGACGCTGAAGTTGCTCCACCCCTCCCTATGCTGGCTCACTAGTTATGATTATTAATGAATTAGTCAGCTGCGGAAACCCCCAAAAAGAGTGGCTTGCATTAGGTAGAATTTTATTTTTCTCTCATTTAGGAGACTGGAGGTGAGTAGGTTCCTGCCGTCTTGTTTTGTCCTCAGCTGCACAGCTCCATAGCTATTTTGAGAGGAAATAGAAGGCACACCCTTTCCTTTGAAGCAGGTGGGAATTGCAAACATCACTTCCTCTGTGGTCTATAGTGGAAGGATTAGCTCTGTGTCTAAACAGCGGCGAGGAAAGCTTGGGAATGTTGTCTCCAGCGGGATGGCCTTGTGCCCAGATAGAACTCCATAACCTCGAAGAAGAGAAGAATGAAGTTAGAGGAGCAGCTAAACCCCAGGCACACTCAGCCAATTTTGATCTCTTCTCGTGTGATATATGCTTATATAAGCATACGTGCCATTCTTAAAAACGAGATGATTCCCACACAATAGAAAGTTGTATTTTCTGGCTTTCTTAATGAGATCGAGACTCAGAGTTAAGTCGTGCGTTAAACACTCAGAGCTGCTAATTATTAGTGCCTATCAAGTCTATCAGTGACGATTTCTTGCAGATAGTCCCTGAATTTCTTATTGTTCAGAGCAATACATTGACTTGCGTCTACCTTCCACAATGCTTGGCGCCGTTTCAGATCACAATAAATGCCTGTTTAATGGACTGTTCTGGATTAAATGGGGGGATCTGTTGCCCCGTATCATACTGTAAATTGCTCATCTCTTTTTCCTACCGCTTCTCATTTCCAGTTTGATCACTCATGGCTTTGGGACCCCAGCAATATGCGCAGCCCTAAGCACTTTCCAAACAGTCCTCAGTGAAATGCTAAACTACTTGGAAAAACACACTACTCACAAAAATGGCGGAGCGGCGGATTCTGGCCAAGGACATGGCACCTCGGAGAAAGCCCCCCTGCGGAAAACTTCAGAGGCTGCTGTGAAAGAGGGCAAAACAGAAAAGACAGACTAGCTACATCAAACAGAATCTATTTCCAGAGAGTCTTGCTGCTGATATTTTTTCTAATATATATATCATTGAGGGTGATTAATCTTCAGTGGACCAAATCTCTGCCCTCCCCCAACCCTCCATAAAAAACAAAAATGGAAATGAAACAAAAAAGGACAAAACCAAAAAAAAAAAAAGACAAAAAAAAAAAAAGGAAAAGAGCAGTGTAACTGTGTGATGAAATTGTCACTTTTTAATTTTATGTTATGATAAACTCCTTTTGTGCACGTAATTTATTGTTCCGAATTATATACATCACAGTTTTTAAGCACTTCTGGACTTTGGAGAGGCAGCACATGCTTTTTCACATCTAACTGTTGCACTTTCTTATCCAACTCTGTAGTTAGGGATCAGAAAGCATGACCAAACTGGACTCCACCACCAGCGCATACAGCGCCAGTCTTTCTTGACTTAATCCCCTATAACAAAACAGTGCCTCTTTCCATTAAATAGACCAATCTGGCAATCAATCCATCAATAAATGCTCTGGGAACTGAAAAGGGCAGTCATGAATCTCTGTCCTGTGAATTGACAGCAATTTAAAAATTTCGGTCACCGCTAACCCACTTAACTACCAGTGCCTTGGTGGTATTTAAAAATTCCAGAAAACTCTGTCCCCTCTTTGTGTGACTATTCCACCCCACCCTAGGTCCATTTTTTAAAGAAGAGACTCAGCAGAATATTGAAGAGAAAAAAGATGACCTCTCCTATCCATTCTCCTCACTTCCCCAACCTAACTGTTCAAGGAAACAGACTGCATATACTGGGTCAGGGCAGGCTGGATATAGGAAAGGGTAGCTTTGCCACTTGGGGTCCTGACGGAAAGCTGTGGTATTGTCGTGCCTGGAAAAGCAAGGGAATAGGAACAGCGATCTTTCCAGGAAGCCCTGCCCCTCAGAGACAGAAGAGGAGCCCAGGCAACTAGTGGAGGCCCCTCAAAGTGTTAGCGGCCAATGATTGTATGGTTAAAATGACAGCCGTTATTCTTTTTCTACTTTTGTGATTCTGCTACCTGCCCGATAGCTGTGTTCTAAACCGTTAGAGGCACAGAAGCATTCAGGTCTGTGTTCAATAAAGAAAACAAAAACAATGATCAGAGAAGGCTTTTGCTTTTAAGATGCTTCCTTTTTTCATAGCTTGTTCTTAAGCTTTATTGTCCTGTAGTTATAATACTGAAAACAAGAGGTTCCTGGCTGCAAAGGCCAAGGGCTAATTGAATGAAAGTTCAGACCATTAAAACTTGAATGTGTCAAGAAACCTGACTGGTACCACATTGTATTAACCTTTCTACTGTTAACAGTTTTCAAAGTTCTAAGCAAATAAAGATGTAGGTCATCGTCTATGAAAAAAATCATTTAAAAAATATGTGGACTCCAGACATCGTTTAGCATGAAAATATTCTCCTCTCGTTAACATATATCAATTACTTTCAGAATGTCTCTGCCACATTATAACCCGATGAGGAATATTATTATTTTTTTAATTGAGAGAAAATTGCTTAAGAATTTTCATCAAGAGATCACAGAAAATATTTTTACCTAACAATAATTCTTAAAATCATTCGACTTTTATCTTCAATCTTATACAGAAAAGAGGAACATAATCAATGAATATCTAAATTTTCTAGACTAAATTCAGTTAACAAAACACACTAGTAAGGAATTCTATAATAAAGGGGTTTTATAGTTACACAGTAGAAGAATTTAAAATAAAGAAAATGTAAAAGTAATGAATTGTGACTTCATGAGTTTATCTAGTTCCATTTTTTAAATTTTACCGTTATTCATGGCTTTAAATTTTTTTGAAATAAAATAGAATAAAGCTGAGATTCTGCTGCAGTTCCAAATTTCATCACAAAATAAATTGTTTCCATTTACATGAAAATTCTCATACTGTAAAATATACATGTGAAACAAAAATGAATATTTCAGTTTAATAAGTAGTAGGAAAGCTATATACACATAATGTGGGCTACTAATATTTCCTTAATGAAATTTCCACATTGACTTTTATTCCTTTTATTATTAACAATACATATGTATTTAATATGGCATTTTCATATGCATATCTGCTAAGTACTTAATGTAGTTATATACCATGTCAAATGTTTACCCATAATCAGATAAAAAATTAGATCTGGCTTATAGTACCAGCTTACTTCTCAACCCATAGTTGTGACTAGTTGGGGTTCTTAACACCTCAATGGGGTGTTATTATTTATTAGCCTTGGAAACAGAAGTATAACTATAACTACAGTGCATATTATTTACCAGGATTTTGGGTGTCTTCAGAGCCTTAAATGGACAGCACCCATCATTTAACTTAACCAGCCATTAGGACATAAGTGAATTAATGGACTGGTCATGTTTAGAGTAATTATTTATTATCATATTTAATAGACATTGTTAACCTACCTACTTTTGCCTTGTATATAAGGTACTCAACACTTTTTAAATAAATGAGTAAATGAATGTGTGTGTGTTCTTTGTCCAAAGTGGGCCAAAGGACCTTTTACTTTTGATTTTTTTTTTTTTTTTGATACCCATTGCTTCAATCTGGCTGGCTTCTTCCATGGTAATTTATGGATAACACATTTTAATGAACAGGGAAATATTTCCACTCTATCACATTAGTTGCAACTAGATGCATTTAATATAAAACAATAAAAACAAGTAGGTAAGTATCATAATTTCAACAAAAGTAAAGTTATAATTGTTATCAGTATCATAGTTTATAGTTAAGGAAGGTAGGTCACCAAAATCTGATTTTCAGTGTTACAGTCAATAATAAAGCAATGAAAAAGCTTTCCAGATTAACTACCACTGGCCAAGACAATTTGTCCAAACCTCTCATACTTACTCAAAATTAATATACTTAAACTTAGGAAAAATTGAGTCAAACTCCTATAAAAAGAAATGTTCATTTTAAGGCTGTTTCAATAACCAATTTAAATGCCACTTCTATGGCTATTTCACTAGAGTTACCATTTGACTTAAGTTTGGTGGTTCTCGAAAAATAAAGGAAAACTGAATTATTCTATATCTTCTTCTCTGGAAAGATCAGATTCCTGGGAAGATGCCTAGTCTATTCTCCTGCACCCTTCTTTTCAGATGCTTTAAAAATGGGTAATTCTTTCTGGCTTTGCAGTTCCTTTTTCCTTTCCCTTCTTTGAGGGTGTGTTTTCTTCACTGTCTAAGACAGAACATGACCCTCTAGCACCTATGAGTATCCTGACCCTAGTGTGACAGTGATTAGAATTTGACTTTTGTCACCTGGCGCTTTTAAAGTAAATGTGTCAATGAATTATCCTTGTTAAAATGAGTAAAACAATATAATTTCATTACCCTATATTTTCTTCCTTTTGGGCTTCTTTGGAGGCATTTTTGACCAGTGCAATTTTTTCTTTTCTTTTTTTTTTTTTTTTTTTGCGGTATGCGGGCCTCTCACTGTTGTGGCCTCTCCGCGTTGCGGAGCACAGGCTCCGGACGCGCAGGCTCAGTGGCCATGGCTCACGGGCCCAGCCGCTCCGCAGCATGTGGGATCTTCCCGGACCGGGGCACGAACCCGTGTCCCCTGCATCGGCAGGCGGACTCTCAACCACTGCGCCACCAGGGAAGCCCAACCAGTGCAATTTTTAAAATGTATCAGCATCCTTTACACAATGAATATGCCATCTCCCTACGTAGGCCAGGTCAATATATGAGAGGTGGCCTGACATAGTGACTAAGAGCGTAGACTCTAAAGCCAAATAACCTGGGTTCAAATCATGGATCTTTCGTTTGCTTCTGTGTGGCCTTGGGCAAATCGCTGAACCTCTCTGGGTCTCCATTTCTCCATCTGTAAAATAAGGATAATAATAGATACCTACTCACAGAACTACTGTCAGAATCAGAGTTAATATATATAAATTGCTAAGAGCAGAATAGGGGCATGGTTAGTGCTATGTGAGTGTTAGCTATTGTCATTAATACTTAGAGTTGGGACAAACCATATTTTTTATCTAGATATCAGTTTCTCCTCAGTTTGT
Organism: Aethalodelphis obliquidens; assembly: GCF_003676395.1. Taxonomy (NCBI): domain Eukaryota; kingdom Metazoa; phylum Chordata; class Mammalia; order Artiodactyla; family Delphinidae; genus Aethalodelphis; species Aethalodelphis obliquidens. Next base: position 19,744,232 of record NW_020837975.1, read on the forward strand.
TGAATCCTTCCTATATGTCAGGCTCTGTCTTAGAGACTGAAGATAAAGCGAGGAATACAGCATTTTTCTTATGAGTTTCTCGCAGTCTCCTATGAAGATCCCAGCCATTATAATATGGTAAGTGCCCTGATGTAAATGTGCACGAGTTATCCCAACACAAACCAGACCCAGGTCCTGGGAACTGAGGGGAGGAGAGGGGAGAGGGAGAAATCAAAGGAGGGGTTGTAAAGGTGGAAGGGAAGGGAAAGGTGGAAACCAGGAAGAGGAGACTTTACGGTTCTGGGCGAATTAAAAATATTTGGGGCAGGATGTGATTTTGAAAACTAACCAATGCCATTTATATTTCTGGTTATTCCTATACCTCTGCTCCATTTTCGAGGGCACCTAACATTTTGTCCATACTGCCTCAGGGAAGGAACTTGACCCAAGGGAATGCAGGCAACAAAGGAATTGAACTTTTATACAAGTTCTCAGTTTCAAAATCCTAGGCCTTAAGGAGGACTTGAGGTTTAAAAGTATATCAGTCCGGACCTTTTTCCTTCCTCCGCACACACACACACACACACACACACACACACGGAGACACACACACACGGAGACACAGACACAGACACATTGGAGCCCATAAAACAGTTCCCAGTTTGGTGAAAGAAGGAGAGGATTAAAGAAGAATTGAAGAAAGGGTAGCTATCGTTGCATCTCTCTGAGAAGGGGCCACATCCTGGGGGTGCGTCTGGTGATGGAGGGAACCACGTCTTCACCCCAGAGGAAGGTCCAGGGAGGAAGCCCACCCAGCATCATGCAGAAGCAGAGGTGCTGTCTATGTGGGGTGTGTCTAGGCAGATGGTTCTCAGACAACCTCACAGGGTTTTTCCAAAGGAGATTCTCTCAACATGGCCTGGAGAGACCAGGATGATGTGTGTGGGAGCAGAAAACAAAGAAGCAGCTATTCCTGCAATCCATAGAGATATAGCAAAAAAAAAAGGGTATTTCAGGCCCACCCAGAAGCAACCCAGGTAGCACGCAAGCAATGCAGGTTGGACCCACGTACACACAGGAGGAACATGACACATATGACAATCAAAGACCAGATGGGATATTCAGATGTACCACTTGGAGTCCAGTCAGGAGGACAAAAACCTTTTTAGGGATTTCAAAGAGAGAGGATTTAATAAAGATAACAGGTGAAACAGGTGTCAGAAAGTTGAAAGAGGAGAAAATGAGACACTGAATCACCCAAATACTAGTAATTTGAAAAAGTAGTGACCACCCTATAGATGAGAGAACAAAAGGAAAGAGGTGAGGTTACCTGAATCTGGGAGCTTGGAAGAGGGCATCCCCCTCCCCACAGTTGTTGCTTGAATGTCTGAGATTAATGCTGGTGGTACCTCTGAGGGGGTAGAGTTTGGCTAATGCTGGGATTGCAAAGAAGCTGGAGGCTAGAGCCATAACCTTCCTATTCTGCTGGAGGGTTGGGGACAGGAATCGGAAATACCTGGAGCATCTTTCTGTCTCCTCTTCCTTCGAATTCTGAGCAGTATCTCCCATTGTCAGAACCTAATTAGAAGCTTGCTGGCAAAGGGTTATGAGAAAGATAGTTTCAGAAAGGCAATACAGAAAGGTGGGCATCTCTGCAGCTGCCAGTGTCCACAGATGGCGATCCAGGCCACATGGTCCCCCACACAGTTTGGTGGTACATAAACCTTCTCCACCCAGTTCTGGGACACAGATGCAAACCAAGAGGACCCTGAATGGACTGAGATAAAATTTCTGCCACGTTTAAAATGAAGGCTCAAATATATATAAAATAAAGTGACATTTCTCATATATCCAAATTGACACAAAGGCATTCATACCTACTACTTTTAAAAACTGTATTTCAGCTACTTCCCATGTGCATCGCAGAGGATTCAAAAGGACCAAGACACTTAAGAAAATTTGAAATAACCCCCCATAAAAGGCAGAAAAAAATAAAAATAAGTAGGGCTTCCCTGGTGGCGCAGTGGTTGAGAGTCTGCCTGCCGATGCAAGGGACACGGGTTCGTGCCCCGGTCCAGGAAGATCCCACATGCTGCGGAGTGGCTGGGCCCGTGAGCCATGACCGCTGGGCCTGCGTGTCTGGAGCCTGTGCTCCGCCACGGGAGAGGCCACAACAGTGAGAGGCCCGCGTACCGAAAAAAAAAAAAGCTAACTGTATGCGTAAATATTAGTATCATTTATCTTCCTACCATGCCCATTCTCCCTGGGCAATATCTTCTTGTATAATTTCAACTATCATGTCTTTTCTTGTGGCAAAGACCAATAGCCATCTGATGAAAGTCCATTGGGCATTTGTCCTGGGTGTTTACCTGTGCCGAGGGTTGGCAAACTTTCTCTGTAAAGGGCCAGATAGTAAATATTCTAGGCTACACAGGCCATATGATCTCTGTTGCAACTACTCTGCCATTGTAGCATGAAAGTAGCCATAGACAATATGTAAGCAAATGGCCATGACTGTTCCAATAAATCTTTATTTACAAAAATAGGCATTGGGATGGATTGGAGCACGCATTCCTGTAGTTTGCTAACCTCTAACCCAGATTAAATTTCTCAGCATTTCCTGCTGTTTGTAGCTATATGATTAAGTTCTCTCCATTGGAGGAATAGAAGTGATATTTGCCATGTCCAGATTTTACCAATAAAAACCAGCCCTGTCCTTACTTTCCCTCATGTTATGTCCTCTTCTTCCTGCTGCATGAGATGACAATGAGGCCCTAGGGCAAGAATTCTCAACCTTGGCTCCACTGGACCTTCATTGTGAGGGGCTGTCCTGTGTGTTGTAGGATGTTTAACAGATCCTTGGCTTCTATGTACTAGATGCCAGTAACATCTCTCCTAATTGTGACAATCAAAATTGTCTCCAGACATTGTTACATGTCTCCAGGGGGAGAAAATCACTCCTAGATAAGAACCACTGTCTTAGAGTTGCCAGAAACACAAGATGGAAAGTGCCTGGATCCCTGAATGACCATATGGAAGAGAAGTGCACATTTCTCCAAGCTAAACTTCTACTACATTAAACCACTGAAATTGGCGGTGGGCGTGGAGGGTAGGAGGGTCTATTTGTTAGCCTATCCTAACACAGTACTGATGAATTCCAAATCCATATCTCCACTGTTTTTCCAGCCTCTGGCCTTGCTCTTTTTTATTCCATTCTCCACACCACAGAAAATCATTCTGAAAAGCAAATCTGATTTGCACATCACAAATAAAACACTTCATGGCTTACTGTTGCCCTTACAATAAAGTCAAACTCTTCTAGAAGATTTACAACATCCTTCTGACCTGGTGTTTGCACTCTTCTCCAGCCTCCTCCAGCTTTATCTAGTATCTCTGTTTCCCCCATCACATTCCCTCCTCCTCCCAACCACATACACACTCCATGGTCCAGCCACACAAGCCTTTTATAAATTCCTGAAACTCTCCATGATCTAAGATTTAGCTTATTAGTTCTCTTAGCTTGAAACCTTATGTTCTACCTCAGCTCCTTCACAAGCCGGCTTCTGTTTATCTTTGGGGTATCAACTTTGAATTCACTAATTTGGTGCAACTTTTATGAGTTTTCTATTGCTACATATCATTTTGCCACAAACTTAGTGGCTTAAAACAGCATCCATTTATTTGTGCACATTTCTATAGATCACAAACCAGCCAGGCTTAACTGGATTCTCCGCTTAGACTCTCAGAAGGCTGAATTCAAGAAAGCAGCCAGGATGGGAAGAATCCACTTCCATGCTCATTCGGATGGTTGGCCAAATTCATTTCCTTGTGGTTGTAGTATACTAAGGTCCCCATCTCTTTGCTGGCTGTCATCCAGGGGTCACTCAGAGCTCCCAGGGTCTGCTCTCAAGTCTTTATCACATGCCTCCCTCCATGTTCAAAGCCAGTGACAGCACATCAAATCACAAGTATCTCTCTGACGTTTCCTTCAGCTACCAGCCGGAGAAAACTGCTTTCAAAGGGCTCACAGGATTAGATGGTGCCCACCCAGGTGATCTTCCTTTTGATTAACTCAGCTTCAACTGATTAGTGGCATTAATTACTTCTGAAAAATTCCTTGATCATCCAAGTTAATATGCTTATGAATGTGATATCACATTATATTCAGTGTCCCCGGGGATTAGGGTGGGAAATCATGGGAGTTCATCTTTAGAATTGGTCCTACCACAGAGGCCTTTTCTGATTCCCTAAACCAAGTTGCTTTTCTCTCCTTTGTGCCCTCATACCATCATTTATCCCTATCGTGTCACTTATTAAAGCCTTTTTAACAATAATTTGCTCAATTATCTTTCCTATCAGACAGATAATCCCCAGTTTCCATAACTGTAACGTGAGGATAATTAAAGTATTCACATCATTAGGTTGTTATAAGGGTTAAATGAAAATGTCCATGTAAAACAATAACTGAGCCTGAGACATACTAAGGGCCCAAATGATGTTAGCTGTTAATATTATTGCAAATATTGGAATTGTTAGTATTAAACATCATTAGGTTTTGAAGTGGGAATCCATATATCTTGCCTATTATTTTACCCTCAGCAACTAGCCCAGCGCCTACCTGGCATATGACTGGCAAGACACGAATGATGGGCAAATGAGGCAAATTCAAGGACTTGTCCGAGGTCTATAGAGAAAATATGTAAGGTTCTTTCTAAGAAAAGAGACCATCATAAATTACTGGGACCCCCAGAAGTGTTTTCAGATTCACAGTGCCAGAAAGAAAAGGGATAGGTGCAAAATATCTCCTGCATTAACACAGAAAGTCATTGTCATATTCAGTCTCCAATGTATAAACCCTGTAAGCATGTTGCTAAAACCAAGATTTTGAATAAAAGAGCAATGCAAAATAAAACTGACAACTTATTGTCTCATGGACAGCAAAGCCTTCTTGGTACAAAGTATCATATCCTCAAACAGCACTGAAATGGGTATAAATACTTATTGTTCCTCATTATCCTAATCATCTATTTAAAGCCTATTTACTAGCAGTTAAGATGTTTTCTTTTTTCTGGGGTAATGGAGAGGGTATGGAGAAGATGCATTTCCTTTCTGGCTTCCTAAATGTTTTCTCTAATTAGTTAACTTCCATTTACAGTGGAAGATAAGTTCTGTTTTCTTAATGAATGACAGAATTCCATTGAAAATTATAGTCTTTTATCCTAGAGGTTATAAAGCCATTATAAAGGCTTTGAGACAGAAGACTGTTATAATGGTTTTATTGAAAGCGTTTTGGAGAAGATTGCCTGTGACTGCCTTAGAACAGTATTATGCTCAGAGCATACTGTATATAAGCTTTCCCTCTAATGCCTGCTACCCTGTATGAAAGCATGTATTTAATTGTTACATGGACATATAACTCCTAGAACAAATAACAGTAACTTTGGGAATTCCACATTTCTTTACAAATTGGTCAAGCTAAAATTCTAATTATCAGCAACAGATCATAGTGAATAACAAAGACTTTCTTGAACCGAGAAATTTTTCTTATAAAATCCTCTCACAGTCATTATCAGAATGGCAACTAATCAAATTTATTCATCTATTTATTCATTCAACAAATATTTATTGAGAACTTAGTATATGCAGGTCATATGCTAAACATTTAATAGAAGATTCTGAATAATTTCAGCCCTGGAACTTTAAATCCTATTCAACTTTTTGTTTTCATTGGTCTTGTTTCTTTAAGATTCATATTAATTTCTAGTCCTAGACCTGAGAGATTAATGCTCATTTCCTGGCTATACAGCAATTCTTTTTATGTACTTATTTTTTAGTGAGTCCTTGACTAGAAATATGGTATTTTATTTTATGCATTAATTCACGTATACCCCTAGATTCTTCAAAAATAAGATTTAATACAGCTTTCAGAAACTTAGACAAATAATAACATACTACATGTTAGGAACAGCAAGAAATACAAAGGCAAATTAATGATAAAGGTATAAAATAGAGCCAGAAATAAGGCTAAAACAAAATAGAGTTATGAATATTTACAGTACTGCAGGTAAGTAACAAATTTAACTCTGAGCTTTCTCTAATAGCAAAATGGAAATTGAGCATTTACTCAATTCACTGTGTTTGTGCCTAAGACTAAGCCAAAACAGTTGGTCGGCAGAAATACAACTATTTCTGAAAGTTAGATTAAGGGAGGAAAAACGTTTTTCAAAAGAATCCTTGGAAAAAGAACTACGCGTGACATTCTTTCAGCAGATTAGAGTTTCTCAGCCTCGGCACCTTTGAAATGAATGAACAAATAGACAAATTGTGTTAAGTGTGATGATGAAGACAAAATGACAAAGATTTAATTTAGACAAGAAGAGATAAGGCAAACCCCAGGAATGGAAAAGAATATGACCTGAAGGATGATGGTATTTACCCAGTCCAAAGCGGGAGGGGAGAGCATTCCTGGTGGAGGAACTGCGTGTGCTGAGCCCCCAAGGAGGGACAGAGCTTGGCGTCTGTAGGAGCTGTCAGAGGTCAGTGCGGCTGCCATGGGGTGAGTTAGGAGCAGGTGAGTCAGGGGTGGGAGTGGGGATGAGACTGCAGGAATGTTCCAGACCTGCGGTCCAACTGAAGATCCTGTGTTTCATTATTAAATGCAATAAAGAGCCAGTGAGGGGTTTTTTGTTGTTGTTGTTGTTTTGCGGTATGCAGGCCTCTCACTGTTGTGGCCTCTCCCGTTGCGGAGCACAGGCTCCGCACGCACAGGCTCAGCGGCCATGGCTCACGGGCCCAGCCGCTCCGCGGCATGTGGGATCTTCTCGGACCGGGGCACGAACCCGTGTCGCCTCCATCGGCAGGCAGACTCTCAACCACTGCGCCACCAGGGAAGCCCCAGCCAGTGAGGGTTTTTTAATCCAGAAAGTGATGAAACCAATTGGGGTTTTCAGTCCTCAAAACCTCTTCCTATCTGCCCTTTAGAACTCTTTATCTCCTTTCTTTTTAGGGCTCATTTCCCGTTGGAAACAGGTGAGTGATTTTGGGAGCGTGGAAATAAGTGTTTTAAAATCTTATTATTGATAAAAAAAAAGCAGGTGCATGTCCGTAGGATCAGGTGGACAAAGAACGTTGGCAAGATCCCAGGGGGCGACGCTAGTATCTGCCCGGCCCCCTGACCCTCAGAAACAGGTGTGAGCATGATAAGCTTCATTTGCAAAAACCAGGGATGCTGAAGCCCTCCGTGAAGACACCCACATAAAGATCACATCAGAGCCACTTTCTTCGAAGTTGAGGTTTCGAATTTCCGGGAAGGAGCTGCTGATAGTGGATCTGGCAGTCAACTGATGTTTGGGTATTTGCCACGTCATGTTTTATCTTTAGTATATGGCTTCCTTGGGAAGTGAACTTGACATTTTATATGTATTCCAACCATTTTTGTAAAGTATAGTCAAGCATGTTTCTGTTTTGTTTTTCATTGAGATATAATTGACAAATAGCATTATATTGCTCTTTTCCGGTTATCGCAGCGCGAGGCACCATGAACAGCAAAGTCTCCGGCGACTCCCTCTACGAGGTGGTGCAGGAAGTGCTGCAGGGGAACCAGCTCGAGTGCTGGAAGTTTTTGGAGACGGTGTAGCTTCAGATCTGCCTGAAGAACTATGACCCTCAGAAGGACAGATGCCTCTCAGGCACCGTCCGGCTTAAATCCACTCCCGTCCCAAGTTCTCCGTATGTGTTCTGGGGGACCAGCAACGTAGTGATGTGACGAAGGCTGTGAATATTCCGCGTATAGACATCGAGGCACTGAAGAAAGTCAACAAGAATAAGCAACTGGTCAAGAAGCTGGCCAAGAAGGATGATGCCTTCTTCTCTTCAGAGTCTCTGATTAAGCAGATCCCACGAATCCTGGGCCCAGGCCTGAATAAGGCCGGCAAGTTCCCTTCCTTGCTGACCCACAATGAGAACATGGTGGCCAAAGTTGATGAAGTGAAGTCCACAATCAAGTTCCATGTGAAGAAGGTGCTGTGTCTGGCAGTGGCTGTTGGCCACCTGAAGATGACACGCGATGAGCTTGTGTTCAACATCCACTTAGTTGTCAACTTCCTGGTGTCATTGCTCAAGACAAACTGGCAGAATGTCCGGGCCTTGTACATTAAGAGGACCATGGGCAAGCCCCAGTGCCCGTACTAAGGCACAGCTTAATAAACCATACTCCCACCATTAAAAACAAAAACCATAAAACATTATCTTGGTTTCAGGTGTACAATATAATGATTGAATAGTCGTATGTATTGTGAAATGAGCACCACAATAAACCTAGTTAACATCCATCACCAGCTACAGTCAAGTGTTTTGAACATGTCTGTGAACTGAACTTAATTTTCCATATAAACAAGGTTAACAATTTCCTTTCAGAGAGGTGAAAAGAACAGTATTGGAGACTAAACATGTGTTAAACAAAAACTAATCTGGGTTGGGCTTCCCTGGTGGCGTAGTGGTTGAGAGTCCGCCTGCCCATGCAGGGGACACGGGTTCGTGCCCCGGTCTGGGAAGATCCCACGTGCCAAGGAGCGGCTGGGCCCGTGAGCCATGGCTGCTGAGCCTGCGCATCCGGAGCCTGTGCTCCGCAACGGGAGAGGCCACAACAGTGAGAGGCCCGCGTACCACACACAAAAAAAAACTAATCTGGGCTTAGTTAAGGAGAAGTTTCGTTCAAAGGGGTCATTCAAAGGGGTCAGGAAGGGAAGGGGGCCTATTGCGGTAGGGAGAACCCCCCAACTGGAAGATCTGCGGGATCTCAACGGTCCAGCAGGAAAGGATTTTTCTTTAATAAAGGATGGGGAGTAAACAAGGCTAGAAGGAATCTGGTGTGGGGAAATAAGTGGAGTGGCAGGACAGTTAATCCAGGAATGTCTTTCCTTTGGGTCAGCTGATTCTCAGAAGGGTGGTTAAGGAAGGCTTGTACACTGGCTCAGAATGAGCGTAACTCAGAGTTCAAGGGCTTGGGGGAAGGAGACCAGCTTCACTCTAGTTTGATCAAGTCAGGTATTTTGTTCAGATTAGTCAGTGGGTACAAACAGTTCAACCCATCATTTATGAGACAAGGAATGAGAATGTGGAGGGTGTGTGTCTGGCATTGCCAAAGGTCAGCAAGGGGACATCTGGCTCTTATCTAAGTCATATGGGAAAAAATGTTTCTTAGCAGTAAGGCATTTCCCTGCACATAGAAGAGTGGGAGGATTTCTTAACCATTGCTGTTTCCCAAGAACACAGGGCTCCCGTAAAGTTTAACATTGTCACATGAATGAGATTGTTCCCAAAACTGATGCACAAAATAAGCAAAAAATACTGAGACTTGCCTAAAGAACTCCAGTTCATGCTGTGTTAATTTTTAAAACTATGAATGTTCCTGTGATATCAAGGAATATAAATATTGATGACATTAGTATAAAAATGCCCACCTTACCTTCTTCAGAGATAAAATGGGAAAAAGCCACTCCTATTTAAATAGGTAAGAGTCATCTAGATTTAGCATACAATTGTTTATTTTAAGAAAAGAGGACAGAGATGGGGTAAAATCAATATGTGAACTTGAATGTTGCTTTGGTTTGATCAATGGTTTTAAACAAAATGAATCTTTCAAGTGTGAGGTTTTTTCAAAAAAAAAAAATCCTATGCCTACCTAATTAAGCCATTGGTCCTGTCTTCTTTGGTATTTTAAAGTACTTTTATCCATGCAACCCCCCGAAATGGCTGTTTTGTATGTTTGACAAGTGTATCATTTCTCATTTTTTAAATTCATAATAATTATTGCATAAGAAATGAAATATATGTTGTATGAAAATATTGTAACATTAAATTTCAAATTAACTAGAGTTCTAGAATTAAAAGTAATAATTAAAATATTATTTATATGATTAAAAACCACTTAGAGGCACTGGCAGAGTAAAGTAGTCATCAAAAAGGATGCCCAATTTAATATCTAAGTAAAAGTTCAGCCAGAAAATTCTCTGTGGCAATTCCTTAATAGCTACCACCTTGACAATTTTTAAAAATTGAAGTATAGTTGATTTACAGTGTTGTGTTAATTACTGCTGTACAGCAAAGTGATTCAGTTATACATATATACATTGTTTTCATATTCTTTTCCATTATGGTTTATCACAGGATATTGAATACAGTTTCCTGTGCTATACAATAGGACCTTGCTGTTTACCCATTCTATATATACCAGTTTGCATCTGCTAACCCTAAACTCTGAATACATCCCTCTCCTACCCCCCACCCCCTTGGCAACCACCAGTCCGTTCTCTCTGACAATTTTACTAACTAAGTTTTGAGGAGAAATTTATTTCTGGGTAGGTTTTTTGTTTTGTTTTGTTTTTTTGGTACGCGGGCCTCTCACTGTTGTGGCCTCTCCCGTTGCGGAGCACAGGCTCCGGATGCGCAGGCTCAGCGGCCATGGCTCATGGGCCCAGCCGCTCCGCGGCACGTGGGATCTTCCCAGACCGGGGCACGAACCCGTGTCCCCTGCATTGGCAGGCGGACTCTCAACCACTGCGCCACCAGGGAAGCCCCTATTTCTGGGTATATTTTATCTTATCCTACCTTGTTCTTATCTTTTTATATAAACACATAAATGCCACATAAACAGAAAATGCTGCCTTGAAGTTTGCTAAAATGTGTAACAAACTTCCAGCAATAATAAAAGGGAGTATATAAAACCCCAAACCTCCCAGCCCCTCAGAACATGTCTGTAGGCAGGACTAAACTCTGCAGATCTAATGTACAGAGGCCAGCTAGTCACAAAAGCTCACCTGTACAGACCCACTAAGGATATGTCTAGGTATACTGTTTCTAATCAAAGGAGCAGATGAACTTCAGTCTTATTTTGGCCATGTAATAATATTGTGGCCCAGGTTTTAAGCTGACTAAAACAAAGACAAATCTGTCGGAAGACTGTTCTCCATGAGTCTCCTGTGTTTCTCTCTTTTGCACTGACTACTCTGGTCTGAACTAGCTCTTGGAGGTTGTTTGTATTGTAAACATTCGTGGGAGATAAAATAGTGTCTACTTCTGGGGCAGGGGATAATCATGCTTCTGTTTACTGCCCTTTATAAAAGACGTGTTCCAGGGGAACACATGTGATCTAGGGGAACAGTTCCATTTTCTTAACTCCTTGCACTTTGTCTTCCTAATCGAAACTTGGCACCGACAGTGATCACCGCAGTGGAAGAAGGGATGAGGGCGGTGGGGATATTTGTGGATGGTGGAGATGTGTATGTGCAGGTGACAGGGAATGAAAATATGATCAAACAGGCAGTGAGATCAAAAAACTGAGGGAACTTCCTGCATATCTTCACACACTTACAGGAGTGGCATAAATACACAAGGTTTGGGATAAAATCATCTATAGAGGCGGGGCTCTGGAAGACGATCTCTGCCCCCAAAACTTTTTAAAAGTTATTTTTAAATGTTTCTTGAATAGTAAACAAACAAGCAATTATAGGGCACAGGTTTATCTGACTACTAAATATTTTAGGAACTATAAGGCACAGATTTACCTTACTAAATAAACTAGTAACCATAGGGATTATATTTACTTTCCCTATAACTCAGTTCACAAGGAAATACAAAATGGATGAAATATTATGCAAATATAGAAGATAATTCACAAAGATACAGGAAAAGTACAGGGTTATGTCATGATGAATGTTTTTGAGTCATGCACCAATTACCAATTCCCTGAAGAAGAAAAAAGTTACAATAAAAAATAATTTCTCATTCTCATAACAGGAATTAATGTAACCCTTACTGTTCCTCTAAATTTTTGCACCCAGAATTTTCACATTACTGTCTTCAGACGTATACTTCCTTTCCAAATATCAGCAATAGCTCCCAAGGCCTTGATAAGCAAGAGAGTGTATTCTACTGCCCTCTGCTGGAAGATGGAGTTATCACCCATCAACTGGAGAGGAAATGGCTATTCTCTCCATAATCCCTTCAACTACTAGTTATCACCAGACAGCTAATGTATCATCTAATGTAGATGATGGATATGGATATAGATAGACAATATATGAATAGATTGATGGATATCTAGATATAGATAGATAGATAGATAGATACTAGATGAATGGTAGATAGATGATGGATAATAGATGATAGATAGATAGATAGAGATGATAGATAATTGATAGGTGTATAGATAGACTATTATTCAGAGACAAGACTGAGCATATTCTGCCACTATACTAGATCTATTTTCCGGTCTAAGTCAAACTTCTATAAACCTGCAAAATAAATCTAGGATAACACTTTTTAAATGGTAAGCACTTGACAAGTAGGGAATGTGGAAGGAGATGCTCCTAACCAATGTACAGATAACTGATAAGCTGAATATGCTCAGGAGAGGGGAAAGATCTAGGTTAGACACAGGAAAATTGTTGTCAAATCTCCATTTACTTATGTGAAGTCCATGAGAGCACTTCATACAACATTTAATAAATAGCTGCATTGCACTGTGCCTTAGATCACCCACCTTTAAAGTTTTTACTCCAACATTCTGAGCACACTGAGGGTGACAAATAAACTGTGTGTGCTTCTGTGTAAATTTTCTTAAAATATGGATGCTATATTTAATGTCATAGTATTATTGGAAGCATAGATTTAACTCAAAGTTTCCAGAAGGGTTATGTGAAATATAATGGCTTAAAAATTTGATAGGTCTTAGTTTGGGAACATGCTGTGTCCTCCCTTGACAGGTAGTGCTGACACTCCCTTCTGAACGATGCCTCCATCCATGACTCACTGGGGTCGTGTTTGGGCTGGAACACTGGCTCAAGGGTGTTATCCCATCATCAGGCAGGGAACAGGCATGGGTTTTAGACTCAAATAAACTTGGAATTTGATCTTGGCTCTAACAAAACATTGAATAACTGTTAGAGCAAACACTTGTGTAGTATGCACCGCGTTTAAGAGCCCCTTCACGTACTTAAGCCCCAGAGTTAGTAAGTCACGCAGTCTCTTCCCTGAATTATATTATCCTCATTTATAAAATGAGAGTAAAGAGACACAGCTTGCTGGATTTGGGGCAGGATGAGGGGAAACGTATACAGAGTGTGGAGCACAGATCCTCGTATCTAGTAGGTGCTGAAAAAAAATGTTGCTGGTATTTTTGTCCCTTAACGACTTGGTCCTTATGGACTACCTGACATTTATCCAGTTTCTAACAGCAGTAAATCACTCAATAAAGCCACTGCAGAGTCTTTCTGCAGAATTCAGGGCTAGAAGAAAACCCAAAAATGACCTTTCCTAGACCCTCCATTTGGAGGGTGGAGACCCAAGAGCATGTGAACAGCTAGGAGAAACTGGAGCCCCTGTAGAGAATCGGAAGAGAGAGAGAAACACCCTTCTTTTTACATGTGCTATTGCTTCCCCAGCTCTTTCCCCCTTATTTATTCGTGACCAGCTTGGTTAGACACAGCCATAAGACGGTTTCCCTTTCTCCGACCTAGCTGAGATGATGTTCGCAACCAGAGCGGCTCTGAAGGTGGGGTTTTCCTACTTCCAGCACTCACATCTTAACTAATGGAGTAATCCCATGACTTACCAAGACCTGGACCAGCCCACCCTATTTGAACTTGGTATTTATTACAAGAATCTACATGTCCCAAATGCATAGAACAAGTGAAAATCAATCCATTCTCACGAGTCATTATTTAGAAGCAACGTGAGATCCGGGGACCACAGTAGAGATGTATTAGGTTGTCATTCTTGACTCACAGAGTCTCTTGGGCAATGAGGTTTCCTCCCTGCAGGTTCAATGGCTTTAGGAAAGATGTGTTTTATTTCCTTTCAGCAGGCATGTCTTCAGCCCAGATTACTCCATTAATCATTCCATAATGTCCTCCCCTGTACAGAATGTTTACTCTCCTTGGTTGCCTTAACCAGCTGAAGTGGTTCCTCCAAAGAATCAAAATGTTATCCTTCAAATCTTTCCTCATGTGTCTGTGGCTCCAACCTGCATAACTATGTAACAGATGGGATGGTGCCATGACTACACCTTACTTGTGAGCCACGAAATTATGTGGTTCATTCATAAACCCTCTGGTGAAACAGGCTTTTATGACTCTAAGTTGGAAAATTTGAGGGGATTTCCACTTAACTTCATGTGAGTTTCCATGGTACTAATCAGTACATTCCAACTGCATGTGGTATCTTTATTTCTTAAAAAATACTCTAAATTACTACCCCTGTAAATATAATACAAATTTATATGGCGATAAAGTCACATTTAAGAATTCTTCACTTCTCAAAATATATTATCAGTTTCCTTTTTTATAAGTGATCTTTTAGTGTCTTAAAAATATGCTTTGTTTTGTAAACACAAAAAATAGCAATTTTACTAACCTGGTTTTTGAAGTCTTATTTTATCAGCTAATTAAGAACGTGAGAGAAATAGGTGCTTCATATATATTTATGCATATTTTTCTTTGTTTTAAACATACCTTGTATTATTGTTTGCTTCCTGCCATTAAATAGACTGAACTTCTTCTGACACCTTCTTGAATATATGGGAAAATAGCTTTTTTTTTTTTGAAGTACAAATGTTATATTAGTTTCAGGTGTACAACATAGTGATTTGACATTTATATACATTATGAGATGGTTACCACCATAAGTCTAGTTACCATAATTTAAAATTATTGCAATATTTCCTATCTTGTACATTATATCCCCATGACTTATTTTATAACTGGAAGTTTGTACCTCTTAATCCCCTTCACCTATTTCACCCTCCCCCCCTCCGTCTGCTGCTCTCTGGCAACCACCTGTTTTCTCTATGCATCTGTAAGTCTGTTTCTGTTTTGTTTATTTATTTAGTTATTTTAGATTCCACATTAAAAGGGAATCATAAAGTATTTTTCTTTTTCATCTGACTTTTTTCATAACACCCTCTAGGTCCATCCATGTTGTCACAAATGGCAAGATTTCATTCTTTTTTACGGCTGAATAATATTCAATTGTGTATACATATATACATACTACATCTTCTTTGTTCATTCGTCTGTTGGTAAGCACTTAGGTTTCTTCCATAGCTTGGCTATTGTAAATAATGCTATAATGAACATGGGGGTGCATATGTGTTTTCAAATTAGTATTTTTATTTTCTTCATGTAAATACTCAGAAGTGGAATTGCTGGATCATATGACATTTCTATTTTTAATTTTTGGAGGAAACTGTTTTCCATAGTGGCTGCTCCAATTTGCATTCCCACCAGTAGTGCAGGAGGGTTCCCTTTCCTCAACATCCTCACCAACAGTTATTTGTCCATGTGGTCTTTTTAAATAAAGAACAAATTATTATCTAGGCTCAAAAGCTCCCATCAGTTAATCAGTAAATGTTTACTGAGGACCTACTGTGCTCCAGACACTCTTCTAGGCACTGGGGATGTATCAGCAAATAAAACAAACTGATGTCCCTGCCCTCATGGAGCTTGCATTCTTACTTGTGTTACCTAATGGAAGATCTAGGAAACAAGATTTGAGTTCGAATCTTTATTGTGCAATTTATTCTCCATTGATCATTTCACTTCTCTTAGCCTTATGGCTTTCCTTCCTATTAAATAATTGTTTTTTAAGATACCTTTCATCCACCTCATTTGAGTGTTTTGAAATTTAAAATAACAAGGATACAGAAAGCCATGTACACAAAAGAATAGAGGAGGCATTTATGGGATACACTAGGGATAAGCTGTATTGTCTACCCTCAAGGAAGTGTTAATCTTGTGCAAGGAGATGGCTATGCCATGAGATATATAATGATGAATCACTAAACTGCGTGCTGCTGACTTTAACTGGAGTTGGAGAAATCAAGGAGCACTAACTACTGGGGGATGATTCAAGGAGAAGGTAAAACTTGGACTGGTTCCTAAATAATATTGAAATTGGGAAGAGAGTAACAAAAGTCACTAATGGGGATTGGAATGATGTAACAATTATGAAATGTGCAATTATGTAATGATGTACAATTATGAAAATTGCTTGACAAGGACTGAGAGAAACAATAAGCCCTATGAAGGGCATGGAGAAACATTTTGGAGGCCTTAAAGTCCAGACAGAGAGTTTGATGCAATAGAGTGGAAGTCTCAAGCATGAAGGGGAGACACCAACAGTGCTGTCTTAGGAGGGTCTAAGCTAGATACTGAGTCTGCTGTAAGTTTCCCTCAAAAATAGGCATGTCCTGACATTGTCAGCCTCTCCCAGGGATCAGAAGCCTTCCTTTTCCAGACTTAGTGAACTTCTGAAGTCTTGGAAGAAGAGGAGAAATATATGTACCCCTTGTGCACCAGAAGAAACCTGTCATCACTATACCTCTAGGTCCTCCACCTGCAACTATTTGGGAAGATCCAAAGGTGACACAAAAGTCTTGACTCAGCCTCCCTCTGTAAACCTAAAGAAGAACAAATATTAACATTCTACCTCATTTGCTTTTTATATATCCATTTGAGAACAAACTGCAGGCATAATGCTGCTTCATCCTGGAATACTTCAGTGTGTGTTTCCTAAGTGTAAAGGTATTCTCTCTTTTTTTAAAAAAATTAATTTTTATTGGAGTATTGTTGATTTACAATGTTATGTTAGTTTCTGCTGTACAGCAAAGCGAATCGGTTATACATATACATATATCTGCTCTTTTTTAGATTCTATTCCCATATAGGTCATCACAGAGTATTGAGTAGAGTTCCCTGTGCTATACAGTAAGTTCTTATTAGGTTATCTATTTTATATACAGTAGGCGAAGGTATTCTCTTATATAGCCACAACACAACTTTCAAAGTCAGGAACTTAGTATTGATAGGATACTATTTATAATCTACAACCTTATTTAGATTTTGCTAATTATACCAATAAGGTCTTGTAAAGAAAAAGAGAATATCAAATTATGCACTGCATTCGGTTGTCCTATCTCTTTAATCTCCTTTAATATGGAACAGTTTCTCCATCTTTCTTTTATTACATGAGCAATTATTTTGTCATATATCTCTCAAATTGCACGTGCCCCGTGTTCCCTCCTCATAAGGGAAAAGGAGTAATTTTACAGTAGAGACACGTGGCAGACACCATTGGAGCCAAGCAATCAGCATTAATAGCACCAACCATGACAGAGGCTGACATCATTTGCCTCCTGATAGGATGCAATGAGAACATATAATTTCTGTGCTATTCCTACCCAAAATTCATAACATGAATCTAATTTTGTTCTTTTATGTCTAGTAATATGCCCAAAACATTCAAGCAAAATGTCTCTCCTTGCATTCTCCCCTTGTCTATCTGTCATAATTGCAGAATGAACCATGTGTCATTAGATCACAAGGACTGAGTTCTACCACCTCTATTTTTTTTTTTTTTTTTTTTTTTTTTTGCGGTACGCGGGCCTCTCACAGCTGTGGCCTCTCCCATTGCGGAGCACAGGCTCTGGATGCACAGGCTCAGCGGCCACGGCTCACGGGCCCAGCCGCTCCGCGGCATGTGGTATCTTCCCGGACCGGGGCACGAACCCGTGTCCCCTGCATCGGCAGGCGGACTCTCAACCACTGCGCCACCAGGGAAGCCCCTACCACCTTATTTACTTCATGATTTACTTCATGAGCAAGAAAAGGGTGAGTGCTACAAAGACAACTCCAAGTATATTTTTTTCATTTGTAATCACATCTGGGTGTCAAGGCTCCCATCATTTCCTCTACCCTTTGTATCTAACCAATTATGTTCTCACTATTTCTCTGTATATAAATATGTACACCCATAATCTGGAAAGTTGAAGTGAAAATTTAGTTCCTATCCAATGTCCCAGAATTTGGAGAAAAAAAAAAAGATTGCTTATTATGTTATTTTTTATCTGATTCCTTGAAGCTGGTGTAGACTTTTTCACTTGAATTAAAAGGCCCAAAATATTTTTAAAATATTTGTTAAAGTAAATTTTCTTTCTCTTTTCCCATGAATGCTCCAAGTATAATATTGCTATTATTTGCATAGAAATTGAAAGCTATATTTTTCCCATTGTCTAATAGCAAACTATGCCAAAGTTCAAATTTTCAGAGCCATATGAAGTTTCATTCCTTATGAAACCCAAGCTACATGCTAATGAAAAGAAATATTTTCTTTATCAGCATTTGCTATTTATCTTCCTTCACCATATTTCATTCATTTTATTTATTTCATTTCGTATCAGGGATTAATCTGAAATGTCTGATTTTAATTACAAATCCCCTTTATACAAAACTTTTAAATATGATTTTTTTTTTGGCCACGCCATGTGGCATGTGGGATCTTAATTCCCCAATCAGAAATCGAACCTGTGCTCCCTGCAGTGGAAGCGTGGAGTCTTAACCACTGGACTGCCTAAATATGATTTTTAATATAATTTATTCCTAACCTGAGATCTTGTGGATAGGGAATGTCAAAGGCTTATAACAACTTTCTTTTAAAGATTTCAAAAGTAATGATCCAGGGAATAGGCACGTGAGAACTGCTGGGAAAAAAATCAAAGAGGTAAAAGCAAACATAAATCAGTAAGTAAAAGTAGAGCCCGATTTGCTTTCCAAAAGAATGGTCTACTCCCTAATGATACAAGTCGCTGCATGGGCCCAAGGGTGTCCCTGAACCTTGCCATTCCTCCTGATTTCCTTACATAACAAAAAAGATAACCAGGCCTCTGTTGCATTAGTTCAACTAGAGGTAGCTCCCCCCCCAAAATTATAGTAAATTAGTAGACTATATTTTTTAACCAAAACCATTCTTTTTAAACATAGTTTTAATAAACCACATAATGAAATTTCACACCTAGGTTTTAGGATTTTGTTACAATGTCTCTAAAATAATTTTAAAGTAATTAAGTAGTGTTATGAAACCAAAGGTGGTATTATTGCTGCTTTTTAAAAAATCAACTCATATATATAAGGTTTGAATGAGTTACACCCCTGAACAAAAATATTTGACCACATCAGTAAGCCAATTATCCACCATCCTATGCACATTTCTGGTCAACCGGGAAAATAGATATATATTTTTTTCTTTTTTCCTGCCACTGAGTGAGATCGTTAGCTGGATGAAGAAACAAACTACTGAATGCACTTTGGAGGCATGGACATGCATTTCTGCATCCAGGAAGAGCGCAGTCCCCCTGCTGGAGCCCCACCCAGCTCTGGCTGCCTCTGGCTTACACACGAAGTCTTCATTCAGGTCCCAAATTCAGGAGTGTCGAGTTGAATTAGTCATCTTGAATCATTTCCTTAGCTTTAGAGCTCCACCTTCAGATATAACCATGGGAAAAGATCAATCAAGGGCACGTTCCAGTATCATTCACAGGATTTCTCAGTTGCCATTGGGAGGGGGTGTCTTTATATTTTCACAATGCCTGGTACACATTCCTCCTGCGCCTCTCTTTGTGTTTTTCCTTCTCTGCTGCTTCCCTTAAGTTGTTTTTTGTTCATGTTTGTTTGTTTGTTTGGTTTTTTGCTTCCCTTAAGTTTTAGCTGCACATCTACATTCTCCTAGAAATTCTTTATGAATACAATCATGTTCTGACTAGTACTAGCTTTCCCTCCTACCCGTTTCCCTGGGTCAGGCATTTACATATATAAGAGGGTTTCAGTCTCGTATGCATTGCTTCTCTAATTAAATACATATTCCCAAAGGACAAAGGAATCCTACTTCTATTTCTTCTCATTTCCAGATCATCCAGCGGCTAGTGCAGTACATGGGATAACACCTAGACACTTAGGGATAACACCTAGACACTTAGAGCTCTGACACAGAGAAATGCACAGTTCATTCATGTATTTGATTTTCATTGTTGAGCTCATTCTTCTGTGGTTAAGTTACACTGATACGGAAGTCAGACACATTTGAAAACTGCATTAAATGAAGAGAAACACTCAATTAGTATTTTCATCAGTTACTGTGAGTTATAAAAGCTCATGAACTACAGTCATGGCAAAACTGTAATCTGGTTCTATCAACTGCAGTACTTCATTATTCTTATATTTCTCTCCACAGAAGAAAGAGCAAATATTGTATCCATCATCACAAAGCTTTAAAAGAGTGTGCCAATGTTAACGTGTGTGTTAGGGGACGTGCTTGTGTCTTTAGATGCTTTTAATCAGTAGACCTGTGGAATTAAAGAGAAAGATGCTTAAAAAGTCATTTGCACGTGAGAGTTAGTAATGAACTACAGAAGCAAATTAGGTGAAGGTGAAAAACTAAGAATTAGAAGGTGGAAGAACCGGGGTTTTGTCCCAGCCCAGCACTTGTGATCTCAGGCGAGGCATTTCATCTTCCTGAGCCCTAACTTGCTCCTCTGTAAAATGAAGGGCCTGGCATAATGATTCCTTATGTTCCTTCCAGCTCCAATACTGGCCTCCCAAAGTCCTCACACAGAACAGTTAGAACTAACTGTTCAACCTAGGGCTGCTTCCTTAGAGCTGGCTGGATTTAGTTGAATTGAAATTTACATGGAATAATACATATTTTCAATTTATATTAAAAATATAAACTGTATCACTCTAAAACTACACTACAGAATATTTTTCTTTCAAATCCTGTAGGAAAAAAAAAAAGAGATTGACAGTACTAAGGCTTCTTTCTTTTATGTGCCCTAGACTTGTTTGAGGATTATGATTTAAAATCTCTTAGAAAATTACAAAGTTATTCCAAAATGTCCCATCTTAGTGGTTGGACCAGCAAACCCTAGACTACTGTTTCTCAACCTCAGCACTTTTGACCTTTTGATGATTCTTTGCTGTGGAAGGTGTCCTATGCATTGTTTAACGTTTAGCAGCATTCCTGGTCTCTACTCACTGGATGCCAGTATCACCCCCTACACGCCCAATCGTGACAATTAAAAAATGTTTCCAGACATTTCCAAATGTCTTTGGGGCATTAAGATCATCTCCACATTGAGGACCACTTCCTAGACAGAAAGTCAACAGCCCACCCCTGGCTCTATCTGTTTACCTCCCTTTCTGTCCATTTTCTAACTTTCTTTCCCTATTCATCTTTGTTCCCTTTCCTCCATTTGATTTCTTTTTTTCTCTTCCTTTTATTCTTCTCTGTTTCTTTTTTCTGTCTCTACTGCATCTGATTTAGCTTTTCCATTGTCCAAACCACTGGCACTAGGAGGTCAGAGAGAAGCTGACTCTGGACCTTGCTGAGCACCCATAGAATGGCTATAAGGCTAAGGGGACAGCGTTGAAGTCAAGGGTGGGCTCAAATCCTTTTTCTGCAACATTTACTCGTTCTGTGACAATTTGGCAAAGTTGCTTAATCTCTTTGGGCCTTGGTTTCCTCATCTGAAATGCCTTTTTCATAGACCTTGTGAAGATTAAATTAAGTGAGCTAAACTATTTAATGTCCTTAGCTTAGGGCATGAAACATGGGGAGGTCTCAATAGGCAGCAGCTATTACTTAATAACATTATGTTACTAGAAATGAGGAAGCTATACCTCAGTCACAGGGAAGAGATTTTAAGAATATAAGAGCTCACAATAGAAATTAAAGCATTATCACTATATATATATATATACCATATATAGTATATACTACAGTATATATGTATATACCGTATATAGTATATACTACAGTGTGTATATATATATATATATATATATATATATATATGTATATATATATGTTGATGCAAAAAAAACCTTTTCAGTTAAAAGTTGAATAAGTTCCAGTGATCTAATGTATGGTGAAATTATAGTTGCATTATGATTGTATTATATTATTATATTATATTATATTATATAATAGACTTGAAAGTTGCTATGAGTAGAGCTTTAATGTTCCCACCATAACAACAACAAAATGATAATTACATTAAATGAAGGGTGTAACTAACCTTATTGTGGTAAACATTCCACAATATACATATATGTGTATCGAATTCACATTGTTTGCCTTAAAATTATACATTGTCATATGTCCATTGTATGTTGATAAAGCTGGAAAAAAATCAGTAAAGTTTTAACTTAGAAATAAAAAAAAATTAAAGCATTATTATTGTTAGTTGTCAAAACAGGTACAATCTAATTAGCCGAAGAAAATAAATGTAGAATAAAGGGCCAAGTTAGTGATGGTCATCCTTTCAGTCTTTCTGCCGAGTTACATTAAAAAATTGCTAATTCCATCAAAGTGTCTGTAATGTGACCGTTTCACGGGAACAACTGCATTTATTCTCGAAGGTAAGTCAGTGGTACTAGAAAATATATTAATATAATAATCATTCCAAAAGTAATTGCTCCCTTCTTCTATTGAAGAAAAAAATGTTAGCTGGAAACAATAATTAAACTCACTAAATAATGTTTGCAGAAAATTTTTGAAACACCCTGATTTCCAAAGGCTTGAGCTGATATGCTGCTTCCCTTCAGGTTGAATGTGATTTGGAAGGCCTCTTTTTGTAGCCAAAGTCATTTTTGTTGTTGTTGGAATCACTTGGGTAATAGGTCACTTTGCAGCCAACATTATAACATGCTTTAAAGTTGTATTCCTCATTTTCTAGTACTGTCGCCATACTAGAACTGAAATGAAAAGTATTTGCAAAAATAACATCAAGCCCACTGATTTAAAAAAAAGAGCCATTGTCCCAAGAAACCAAGTTAAGAATGATCTAAGGTCAGGCTTGCATTCAAGATTTGTGAAAATCAGAAAAGCTGGTAAAGCTGTTAAGTCCTGGAACAGATCCTTTTTAGCATCTCCAATAACTGACTAGTTGCTGCGTTACTGCCGGAGCCAGCTCTCTCCTTGATCTGTCATTCAACAGGCAGGCACAGTGAGTCACAGAATCCTGACCTTGGATTCTGAGACCCAGGGAGGTCAAAAGACCAGATAGTAAGTACACTGGTGTCAAGGCCAGGAGTAGCCTCCTCTTTGGTTCACTGTCCAATGCTGTTTTCTTTCCTTGGACCAAGGGTGATAAGAGATGTGGCCCTGAAGGTAGGCTTCCACTAGTGAGGTGTAAATCAAGATCTGGGGATGCTCAGGGTGAGACTTTATGAGACACAATCACCAGTGGCAGAAAAGGGAACAGTTTCTCCTGCTAAGAAATGAAAACTCTGGGATCGTAGAGCCTGATGAAGAACAAATAGACCCTCCCCCCTACACATACACACACACATGCATTTCATTTACTAATCACTAATCATGACTTCTATTTGAAATAAAACAAAACTCCTAGGCAAAAAAGGAAAATTTGTCTGAACTCGGGCATTTAAACTCTAGATAGAAAGTGATAAGTTACTTAAGGCTTTACATTAGAATATAAAATACCATTTAATGTAGTTTCATAGTCAAAATCACAAACTCTTCTCATTCTATAATATTTCACCTCCTTTGATAAGACAGTAAAATCTTTCCAAGCGATTTCCTTCTCTGATTAGCCTTTATATCTGCATAATGTGCTGCAAAAAAAAAAAAAAAATAGGCCCTTGGTAAATATTTATTGAAATAATGGGCCCCATAAAAGCATCAGCTTCAGAAGTTGCAAATACGACCTAATGCCAATTTCCATTTCAATTCCCTGGAAGCTTACAGAGAGTTTTCATGCCAAAAACTCCAATATTTCATCTATTGACCAAAATTGTGAAGGAAACTGGTGAGAGAGAGAGATGATTAAAAACTGACTGTCCATGCTTAGTTGGGTCTTAAAATATTTTTTCACTCTTTGTTTAGGTTGTGATGGTGGAGTTAATAAAAATATTTTACAATACAACAGGAAAAGAACACACTTCATAATTTCTTTAGAAAAAATAGTGAAAGCAATTAAGGAAAGATTTAGAAAGAATGACTTTTCTATTATTGTGTGCTCATTAAATTGTCTAAAGATTTTGTTGTTGTTGTCATTGTTTAAAATCATTTATAGGGGCTTCCCTGGTGGCGCAGTGGTTGAGAGTCCGCCTGCCGATGCAGGGGACACGGGTTCGTGCCCCGGTCCGGGAAGATCCCACATGCCGCGGAGCGGCTGGGCCCGTGAGCCATGGCCGCTGAGCCTGCGCGTCCGGAGCCTGTGCTCCACAACGGGAGAGGCCACAACAGTGAGAGGCCCGCGTACCGCAAAAAAAAAAAAAGTATTTATATATACCTTTCTGTGAGTTAAATTGACACAGTATTACTGTAGTATGGGGAACAGAAAGATTTGATTACACAAAAGAATCCAGAAATAAACGTTACTGTTTATTGTTTAAAGCAACAAAGCTCTAATAGCTTAAAGAGTTTTGAAACTGGCTCCAAACTGGTTTGGAGTGTGATCATTGGATAAATCCTCTGCAAAGGGTTTATTACTTTTCTGGAGCAAACAAACGTCCCTCAAAAATGATGACAAATGAAAGCCTAAGTGCCCTTCATCCATAACCTAAATAAATAAATTTCCTTTTTTAATTCTATAAAGTTACCTACAGAAATCCAATTAAATATAGAAAAAAAGCGATAATGACAGAAGCAAAACAATCAGAGACTGACAGACCAATAAGGCTACTGAGTATAATTACTGTGATGTTATTTCTACTAATAAAAATCAGATAACATGGGCAGTACATGGAAACATGGGCTCAGTAAATGTGTGTAATTCCCCAGTCAGATAATACTTATACAGATGCAGAAATAATGGCATCTTCCACATATTCCTCTCAATGCCAGTCCTTTACAATTAGTAACCTGCTAAAGTTGCAACAGAATGTCAAGCTAAGCTCATGGAGTAGAATCCCAATACCTTGGCCTCATTAAGGACCTCCCGCCTAGCGCTATACAGGCTGTGTTACACCACCCCTGACAGAGGTCGCCCAGGCTCTGCTTGTATTTTGCAGGGATGGTCAGTTCACAATCAAAGCTGCCTTTCCCAGCACTTTAAATTTTTAGGAAAAAATTTTTCTCACATTGAGTTTAATCGGCCTCCTGGTAACATCTCTGTACTGATCTTTATCCTGTATCTTTACAGGAAAAGAGCGTTATTTCACCTAAAATGTTTTGAGCACATCTGGGCTAGCCACTTTGCTATATGCTGGCAATGTAAAATTAAATCGACAAATGCCAACTTCTCCACCAGTCTATACCTTCTTCCCCAAAACCAGTCCCAAATATTAGAAGACAGGGTTCACATCCCTAAGTTTTCTCTATTCTAGGATGACTATCCCAGTCTCCTCAACTCCTTCTCCCTTGACATGGTGTCCAGGATTTTCTTTAATCTGGTTGCTTTCTTTTAGGGTTATTTGTATTTATCAATGAGGTCTTAAGCAGGTCACCCCTGAAATTTACTAATGTAACCTGGGATTTCCCTCACTCTCTGGGTTTGTCAGTCTCAGTAAGTTGTTGGTTATGATGCTGATGTGATCATTGTGTTCCAGAAACCACAAGGACCTTCTGCAGGGGAAAACGGTACATATTTTCTTTTTTTCTGCTCTGCGCGGTTTGCAGGATCTTAGTTCCACCACCAGAAACTGAACTCGTGCCCTCGGCAGTGAAAGCACAGAGTCCTAACCACTGGACCGCCAGGGAATTCCCAAACTGTACATATGTTCACCTCTATCAGTCTCTGATCTTCCCCTTCACACAATGTTTTTGCTACTTTTATCTTTGTTAAGTTATAGCTTTGGGGATTTGTTCCAGAGTATTAGCCTGTTAAAACATTTTTGAATCCTCCTCCTGTAATCCAAGGAACTAACTCTTCTCCCCAATTTTAGCACCTGAAAAATAATGGACACATATTCTAATTCTTCTTCTGAGTCACCATTTTTCTTTAATATTAGAAAGAGTAAGACTAAGAACGAGCCCCATAGCAAGGTATTGAAACAATTGCCTCAAATTGGTTTCCATTCATCAGTCAACCTCTTTGGGAGAGAATTATTCAAATAGCTGCCAATCTGTGGTTGTAACAGTAACTACAACATACTGACTGCTTTCCTTATGCTGGAGGTCATAAGCATTTCTTATGTATTATCTCATTTAATCATCATGAACAGGCCCATGCAATGATTATTGCTATGCACATGTTTCATATAATGAATGTGTCTCTTATATGGAAATATATTTCAAGTGTTTCTTTCTTTTTTTTTTTTAATTTTAATTTTTTGGCTGCATGGCATGCAGGATCTTCGTTCCCAGACCAGGGATTGAACCCACACCCCTTGCAGTGGAAACGTTGAGTCTTAACCACTGGACGGCAAGAGAAGTCCCTCAAGTGTCTCATACAGGAAAATTATGGGTCAGGGAGGTTAAGTAATTTTTTAATATCCAAGAGAGTAAGGAGTGGATCTGCAATCACTCATGTCTGTCCCACTCCAAAGCCCATGTCCTGAGTCAGAAGGCAGGCCGTCTCCACATACCATGGCATCACTCAGCTCAGACTGGGGAGCCAATGAGAAAGTTTTGAAATGTCTCCATGAGCTCCAGATACATTATGGGCCTGATACTCAGTCTAGTAAATCTATAGCAAAGGACATGAGGATACATGGAATGATCTCTTCTTCCTGAAGCCACACTGGTGCCTTGGGATATCCCCTCTTTCCCTCCCAGACTGCATGACTAACCACTTTGACAACCTAAACTATCATTTTTCTGAGGAAACAATAGCGTAATTCCCCACCTGTAACTTCTAGAGCCCCTCTTCTTCCCTCTTTCTGAAAAATGAAGTTTTTTTCCAGCCTCAGCTATTAGACATTGCTTCCCTTTTGCATGTGTTATCAAAGGTTACTGATCATAATTTCAAGATCAAAACATCAAACTCTTGACTATATTAAGATGTCACTCATCTAGACTTGACGCTTCATCTCTTTCAAAGCGTTAGTTAGGTACTAACTATTAAAATGATAGCCTCTTCCCTCAAGCTGTATTCTTTTTTTTTTTTACATCCTTATTGGAGTATAACTGCTTTACAATGGTGTGTTAGTTTCTGCTGTATAACAAAGTGAATCAGCTGTACATATACATATATCCCCATATCCCCTCCCTCTTGCATCTCCCTCCCACCCTTCCTATCCCACCCCTCTAGGTCAAAAAGCACCGAGCTGATCTCCCTGTGCTATGCAGCTGCTTCCCACTAGCTATCTATTTTACATTTGGTAGTGTATATATGTCCATGCCACTCTCTCACTTCCTCCCAGCTTACCCTTCCCCCACAGCCCATGTCCTCAAGTCCATTCACTACATCTGCGTCTTTATTCCTGTCCTGCCCCTAGGTTCATTAGAACCTTTTTTTTTTTCTTTTTTAGATTCCATCTATGTGTGTTAGCATACAGTATTTGTTTTTCTCTTTCTGACTTACTTCACTCTGTATGAAGTAATGTCCATCCACCTCACCACGAATAACTCAATTTCGTTTCTTTTTATGGCCGAGTTATATTCCATTGTATATATGTGCCACATCTTCTTTATCCATTCATCTGTCTATGGACACTTGGGTTGCTTCCATGTTCTGGTTATTGTAAATAGTGCCACAATGAACATTTTGGTACATGACTCTTTTTGAATTATAGTTTTCTCAGGGTATATGCCCAGTAGTGGGATTGCTGGGTTGTATGGTAGTTCTATTTTTAGTTTTTTAATATATTCTCCATACTGTTCTCCATAATGGCTGTATCAATTTACATTCCCACCAACAGTGCAAGAGAGTTCCCTTTTCTCCACACCCTCTCCAGCATTTATTGTTTGTAGATTTTTTGATGACGGCATTCTGACTGGTGTGAGATGATATCTCATCGTAGTTTTGATTTGCATTTCTCTAATGATTAGTGATGTTGAGCATCCTTTCATGTGTTTGTTGGCAGTCTGTATATCTTCTTCGGAGAAATGTCTATTTAGGTCTTCTGCCCATTTTTGGATTGGGTTGTTTGGTTTCTTGACATTGGGCTGCATGAGCTGCTCAAGCTGTATTCTTATCCTTCCTTTGTTTTCTTCTAAGATGATATTCCTAAAAATGTGTGTGTGTGTGTGTGTGTGTGTGTGCGTGTGATTAGTATTTATCAAAAGATCAGGGTCAGTTCTCTTAAACTCTGCCCTAGAGGGTCCCAGAGAGCTGAGATTTTGCTGCAACATGTTCAGACAGAAATACTTCCATTTTAAACTTTTCATTCATTACTATTTGCTGCTTTTAAAGCTCATTAAGTCTATTTCTAAGAAAAAAAAGCTTATATATCATCCAGTAAATTCGCCTCATTTTATAGATGAGAAAACTGAGACATGGAAAGGTCAAAGGACTTGCCCAAGATAACATAGCTGGTAAGTGAAAGAATCTTCTTATGTTAAAGAAATAAAGAGAGTCATAGAATACACATCATTCTCTATTTTTCTCAAAATGCATGAATGTGAGTTTTAGGAAGTAGTTCCAAAGTCATGCTAATTTCTCCTAAATGTTCCTTGTGCTTAAGAGACATTTCAGCTCTGATGTTATGCATCGTTATGTGTTTATTCATGCTTTAAAGGTTAGATTTCTGCCCTACATCTTTCCATGTCTTTATTTGCAAATTTTTCCTCTCCGATGTGTATTGGTCTATTGGTTGCATTTTGAAACCAAATTGTTTAGTGTTCTCACCCTTTGAGATTGCCCCTTCTTAAGTCAATAATATGGAAAATATCCAGAATGATGGAAATACCTGTCCTCCTGCATCGGTCACCCCAGGGAAAATGAGCACCTCTCACATTGTGTATGTGAAGTATCCATTGGTATTGGAAACAATTGTTCTCTGGCTGTTTGCACCATTTACTCCAAGCCCACCCCCCGCCCCCCGCCCCCATCTTCCATTCCTTAACCTCTTTATCTCCAGGAGATAGAAATTTGAAAACTGTCCCTTTGGCAACTTCACAGCCCCACAAGTAAACAGAAAAGCCTGAGGACTCAGAACATCTAAAATATGCAATAAAATTACTTCTCTTCCTCAAAGGTCAAGACCAAGTAGAAGTTTCCATAGTCACACTGCTTTTCATTCTCACAAGGGATTTCACTTTAAAAATTCACAACTGTGCCCTTGATTAAATATTGTGGTTAAAGTAAGAAATGCTATTTCCTTTTCAATGTTTGCCTCAATCTGTAAGATCACGAAGAGTCGTTCTGGAGATCATTCTACCCCCGTTTAATTTTTTTAAAATCCCCTTATGCAAACATTAGTCCCTCTTATTTTGTTGTCTCATACCCAGATCGCTGACACCTATGTGGTAGCAAAGCCCTATAAATCTAAGGGCAGGGGTTCGAATTGTAGTTTCACACATTCAACAGCAATTTTTCCAAATCGATGTTAAAAATACATAATCAAGATTCCCCCAAAATATGATCATGAGGAAGCTTCCAGATAGAAACACGGTAGAAAACTAGAGTTAGACTACCACAATGAAACGTGCTCCTGTCACAACTTATTAATCGACTTGGTGGACGATCGTGCTTCGTGAGGAGTAAGAGGTGGAGGTAGTATCTTGGTATGTCACAAGTCACTGCTCTCTCGTCTCTCTTCCTTTGCCTGTTTATGAATCCAGGACAAAAATAACTCTGGAAAAAAGTAATTGTCCAAAAATACTGTCTTCTTCATTTCGGAAGGAGGAAGGAAATAAGGAAGGGAGGGGGAGAGGGAGGAAGGAAAGAAGAAAGAAAGACAGTATCACAGCGCCGTGGGCAAACTGCTGAGCCTGTACAGAGTCGGGAGATCTAGGCTGGTGTTCCCACAGACACTTTCTAAACAGGAAATTATGCACGTCCCTAGCTGATGGAAGCCTTCACTTTCTTGACACGCAGCTCGTGTCTTGAGTTGATGAGGGGAAATTAAATTGTTTTACAAAGTGACAGTATGGAATAGATTCCTTTCATACTGTGTTGTTGTAACAAATTCTCACCTACATTCCCATCGTATAGCTCAGTACCCTGGCTATTAAATAGCTTACACGACCGCCCATAATGAGAGGGGTCGGGGTCCCGACTGTGACAATAATCCTAAGTCTTGGTGTTTACCATTTTATTATTTGTGTGTCTTAGGAAGACGGAAAAGGGAAATCCAGGCGGACCGTGTATTGTGTAAGAGAAAAGGCAGTCCATCAGGCAGCCGCAGAGGGAGAGAGCTCATGAAGCCTTAACTCACAGGTGCCAAGGTAAGGAATAGGGGGAGGAAGGAAGGAAGTCTGAGAACTTTAGACAATTCTTAATTAGATTTTTTAGAAGAAAGAAGAAGTGGGACAAGAGAGTGCTAACAGCTGACCTTGATTTAATATGATGATATTTTTCGGTGAAATTAAAAAAAAAAAAAAGTTAGAAACTTACTCGGAAAACCGCCAGCAGAGGGCTCCAAGCTAGGTGCATTCACCTCCATTAGTGGCTCCTACATTTATCGGAAAATAGTCCCTCTATCCGAGGCTGAGAAAAGGGGGGTATTACTAACGCGCCTGTCTACTATTATAAATATAAGTGAAATAAATATAAGTGAGAGGGGAAAATACGAATATAACTACTTGGGATGTCTCCAGTACGCTTCTATTTAGGCAAGCCTGTGTCACCCCTGAAAAAACAAAAACAAAACAAAAAAATGGGCATAGGACAAGACGAAGTGGAAAATGAAATGATGATGAAAATACATATTTTGCTCGTTTATCTTCCCTTCAAAATCAGAGGGGTTTTTGCCTTTGCCTTTATTTTGTTTTGCATTTATTGAGTCCTTGCGGAAATCTTTCCTTACCTCACGTTGATTGGAAGGTTAAAGCGAAATGCAACAGAAAGTTAAGAGCGAGAGAAGCTGGCTCAAGTTAGGAAATTTTTCTTAGTAAAGAATGAGATTTTATTTGTACATTTTTTGAGGCACTTGAACTTTATAGATGCTTAAACACTTATTTCTAAAATTAGTAGATATGATAAAAATTGAGCTTTTAAAATGCTCTTAAGCAATAAAAGGTTTTCAAGAACTGGAAGAAATCGCTGGAGAAGAAAAAAAAAATCGAGCGGCCGTGCAGGATTTGCTTACACAAAATCCCGACAGAGGGCGCTGTTGCCCGTTCAATGACTTACGGAAGGTTCCCTAAGAAAAATTTCCCTTGCCATTTCTAGGATTTTTTGAACAAGGCCCACGTTGAAAAATTGACTCGGACTTTAATTGTACTTATGTATTTCTTTGAGTAGCTCTTTATATGTGTGTATATTTTTAAATTTATGCTTCATTCTTAATAAACCAGATTTCAGTTTTTCTGAAGAGTTTACATAAATGTTAACCAAATATTTCCAGACGTTTCTAATTTTAAAAATATCTATTTCACCATAAAATAAAATTACATATGAAAATTTGAAATTATATCTATGTGTATATGGCTATATAAATAGTTACACTAAAAACATATATTTTTAAGTAGTTTTTTTAATATAAAAGTATCCCTCTGAGGTTTTCTTTTAGTTTCAAGTTTTAGAGTTTATTTATTATAGACTAAGCAATGATATACCAAAAAGAGATGAAAAAGGTGTTAAAAGCATTCAGAGGAAAAAAAATTAAGATTTTTTCCAAGCGCTTTTTATTTGGGTTGGAATGATCTTTAGGTAAAAAAGATAAAGGAGTTATTGGTTTGAAAAGGAAAAGACAGTTATTCCCATTAATAAATTTCTGTCTAGAGAATCTGAGTTTCCAAGTCTATAATATTTATCTTGCAAAATATTGATCTGGGACTGATTTTAGTTCTGGAAAGGGAGGGTAAAAGCCGTTTCAAATCCCACCACACAACAAAATTAGGAAGAATGCCTCCCCATGTCCAGACTAGCTCTGGGAGCAAAGAAGGAAATCTTCGCTCAAGCTCCTAGTGGAAAATCTGTACAGATTTTGTATACTTTAAGCTGTTAATGTTTAACGTAGAGGAAAGGAGAAAGGAAGGAAAAAGGAAGGAAGGAAGGGAGTCAGGGAGGGAGGGAGGGAGGAAGGAAAACGGGATGGAGGAAAAAGGAAGGAGGGAAAGGGAGGGAGGGAAAGGCAAAACATAAAAATTAAACAGGAAATGAAGAAAGGGTTTATTTCTGAAGTTCCTTCTGAAGCATCTTCTTCGAGTTCCTTTCATTTGGCTTATCTTTGAAAAAATTAAATTAAAAATCTGCAGAATTTTTCATTCTGCACGATATGAAGCATCTCCCTGGTTTTTATCGAATCGATATCCACCGTGGTTGGCCGGAGCCCTCTCTTCTGAGCGCACAGCAGCGCTCAGCAGTCCTGAGATTTACAGACAATCGCCCTTTGCAGATTCACTCTTATCAGGTTTAATAACTTCCACCCCAAATTGCCCTGGTCCCTCCTCATTCCCTCCTGTCATTTATTTTCTGCCCCAGGGGCAGAGAGCCTTCACTGGACTTCCCTTCTGGCTGTGGGAATCCTTCCGCACCCTGGAAGGAAGTAGAAAAAAGGGGGGGGGGGGGGGGAAAAGGGGCCAGTGAGGCAAGTATTCACTTTATGATGAAATTCGGAAACCCTGTGCCTTAAAGGGTGCCCATTTTCGAAGTTTGGTTAACTTTGTTCTTGTTGATGTTTATGTTTTCCTTTTCTTGGGGGGATAAAAAAGCTATACAAATCACCTTACCAAGAAAAAATACACTCAAAACAAACAAAACCCCACACACCCTATAGTATTTTTCAATATCTCCTTGAAAAACATTCTGCTTAAACCTTCCAGAGGTTCAGGTGACCATTTCTTGACTCTCCATGATTAAAATCACTTAAAAGTTATAGACAGCAGATGCAGATATAAAATGTCCCATGTCTCTGCAAAGAAGGCTTGAAATTAATATTGTGTTATTGTGCATGTATGTTGCTCCCTACATCTGAAAAAAGAAAGAAAAGAAAAAAACCTTCATAAAATGGAGACTTCAGCCAAGAAAAGAATGGCACATGAAATCCACTGAAAATACAGACAAACAACCCTTAAACGATAAGCAGTACAGACTGAGGTGCTTCATACAGTATTTAAGGTTTCAAATTTGTTGGGCAGAATGACCGGAAAATATGAGAAATGGTCACTGTGGTGAGCCGGGTTTTTTGTTCTACAGTGACTAAGGTACAGTGAAAAAAAAGAAAAAGTTGTGTAGCCATCAACACAGAGAGATCACCCTTAAAATCCCCAAATCCAGCTTTCAAAACCCTCCTGCTGAACAAACAAGAAGAGGAGCTTTTGTGTTTAAAAATCTCAGTAATGGTCCCCTTTAAAAATCTACATAGAAAATGGGGGACTGTTGGCACCCTGGTTTCTCCTTATGAACTGTAAAGACTTTAGTCAGTGGCTACAATGATTCATCATTTTCAATATAGAGGTTTTTAAATGTCTATATTTATATTAATCACACTGACCGACTCTCTCTCCTTTAAATGCATGTTCAGAGTCTGTAGGCTCTGTGTGACCCAGGGGTGCTTATATAACTAAATGTGGGTGTCTGGGTATAAATACGTGTTTATGATTTTTATAATATATATGTCTGTGGGTTGCATCTAACTCCTGTGTGTGTAATAATGTTTTTCTCTCAGCTGAGGCTTACTTCTCCAGCCTATTGTTTGAGACAACAGATATAAGTTGCGATGGGAGAGGAGCGTCGGATTTGGTGTGTATCCCCCATTTCCAATTATAGATGGATCATTACAGACAGCGGAGTCCTGAGAAGCCAGACATCTGCTCCTCACATGAATGCACTCACCTCCTAGAGACCCGGCTGCCATCATGCTCTGGAAGCTCGTGGAGAATGTCAAGTACGAAGATATCTATGAGGTGAGCCGACACCCCCGGTTGCATCTTAGAGCTTTGCAGATAGAGAATTTGAGCTTCTTGACACCCCCAACTCATCTATATTTTTAAGCTATTTGCTCGTAGGTTTCCGGTCGGTTTTCTCAGCTTTCTCCAACTTTTGGAAAAGCTGGCTTGGGGAAACTTCGCTATTCTGAAAAAGGACTTTAAGATGGAAATCTGACTACTTTAACTTAGCGGATTTCTCTTTTTTTTGTTATTTTATTTTTCTTTCTTCGTCGCCCCCCCCCCCTTTAGGATCTGATGGGGAACAGTGGTGCTAGTGAATGTGGGCAGAGAAAATAGAGACTGATAAAGGCAGAGGCTCTCCACGTTTTGAGTGTGGGAGAGAATTAGGTTTTCAAGACTACTTCGTAACAGATTCGAGCTTTTAATTTTTATTTTCAATAACATTTTTGAAATCGATAACCAACGGATCCCAGTAGAGGACGAAAATATAGAAGGAGGGAGGTCGACGGATAGACGGACAGATGGATAGATGGATGCAGAGACAGCACAAGCCAAGGAGCCGTAGCCGACAATTTTTTAATTTTCTTTTTTTCTCGTGTTTTGCTTCTTTGAGAGTCGGGGCGTCCAAACCACCCCATGTCTTGGCATTTTTAACGAAAATTTCTGCCCGGGTTGAGTGCGCACCATTCTTTACCGCTGAGGCCAGGGAGACTCGGGTGGAGATGCTGCCCGAAGCCAGGCGGGAGCCTGCCTCCCCGCGGGCGGGGCGCCCCGGCCGTGCGCTCGGGTCTCGGGCGCCGACGGAGCGGCGGGGCGGCGGGGCTGCGCGTGGGCCGGGCTGCCGGGCGGAGAGGGGACGGCGGCCCAGGACCGCGGAACTTCGCTCCGAGCTCACCAGCCTGGGAGTCCCCGAATTAGGCGTGAGGGGAAGCGGGGAAGCGAAGATTCCGAGGAGACGTCGAGGGAGGGAAGCGGGAAAGAAAAACTTGGCGGAAGGCGAAGAGAAAGGGGCAGAGGAGTAAGGGACGGGGAAGGTAGAAGCTGGCGAGCGGGCAGTAGTCGGAGGTCGGAAGGAGGGGAAGTCGGAGAGGGGAGGGAGGACGAGAAGCCAAGTCTCGGGCGATCGGCGCGGGAAGCGCTCGGTCGGACGAGGCGGTCGCGATGGGACGCAAAGAGGATCCCCAGCCCGCGGGGGACACGCCATCCCGCCGGCTCCGGGAGGACTCCTGAAAGCCGGGCGGGGAGTCGCCTTGCGGACGCTAGAAACGGGCTCCTCCCGACGCCGCCGGCCCAGCCCCGCGACCCAGACTGCGGCTCCGCGGAGCCCGCGCGCGCCCCGCCGCTGCCCGGTTGCGTTTCGCAAGCAGCGCCCGGCGCCCGCGCCTGGAGCCTCCCAGCTCTGCCCAGCCCCGAATCCTGATTTTGGGGTGTGTGTGCGTGTGCGTGTGCGTGTGTGTGTGTGTGGGAGAGAGAGAGAGAGAGAGAGAGAGAGAGAGAGAGAGAGAGAGAGAGAGAGAGAGAGAGGAGATTCGTCTTTCTGCGGAATGATGATTGGGGCTTTCCTTTCCTCTTTGTGGTTGTGTATTGACTGTAACGAAGAGCCGCGCCTCCGCCTGGTGGGGTTTGTTTCTGTTCGGCCTCCTCTTCCTTCTTTAACAGGCGGGATAATGCTCTAGTCGAAGGAGCTCGAACTGTCCTAAAGAATGTGAGCGCCCGAAGTGGGCTTGGCACGGGCGGGGAAGGGGCCACGGTGTAAATAGCTCAGGGTATACAGAGAGGGACTTCACTGGGTTCCGAAAAGTAAGCAGGATAAAACTCGTTCTAAGAGTCTGGAAGGTAGACTGGCTAAATGGGAAAGGAGGGAGGGAGAGAAGAAAGCAGGGAGGGAGGGAGGGAGGAAGAGGGAGGGGTGGAGTGGAAGAGGGAAAGAGGGCAGAATAAAGGGGGAGGGAGAGAGAAGAGTCACACACACACACACAGAGAGAGAGAGAGAGAGAGAGAGAGAGAGAGAGAGAGAGAGAGAGAAAATACTGCAGGTATTCCTATCTGCCTAATTTTTCTGCTCAAAAAATATAGGAGAACCCGCAGCCCGGTGGAAGGAGCCTATTTAAGTCGGGAGAAAGGTTGAACTTTAACAGAAATGGCAGTTAGGCCAGTTGAACGGGTTCCTGAAACATCCAAAAAGGTTTTCTGTTGCCCCTGGCTTTGCCTGGAAAGGATAAGTTTAGTGTACTTGAAGATTGATTGCATATATTTTAAATTGAAGTAAAAAAAAATCACAGACTGCAGGAGCACTAAAGAGGGAAAGGCTGCACGAGGGATGGAAAGCCCCCATCTCGCCCCTATCCTTTAATAAATAAGCATAATCTCCAGTATGCGTGAAAGTCTGCAAACGTCACTGTAAACAACCGGGCCCACCGGTTTACTTTGCTCTCCCCTCCAAAGGAGGAGGCAACGCCTTTTTATTTTGTTTTTTAATCTGCACAGGAAGCACCTAGGGCGATCCATTCTTCCCAGTAGGAAAGTCCCTCTCCAGGAACCAGGACACCTACGTTCTGCACAAGCCCCCAGCGATGCTCTCTCCCTCACCGCCTGGTCCAGGGGAGCAGGGGCTGCTTTACGCGCGTCCCCGGCTCAGTTAATTGAAGTTCTGCCTCTTTCCTGCTAAACTTTTTCCCCGGTCTGCCTTCGCCAGCCCCCTCGTCTGATTACATCTAGTAATTCTCCACTGAATGAACGTCATTTACAATAGTAGGGAGCTCTGCGCCCGCTGCTGCTTCACGCTCCATTTGTCCTCCATTCTCCCTTTAAAGTACTCGTGTAATATTAATAGTCATGAATATCAATTATTATGAGGAGGTGTAGGCAAGCGGAGGGAGGAAGGGGCGGCCGAGCAGTCTGAGCCCAGCTTCGGGCGGAAGAGGACTGCTTCTGGAGCCCCGCAGAACCGCAGAAGAAAAAAGCCAAAAAAACAGCAAGAGACCGATGAACAGCTCTGTGTGTGTGTGACAGGCGACGCCAATCTCGTTTGGTGGGGGGGTAAATTTTTTTTTTTTTTTTTTTGATGGCTTGTCCTGGAAACACCTCAAGCTCGGCTCCTGTGTCCAGCTCGTTTCTCTGCTGGACTCCTTGATTTTTTTTTTAAATCATTGTTTGATTTTGAGCAGTAACCAGGCTTTTTTTTCCAGATGTTAGTGCACACCTATTCGTCCATGGTGAGTCCGGATTCACGTTGTACCAGAATTGCATGCTCCCTCCTCTTACTGTCTCTCTGTCTCTGTCTCTTGCGTGTGCGTCTCACTCTCTCGTCTCTGTCTTCCTTCGAGCGCCTTTGGCTTGGTAATTTAGCACCATAATTGGACGAGGCTGCAGCTGCTTCTCTGCATTGTGTGTTCGTCTGAGCTCCATGAGTCAACTGGGGAGAGGGGGGAGGCCGAACAGAAAAACTTTTTGCCATTGCAGTTTGGAAATTTAGGTTATTATTTCTCCAAAAAGAACCATGGGGACTTTACCATGGCATTTCCACAGAGGAGAGGGAGAAACTCTCTCTCTCACACACACACACACACACACACACACACACACACACACCTCCCCCCTCCCTTTTCACTGAGTTTAACACTCCCCTTAGGCCCCACGCTAAGTTGTCGGGGCCTTTTTTTTTTTTTCCCCCCCCCCCCCCCCAATCCCAGGTCCTTCATCTTCACTCCCTGGAGTAGGACAGCAATAGATATATTTAGAAAAGCAACCTTAGAAAAACTCCTGTGAACCACAGTTCAACTTTAACAGGGACTCAGGATATGATTTTGAATGAGATCCATTTCAATCAAACACTACATAAATTATTTAATTCCTCTTGGGGAGGGAGGGGGGACTGGAAACTCAGATCAGGCAGATTCCTGGGTCTCCTGGAACGACCAAGTCGTGTGGGGAGCTCCTGGTCAGCCGGCTGGGTTAGGAAGAGTATCAGCAAAGCCAATAGTATGAAGTTTTATTTGTCATGCTTTGGGCCTCTGGAAGAGTTAGGAAAAAATAGTTTAAAACACCCAGAAAAGCAAATACCCTATGTCAGACTCCTGTATTTTTCATTAGGGAATTGAGAATCTCCCCCCATACACACTGTTACTTTACCCTCACCCCTTTTGCCGGCTTTGCACCCCAACAGAGGGCTTAGATGTTGGTTAAGTGGGTGATTCTCCCCCTTTTCCCCCAAAGCCTCGCATTTGGAATTGCTGAAATCATGTACCCTCTGAGTCAGCTTGGGAGTCTGTTTCAGACTCTTGCGTCCCCTGTCTCGGGAAGAAGAAGATGCCGTAGGTGGGCTTCTCCATTTGTCGATTGTATTTTTTCCTCCCCTTCTCTCTCTCTCTCTTTCTCCTCTCCGCTCCCAGGACCGGCACGATGGCGTCCCGAGTCACAGCTCACGGCTCTCCCAGCTGGGCTCGGTGTCCCAAGGACCTTACTCCAGCGCTCCGCCGCTGTCCCACACGCCGTCGTCAGATTTCCAGCCACCCTACTTCCCGCCCCCCTACCAGCCGCTCCCCTACCACCAGAGCCAGGACCCCTACTCCCACGTCAACGACCCCTACTCCCTGAACCCCCTGCACCAGCCCCAGCAGCACCCCTGGGGGCAACGACAGCGGCAAGAAGTGGGTTCAGAAGCCGGCTCTCTCCTGCCCCAGCCTCGGGCCGCCCTGCCCCAGCTCTCGGGCCTCGACCCCCGGAGGGACTACCACTCGGTCCGCCGGCCGGACGTGCTCCTGCACTCAGCACACCACGGCCTGGATGCGGGCATGGGTGACAGCCTCTCGCTGCATGGTCTCGGCCACCCTGGGATGGAAGATGTCCAGGTAACGGCACACAAACAAACACACAGTAAACAAATAACAAATGCCCCGGGTGGGGGGGACAGGCGGGGAGGGACAGCTGTGTCTCCTTTGGGGGAGGTAGTTTTCATCTTTAGAACAGCACCAGCTGGACACCACGTACGTAACTGTGTGTATACGTGTATGGCTCTCTAGTGGCGATTTCTGGAGGTCTGATGAGGAAAGCCAGAAGCACTAGAAATGAAAGAATGAAGAAGAAAAATATATGTGTGTTTGGCTAGTTTAGGATCATCAGAATCAAGGCTAGATGTTTTTGTCTTGCCTTAGCTGTGCGACTCCTTCCTGTTCTCTTGCGCTTCGTGCGAGCAAGCTGGGTGCCCTCCCCAACCCACCCGCTCTGCATGCCCAGTAGTGGGCCTTGGCCCCCTGACAGGGCAGGTGGAGTCCTGACTGCCTGAAGCTACAGCATGGAGGTGCAGGGACCTCTATAGAGGTTCTTGCTGGATTTGCAAAGACTTTGTTAAGCGTGACAATGCACAGTGGAAGAAAAACGTGTGCTATTTTGTCCAAGCCAGGTCTTACTTTGAATGTCCCATGAGCTGTTGAACCCTTTTCCAAGATAACTGAGTTCCAGGGTCATTATCTGAGAAATTGAAGATTTGTGAGGAGAGACCCAGAAAGTCATAATTCTGTTTGGGAATTCATGAGGACACATATGATTTTGGAGATTCTTTTCCCCCTGTGGACCATTAAACGACTGTGGAGCAATGTTCTCCACATCCCTCTCCAGTCCTCCTTTCCACTAATACCCTCTCCCCAGTGTCACCACCCCAGTTGAAGAGACATCATATGTTTGTTTCTTAAAAGGCTCCAAACACTCCCCCACCCACTCACTATCCCATCTTCAATCTACACAATGGAGCCTGATTTGGTGGAGAATACTTGGTTAAACTAAACAAAGAAACATCAAAGAAATGATTTATAAAAACTCTCTGGGTGATTCTGAGCAGGTCTCCTTTTCCTCCCTAATTTAAATAGTCTCCAGAAAAGATAAATATGGTTGAAAGGTATTCAATGGATCCTTCGGTCTCATTGGCATGGTTGTATATATTATGCATCATTATGGACATACCTCTGAAGAAAAGGAAAACAATATGGGAAAGGGAAAGGGTGCATGAGTCCTTCCTCTTTACCTTGCTGAAGAAAATGTATTTTGAACAGTTAAAATGTGGGGACAGAATTAAATGCTGTCTGTGTGTAGTCTATGATGGCTTACTGCTTTAAAGGAAATTCAGTTATTTAATATTTCCAAAAATGACAGCATCACCTGAGTTGTGGCTGGATTTACCCATAGTCATAAGAATGGTAGTTTTGTTGATTTAGCCGAGCTTAACTGTCCCTGTCTGGAGATAATGCTCATTTCAGAATATCATATGAGAAAGGAAATATTTAATCGTGTTTTTTTTTAATGCATTGGGGTAATATATGTCTGGGGGGAAAAGTTTTTAAATTAACCTTTCTGGGTACGGTTCAAAGTGCTAGATAATGAAAGTGGATCAACTCATCAGCATTGCTGTTGGCAATGCTGCACTGGCCGTGTCACCACACTCGGCAGGCCTAGTGGTTTAGGCGACGGAACCCAAGGATTGCGCCCAAAGAGGGAACAGATTTCTTTGGTTTTAGTTTTTTGTTTTTTGAAAGAGAGAATTGTGAGAGGTTTGGAGTGTTCGGTCAAATGCAAGGGACCAGAGGAAAACAGGGCCAGGTCGGTGTGCATTAGGGAGAGCACCCTTGTCCGAGTTGTGGCCGGAGCTTAGATCCGGGAGGTGGACAGAGCCCAGAGCAGAGACGGCACAGGCCCAGGGCCCTCGCTGCTCCCCGCCCACCCCACCTCTCCCCGTTCCTCCCCAGATGCATCCCAGCAGGTCGCCTGGCGAGGTGGGGAGGCCCGCGGGACTTTCTCGGGTCGACCCTCACTGCAAGGGGTCGCGGGGGATACACTCTGCGCCCGTCCCAGGAGGGGAACTACAGGGGCTGGGGCGATCTCTGTCTCCGCCGTGATGACAGGCGTCCTGAGGCCGGGGTGTGGTTGACGTGACACGGGGCAGGTGACAAAGAAAGACAGGGGAAGAGATGGACCTAGGACCAGACCCTCGAATCCAGAGGCTCTGCCTCCTCCGTCCAGTCCCGGAGGGTCCACTTCTGACTTAGGAATCTGGAACGCGGTGGGGGACGGCGGCTGAAGTTGCAGGAGCTGATGGCGGTTTCGGCGTTTCGCGTTTCCTGCAGCTACGGGACGCGTGGGCTGCGCCCCACCTGTCTGTAAAAGGGACCAGGGGTGCCTCAGCCTGGACCCCAGTCACTCGTTCCATCTCAAGGGCCTGTTGTGTGTGCTGGATCCTCCTCCCCCATCCAGCCGCGGATCAGGCAGATCCCAGGGCGCCGCCAGGCCGGGGGCCCTCACACCCAGCGGTGCTCACCTGGCCTAGGGCTGGGGGGAGATGTTGTGTGACCCAGACACACGCGCGGGGCCACCGCCCCGACCGTGAGAGAAGCAAATGAGGAGAGCTAATTAACCAAATGCTTCTAATAATTTTTTAAATGAAACTATAAAACCCTGTCAATTTCTATTTCAATTTACTCACAGGGGCTATTAAGCCAGCAAATCGCTGCTTGGGTTCTGGGTATGCTACATTCTACCCATTGTGTGTGTGTGTGTGTGTGTGAGCGCGCACGTGGGGAGGGGCGGCTGTGTTTAAAAGTCAGAAAAACAGCATCAGAAAGAAAGAGAGCGTGAGGTGACAGCTAGTTTGGAGCTTGTTTAGTTGCTGTGAACACCTCTTTCCTTCTTCCGATCTTTGCTCTCTAACCTCTCATCACCTTTACTACCTAAGTGTAAACATATAAGGATGTTAAGTCAAAGCCCTTACACACACACACACACACACACACACACACACACACTCAAACACACCCTAGTGTCTTAAAGCAACCCCTGGTATCACTTTTAACTAAAGAAGTCTAGTAATTACGAGTCGGAGTCGTTTTTCTGAGCTTCCGCACGCAGTCCTAATTAAATCTTTACGATCCTCCCTGTGACGATTAAGCGCCAGCATGCTGCGTGAATATCCTGTACAAAAACCCAGCAGGCGTCCGTAATTAGATAGAAAATCAGACAAGAGCCTTCTCATTAACTACCACAACTACCCCACGTCGCTGATGAGGCGTATATACATATTTACGTACCGACGTGAGGGTGAGGTGTGGGCGCTCACGGTCCGGGGCCTGTGAGATCGCGGGTCTGCCCACCCACAGACACAGGCGAATATTTCTGTTCTGCGTGGACACGTCGCCACTGTAGACACGTGAGCACAAAAGGCGTGAATCATGTGTGTGCGCGCCCGTGTGCATGGTGGGGTCTGCTGGGAGTTCCGAACAAGTTACATGAAGCATTTTTCTTTTTTTTTAAAGCTTTGTACTATTTCTTAAGTTGGAGATGGCATGTTGCAATATGGAAAATGGTCCTTACGGAGAATAACAATTTCCCCCATCTTTCTGAGAACAGAAGAGTGGCTACGAAAAACGAAAAGAAACAAATGAACATGACCCCTCCATGATTAGATCGTCTCGTTTCTAATGTGCTGCTTGTTTGGGGTACACAGTCTCTTCCTTGTGATGAACACACGCCCTGTCTGGGGACGCAGCTT
Organism: Aethalodelphis obliquidens; assembly: GCF_003676395.1. Classification (NCBI taxonomy): domain Eukaryota; kingdom Metazoa; phylum Chordata; class Mammalia; order Artiodactyla; family Delphinidae; genus Aethalodelphis; species Aethalodelphis obliquidens. The sequence goes on from NW_020837975.1 coordinate 19,786,476, forward strand.
GAGTGGGTGGGAAGTGCTGTCTAAACACAACCCCCCTTACAAGCCCTTTGCTTTTTACTCCTTTGTAGAGTGGGTGACAGATTAGTCCAAACGTAGGTGCCTAAGGATCAAGGAAAGCAGCTGTACGTGGCAGAAAGGCCTAGCATTGATTTTCTCTTGGGAGTAGGGGGAGGGAATCTACTGCCTTTGGATGCCCTGGGATGCATGGCTAGAACCCTGTTCTGGTGCACCCTGACAGTAAGAATATCATTCTAACAGCTATTTCCCCTCTGAAATGCAGCCAACAACTAGGGTCGAAACTTTCCTTCTCTGGGATGAAAATGGCAAGGAAGGTGAATGTTCTTTGCCATTACCCAGGTGCTGACTGGGAGATCCTCCGTGTGTGTGTGTGTGTGTGTGTGTGTGTGTGTGTTGGTGTGTCTGTAGTTACTGCCTTTCTAACAGGTGTGCTTCTTGCTGGGTAGCAGAGGTGGCAGGGTTGGGAGGGGAGCAGATTGTGCAGGTCCCCCCAAGCGATTGTCCTGCGGCAGGAAGCTCACCCAGCACAGGGATGTGTGTGAACTGCAGTGGGTGTGCGGTCCTGACAGCCTGCAGACGTGTTCCTATGTGTTGCTGTTCGCATTCCATTCCAAATTGCTCAGACTTTAATTAAAATCCTATAACGTAAACTATTATGTATTTGTAAAATGACTCTGGGGTTAAATACACTGGGATAGCATAGAAAACAGAAACTGCTCTGACTAATATTGGTGAAAATCTTTCAGTGCTGCTAGATTTTCACAACTCATAAGAGCAAATAATATAAAAGTTTATGTGTCTATGTAATATCTATGTTTAATGTAATAACTAAACCAATCCTGCATCCCAGATGTCTCTCACAGTTTCCTTTTTCCTCTTCTTCCATTGGAAGAATTTATAATTTGGGTGTATTTCATTTCTGTGTCCATTTGGAGGTAATAATGATAATAATAAAACCTCCCTTTGTGAATTAATATAAATGGAAATAACAGCAACTCCAGTTTGGAATGACATGATTTATGAGTGTGATTCTTTAATATCCAGTCGATTTGAATAGTGATGTTTTTATATTCACAGTCAGTTGAAGATGCCAATAACAGCGGCATGAATCTATTGGACCAGTCTGTCATAAAAAAAGGTATGGATTCTTCCCCCCGCAAAGTAAGAAAAGTTTCCTCTGCGTTCATGTCTTTATGATGAGTTTTCACTTTGAAGGATTTCATTATTTTATAAGACACAAATGTTTGTTCACAATCATAGCACAGCGACTATCTGGATGAAAATGCCTGTTGGGAAGAAGGAATGGGGGTGGGGGACCGCAGGGAGAAACCCGGATGAGAGAGACAGAGGAACAGAAACTATTGCCATTTTTCTCACAGTACCTTCGCTAGCAATTCTGGATACATTGTAAATAATTGAACTACCATCATGTATGGAACTGGCTGGGAGACACTGCTTTCAAAAATATGCTATAATTATTTCATTGATAACTGGAGTTTGTTGAGCTAAAAACCCTATGCCATTAGGGGTAGCTCCTTCTCTCTTGGCCTTTGTATTTGATTTTTGGGGTGGTAATTTTGTTCCTAGTTCTCTGTGTTTTATGAGTTGTTTCTTCAGATTTTTTAAAATTGTGCCAAATGTGTTGCTAAATATGCTCTTCCCGAGAAGCTGCGCCGGGCTCCGCACATTTCTCAATCTTCCTACATATGCATTCATGATTTAGTGTGACTGTGGAATCACCCCATACTGTTAAAGGGCATGTGATATTAACAAATGTTTGCAGTCTCTTGTACAGCTGTAAGCAAAATAATTAACTAATTAAACTAATTAAATGTAATTACAATAACTCATTTCGGGCGTATTGCAGCTGCTTAATTTTTCCCCCCTCTTCTCTGACAGTCACTGAGAGAATGCCTGGCGATTAGGATGGCTGCCTGCCGAAAGGCCCCAATGTCACTCACATGCCACAAATTTAGGCGTTTGAATGTGTAAACAGTGCAATCTTTAATGATCACAAGAACTGGTATTTGGAGCTACAATTTTAACTACTGTAACTCTTTCTTATCGATGCTGGACAAGGCCTGTCCTTCTGTTTGGTGTCAACAATCCCTAGCTGCAGTCTCTTCTGATTCCTTTGAGCCAGAGGACATTCACAAAAACAATTAAAAGAGAAAAAGGTGCTTCAGAAAGTAATGCGGAATCAAGCCGGTAGAATAGGAGGGTTGTGAAGGAAGGATTCCAAACAGGGTGAGGTGTCCTCAATTTTCTTCTCTCACAAAAGCAGAAAAAGTCGCTTTGAGAGGTGGGAGGTGGGAGGCGGAAGCTGTCCCTGAAATGATGCCATTTGGCTTTGGAACGTAATATCCCCAAGAAGACTACTAGGGTTTGGGGCAAAACTATTTTAAGTGTTGCTCCAAACATCTCTCCTGCTCTTCTTTAGATAGTATCATTTGGGTTTTTAATGCCGGGGTTTGGGTTTGCTGGGACACTCAGGCTCGTGCTTTGATTTGCAACTGCGCTGACAGCTCACTTTCACCATTTCCTCCTGGGTCTTCTCTTCTGGTTAATTGCTGGTTGATGGGAGGTGGGTATGGGGAGGAGGAGAGGCGCTTCGTCATTGGCTTTCTTGGTTTCTTTTCTGTTTTAGTTTCCCGTCCCTTTTCATGGAAAGCTAGAACCCCTTAGCTCAGGGTTCTGTATCCTAGAAACAGCGTTGGGGCTGGCTGTAGGGCATGCCCAACTGATGACCAATCAGAAATGTTCTTAACAGCCAGGCCAATAAAAATATTTGGAACTTAGCTTACCTAACAAAATGGAGCTGAAAATATTCTTAGATGTGGGATGCTTTGGTTTCAGGGCTTGTATATGTTTGTCAGTGAAATGTGAATACGTATGTATATGGGTATCTCCAGGAATAAGAAGAGGAGAATGCTGACTGTCACTGGTTCTGTTCTGGAAACTCAGAGTACTTTTTATGGCCTCCAGAATCTTTTTTAAAAATGTGCAGCTTAAAGTGTCTAAGTGGCACCCCAGTCATTTTATTGATTTAGGGAGTGTGGTATGAATATAAAGTGTGAGGTCAATTCTATTATTTAATATTTCAAGTATTTGCTTTATTACATGATGAAAATATACTAATATATTTTTATCTTTAGAGAGCCATGGGCAAAAGAGGAATAAGTGGTTGATTTACTTTTCTAGATCACTGTGAATCACTTAAAATAAGGTTATGGGTTCATTAGCTCCTTCCCTGCCCTCTGGTCTCCCGTCTTTGCCCCTCCACCACATTTATGAGGGATGACTCCCAGAGATTAATTTCATAAAAGAGGAGGTGAGAACGTTTCCTGAACTAAATATTCTAAATTTCAACAACTGGCAAGGGACTAGGTTGCTTTATTTGTTTTCTAATGGGCTTTTAGAGAGATTTAAAAAATTCTGCCTTATTACTAAAAAAGGCAGCAACTGGCCCAGGTTTCGATGTCTCTGCTTCTGTGTGATGTATTGAGGCGGAAGACTTAGACATACAGGATATATGTCTCTGTGTGTGTGTCTCTCTCTCTAATTATGGAAGGTCTCCCTCCTAAAATTTAACCAGTCCCATTTTCACCCGTGTTGATATCACCCCATAGATTGTAGGTGAGCTCTCTTGTTATGTTTGCTATCTGGGCTTAGCTGACATTTCTGAAGTAATTTAGTTAAGAGGAAATGAGTTGTTCCCAGTAGAGAGAGCAAACGAGTGGAGTGGAGGTAGCCAGCGTGATAAATGGCTCTTTCATTTGAAGATCTCCAGAGCTCGTTTACGGCTAATTTTCTGTATTGGCCCCCTTTGAGCTATTAATGCAGTCGGCAGGGACGGGGGCCCCTCTCCTCTTAGCTGCCCCATTAGAGCTCCCATTAAGCCAGCGAGTCTCAACTCCATGGCAGGAGTGGGGGGAGTAATGAAAGGTGCTTTTTAAACTCTCCTAATCTAAACCGGCAGAGGGTGGTTAATACGATTTGAAGGGGGCTGGTCCACGAGCAATCAATAAAGTAATAATGAGAAGGATTCGGTGCATTAACAGTCTAAAAATCCAACGAGACATTAAAAAATCATTCTTAACTCTCAGTTCCATTAAGATTAGGAATCTGGGCTGGGAGGGGACAGGGTGGTGCCCAGCTCACGTAAATGATCACTGCCACCATCCGACAGCCTAACCTAAAGGAGGCTCACCTAGGCTTTCAGAAAAAGTTTTTGGTGCAATTAGAGGCCAAGATGCAATCGGCTTGACACCTTAGGTAGCAGAAAAGATGCTGGGATTTCTTGGAAAGGCCAGAGTGGCTGGAGTCCAAGGTCCAAATGTTGTGACTGTGGGGCATTTTCATTGGTCTTGGGGATATCCTGTTTGGTTCGTTTCAGTCCAACCTCCTGTTCTCTCCCACTTTTTTCCCCGTTAGTCTGGCCCCTTCCCCACATAAGCACTTTGATTGGTGTGGATTTTCTCTGGGTGGGGGGAGATATGGAAATTGCCAATTTCAATTACAAGGGGTTCTGTTGGGATTCCTCCTTCTGGCCTAGGAGGTGAAAGCTCCCAGAATCTGTTGGAGCCTTTGAGAAGGGTATGAGTTTCCTCTCAAATGGAGAGGTTCACATTTCCAGAGCTGACTTGGATCCCAATTGGTATTTATTCAACTAGAGACTCTCAGTTTCCAGCCACCCAGGGAGTAATCAGAGTTCATAGAATTTCAAAGCTGGAAAGGTTAGACACTCTTCTCCAACTCCCATCCCCACCCCCCAGTGTGGAAACTGAGACAGAGAGAAGACAAATTATTTTCTCAAGGTCCCACACACCGAGTAAGTGATGGGACCTAACTCAGCCTCTTGAAGGCTTTGCCCCCAAAGGATGACAACACTGGACTTTTTTTTTTTTTTTAAGTTCCAGCTTTCTCTGTGGGAATCCTTTTATTTTTCTTTCCAGGATTTCAGTGGTCACATTTATACCCATGCTCTTACATACACGTGGAATAACATTTAGCCAACAGGTAGATGAGAAACAATGCAAGTATGAGGAAAGCGGTGATCTGCTGGTAAGAAGTAATTATTTCAAGCAATGCTCTACCTCTTGTGGCTTCCTGGTGTAGTTTCCACATCTAAGTCCAGGTACATTACAGAGGGACTTATGCTTCAATCTATTAGATGGGTTCATTTCTTCCTTCTCTCCCACCAGCAGGTCAGACCCACAGAGGACCTGCCTCCAGTCAAACACAAAGATCTCAAAGCTGTGATTTCATACTTAAGTTTAAAGAGTAAAGATGAAGAGCTAACTTATTAACACTTGGGCTCTGTAGAGTCCACTAATGAATAAGATTTTCTCCAGTTTTCCTTCCTCTCTCTTAAATAAAACTCCAGTCCTTGTAATGAAATATTGATCAGTTTTTAAACCTTTTTGTCTTTTCCTTCCATATAATGCAAGTTTAAAGAGAGGGGAGCAAATTTGGGAGGTGTTACGTCCAGAAGTTGGCCATGCTATCCAACTGAGAACTGAAGAAGAAAAAAAAACCTCTCAGTTTTAATGTATGCACAGAAAATTGTAAACATGTAAAGAACTGAAAGCTTCACGCTGAGTTTTGCTATGCTCCATTTCCTTACCATTTCCTGCTGTCGCTTTAAACCTATCTTAGTCATCTCTGGGTTCCGTGAGCAGGGCAGTGCACTCATAATTACTAACAAATCAACCGGGCCCTGTTACTCCCTGGGTTTATTGATAAGCTGGAGGAAAGCAGAAGGGAAAAGACAAAGAGGATAAAATATGGGGTTAATCAGCTGAGGAAAGCATGTGTGACAGTGGTGGGGAAGGTAGATGCTAACGGTAGGATGGACTTAGAAAAGCGCAGGGACAAGAAATATGTAAAGTCTAGTTTAGGGGACCAGTGCAAAGGCCCAGGTGGGAGAGAGGTTTAGAACCTGAGGACGGGAGAGTAGAGGGTGCAAACAAGATTGATACTTAAATTAGAAAATAGAAATATAACCTGAAGCACCTCTGCTCTAATAGTCTTGGTCTTTGAGGGGAAAAAACAACGCCACCCTCCTCTTCCCCCTCCCCCTAGACAGCAGAATGCTGAGGGGAGCTGACTGAGTGGGTGATGTTTAGGCGATAATGTATATGCAAAAACGTACAGCCCTTGGGAGGGAGCGATACACATTCCCCAAAGGAAATTGCTCTTGTCTGGTAAATCAGGCAATTAACAATGGTGAAATTAGAGGGCAGGTTATAGAATGTCTCTATAGACCTAGGTTTTCAAGAGATTTGGCGCCTGGGACTGTGAAAAGCAGGTAGAATTCCAGTTCTCAGGAGATACTCAGTTATCCAGTCCGGGAAATAGGAACTGAACTTACTATTTTCAGCTTGGTGCTAAGGTGTAGGGCAAGCCATTAAAATATTCTTTCTAAATAGTGTTTACATTTTAAAATGTTGCTGAATATCAAAGATGAGATTTTTTTATACATTTTATTTCTGTAGTTCATACCATGTTAAAACTACAAAGGGCTGTCTATATTTTGGGGAAAAGTTTTTCCAGGGTTACCATGATTATATATTATTTGCTTATAGTGCTTGAATATGAATCCGAAATATAGAAATCAGGACTGCAGTGAAAAAGAAGACATATTAAAATAGATGTGGATATTGTGCAAGATAATTAAATGTCAGGGTGTTCCCACCCCAATCACTGTTTTTTTAAGTAAGTCACTTAAATCCGTATTTTACCCAAATTTAATTAATGCACTTCAAGTTTGCATTGGTTCACTCTCAGATGAGAAGCACTTCACTGATGACACTATGATCAGGAGAATCAGAAATAAGAAAGCCCCCTCTGTAACTCCCCACCACCACCGTGACAGGGCAGAAGAGTCACTCTGGTACCTCACATCATTCATCTGCCCTGAGACAGACTCTGTAGACAGATCCAGAAATCCCAAAATGTCTACTAAGAAGTAGAAAAAGGGAATGCTTCAGTCTTCCCATCCACTCTCCTCAGAAGGCCCTTTCTGCAGGTGTTTGTAAAGGGCCAAATGCAATTCATAGTGAATAAAAGATCTGGGACCTACCTGGCTTTTAGGAGTCTCTAAATAATCATGGAGGTCTGAGTGCTAGGATCTGTGGTAGAGAGAATAAGCTGTTTCAAGAACCCTCAGGGTGGTTAGTCTGTTCTAGACAAGGGAGGTTATATAACTTATTTGGTGTGTGGGGTTCTAGGCTCCAGATGGTAGAAAGAGCATATCTTTCTCTTCCTAGAGTTATAGAATGAGACAGAGTCTTTATTAAAGAGGGGGAATGGAAGCATCCTTTTTCACGCCAGAAACATTACATAAATCCCCTGGACTGGTGATCACCAAATAGTGCTTGAGGGGCTTCAGACCCCAATGGAAGTAGCTAAGGTGTAGGGCAAGCCAGGAGGGGATGTTGCCTGCCCAGTGGCTTCTAGAGCCTACAGAAGAAAAATGGGCATCAGCAGTGTAGAAGTCCAAGGGAAGGAGACTGTCAGCGAACTGGGAGGCTGACCTTTCACTGTTCCTCATTCCCAGCTCATTGCCAGCCTCTGGTTCTATCAAGCCCCGCCTCTTCCTGAGGTGCAGATGACACTGAAACACAATTAAACAGAAATACAGGCTGAAGAGACTGAATGCGGCTGGGTAGCAGTGGCAACCAGCTGTCAGCTCTTATTAACTTCCGCATAAAACATACCTTGAGTGCGGTTTGTTATCAATTACTTGCCGAAATGAAACAACTGGGGCAAGGCAAGACCGCTGCTCACATGAATTAGAGTGATTGGTTGATTGATCAGGGCACCTGTTGTAAATCATAACTGCTCCAAACAATCACCAGCCGGTGCTTTACATTAATTTGTAAACAAAATTCATGTCACCGCAGAATTGCTTTCGCTGGAGAGGAGCATTTGGGTTCATTTCTAAACGAATCTGTTGTTAGGATGTTGGAAAGAATGGGATCCACTGTAGAGAAATGAGCAGCTCTTTGGGGCCCAACTTCCCTGTTTAATGGTATTATTACTTGGCTGTTCTTGGGCAGGGTGACAGATGATGCCCACCCTCCTGATCCTTGCCAGTGATGACCATAGATTTGTGTCCAATAGGAGAGGAGGGAAGGGTTCCCATAAAGACCATTGGTATTACTATTTTATATCATTGATGGGGGTGATCACCTTCAGGCTTCAGCACCAAATGTGATTATCAGGAGACAGATCAGGACACTAAGATTCAGAGAAGTTTAGTGAGATGTTTAAGGTCACACAGCCAGCACGTGATGGAATCGAATTTGCCAGGTTTCACAGCACAATCCAAACTCTCGGTTGCTTGTTTTTCTTGGTTTGTGTAGTGAGCGGGACAGTGGCAAGCGACTCTCACATGTCCACACGCATGGGGTAAGTTTCCAGAGGAGTGATGGCTTTTGCATTTGTTTGTACACAGTGCTCTGAACGCACCGCAGAACCACGGGAACAAACACTTCCTCCTGCAGCTTTCCGCTTGGCTCCTGCCCTGTGGCCTCGCCCCTGCGCACTCAGCGACACATTCTATCGGCCGGTCACCAGGATCGAAACCCGGTCACCTTTATGGCATTTTTTTTTTCTCCCTCTCTAGTTCCGGTTCCTCCCAAATCTGTGACTTCTCTGATGATGAATAAGGATGGCTTCCTGGGAGGCATGTCTGTCAACACCGGTGAGGTGTTTTGCTCGGTCCCCGGCCGTTTGTCTCTGCTCAGTTCAACTTCAAAATACAAAGTAACTGTGGGGGAAGTTCAGAGACGGCTGTCGCCCCCCGAATGCCTCAATGCGTCTCTCCTCGGCGGCGTCCTCAGAAGGTAACCCCCCGTATCGACCACTTTTGATACTGCGCGGTTGCCTAGCAACCGGATCCCTAAGTGCGTGCAGCTGCCGCCAAGGGCTCCGCGCGCCCCCGTACGCTCCGCCTCGCCCTTCCGCTCACCTTGAGGGCTGGGAACCTTCCACTTTCACTGCCCGGCACCTGGCGCCCCTCTTCCCATCCCCAGGACCCTTCGGGGCATTCTCTACCTTGAATGGGACCCACAACCTAAACTTACCTAAAACAGGAGTTTCATGGAGCAACCCCTTTCGCACCTGCAATGTACTCTGATCTCTACTTTGTTTGAAAGTGCACTTGGCAGCCGACTAAGTTGGTCCAGTCCCACTAATGCATTGTGCCTCGCAGTTTGTAAAGCTCTGTTCTAGACTTGTGTGACTTCCTTTCTTCAGTACTACCACCAGTAATAACAATGACACCACTTTAGAAGTATTGACAATTATTCCTTGGGGCCATTCATATGCTCTCCGATATTGGAGAAAGACAATCTTATAGACTCCTTGTGGAAACTGGGGAAGGAGGTGGCTTTTATCTTAAGATTCAACGCCTCCCCCAAAGTCCCTGCTAACGCCTGAACCCTTTGGTTAGTGTCCCTGATATGCAAGTGACATTGCATGAGATGAATTTTTCAAGTTAGCCTATCTTGGGGGTTGAAAGTCCCTTTCTTTCCTAAAAGTGGCTGGGTGAACAGTACAGCAAGAGAGGTCAGAGTAACTGTTTATTTCTTGTAGTTTTGCTCAGACCTTAGCACATAAAGGAGGGTCGTTGGGAAGCAGTAAGGGTGTGACCCACAGACTTTTCTCACTTTGAGTCCTTTTGCTCTGGTCTACTTTGTAGTTCAGTTTTCAACTGAGTCCTTTGAGCCCCACAATGTGGAAGTTTCTTTCAGTCACCCCTGGGCATTGATGGTGGGTATATGAAACTTACTATGCGATTAAGTGAGGTAATCAATATAAAGTGCTTATCCCATAACTAAACTCTCTCTGATGCTAGTTTTAGTGTTATTATGATTACCATCGTCATTAGTGTCCTTCCCCCTTTAACCCAATTCCATTTTATAGCAACTCTTGACCTCTTCCTCTCAAAGCCCATCTGTTTCAGGCCAAGCCTTCTCCTTTCTGGACCACACAGTTCTTTCCCTTTTTTTGGCAAGGTTGTACTTGCCCGGTTTCTGCTCACCTCACTGGCTCCATGACAAGGAAAGAGCTGGGCTTGTGAATGTGCAACTTCTACCTTCTCTGGACCGACAACCTACACCCTAATTATTCCCATCTGGTATCTTTTTTTTTTTCTCACCAGATAAAAAAAGTAAACGACTCAATTTTTTTTTATGCTCTGTATTGCAGAAATTAAGCAAACCTCAGCAAACTATCAGCAAATAACCAAAAGGAAGAAAAAAAAAGTGCTAACCTCAAGTTAAAACCTCTTCAAGCTCCACTGGGCTTTAGATTGCTAAGTCTAAACTTTGTTTCAGGAACACTCTGAGGTTAATCAGAATGTTAATTCTTGCAATTTCAGAGCCAAATCGAAAAATGGGGGGAGATCTTTGCGAGAAAGGCTAGAAAAAATCGGTTTGAATTTACCCGCGGGCAGGCGCAAGGCAGCAAATGTCACGTTACTCACCTCCCTGGTGGAAGGTAAGCAAGACGTTTGGCCATTTCACGAAGTGGTGGAGCTTAACTGTCGGCTGAAGGCTGACATTTTACATGTTTTATGATTAACTGGAAATCATTGCAATTGTTGTGCCCTTTTGAGTTGGATGTCAAGCGATTGCTTGAGAGAAGTTCAAAGGTCCTTTTACTTAGAGGGAGCGGCAATTGTCCAGAGGCCAAGGGACAATGCAAGGGTCCCTGAGCTCTGGAGAGTGCTCAGGTCTAGTCTCCAAGCCAGTGTAGGGGTCGTCTCTGCCGCCAGGTGCAGGACATGGTGCCTGAAACACCCTCTGTATGAACTCCTGCAACAGTAACTCTGTAAGAAGCAATGCATTCTATACCCCTTCTCCTTCCCAGATTTTACCTCTGAGTCGTCAGTAGTAGAAAACACAGTCGATTTATGAAACTATTATTGCATTCATGACCTCTAATGGTTATTTTAAAACTCGTGTCACTCTCAGGGCCCCTATCTCCTGCTGATTACCTGGGACTTATTGTTATTGAAATACAGCTTTATAAGATCAGTGACCTAGGAAAAATATGGGGTGGGGAGTGAGGAAACATGGAGCGGAGTCGTGTATGATCTTCAGCTGTGAATTTAAAGGCCCATACTTATAACAAACACACTCTAATTTGCTCATCATTTTGGGATTGCGGATGATATTTATGGTATGTAATAAACAGGATCTTCTCCACAGTCTAGAACAAGAGGATCTGCATTTGAATCTGTGGGATGTGGAAGGGATAGGAAATAGAGCCAGATGGACCTAATGGAGGAAGTTGTAGAATTTTCTCTAGAGTCTAACATGTAGGTCTTGGTTTTTTCTTCTATTTTTATGGATGTGATATTATGACACTCCTGTGGGGAGTTAGTTTTTAGAGGAGGGGATCTTAGAATATTTAGGCAGCGACCATAAAGTCATCACATTTACAGGCAATGCACTTTGCTATCTTTAAGGCAAAGTTGCCTGGCCCAAACTTACCCCCAGGGACAGCGGTCACTAAATTTCTAGACCACGTTTATTAGTGGTTGACTTTTAGCCTGGGGGTTTTACTTTTTGCCCTTTAAGGCATTGCTAATATCACAATCTTCATTTTGAAAAGCAGTCAAAGTAATTTCAGCCCAAGACGGATTTAGGTGGAAAAGGAAGGAAACTGGAAAACGCACTGAAATGCCAATATTCATTTGGCAGTTTTTCAGTGTTATGAGTTGTTGTAAGCACTGTACCTGAAGTCTTTGGTTACTATGCTAATGATGATTAAAAGTAAGTCATGCTCCTTAAAATAACGTAGCTATGGGATAATTCAACATATCTCTTTTTCATGTCGGGATCTTCCCTTGAACCCTGAAGTGTGTGCTTTAAAGGGCAATAATGCTTTATTCGAAAGGGGCTTCCACATAAGTTAAGGAATCTTTCAGCTGTCCAGGTTTTCTATAGCTGCTGTGTCACCTTTGTGCAGTAGAAAGTCCTTAAGTAAGAGAATGATGGCAGGAACCTCTGAAGAGGAGAAACCTGAAACCTAACTGGCAGGAAACTGACAAGGAGATTAAATATTTCATTGCCAGATAGAAACGGATCCATATACGATTTACATATTCTTTAATATATGTGGACATAGACACACAGGGATCTATATTTGTATATATTAGTTATTATAGGAAGATACAAAAGATAGGAAGACTTTTAAATTTTATTTAAAGCAGGTGTAACAGATGCTTTAAAAAAGAAAGGGAATCTGGCTTGACAATCCAGCTCACTGTCTATCGTGCAATTGTGAGGTGGTTCCTGAATGCCTGCCCATCTTTCCCTTAAGACAAAGCATGGGGTGTGGGAGACCTGAAGCTGTTCAGGGGATGTCTAGCTAGGACTTGGCTGGAAGGATGATCAGGGAGAGGCTGGAAAGAGCGGCAGGAACAAAGTTTGTTCCATCAACGTCAATTATGGTCTGAGAACCATGTTTAGTTTGGGCATCTGTCTCATCTTTGCTATTAACCCTTAACAGTTGGCCTCTTTTGTAAATAATAACAGAATTGACCAGGGAACGCCTCCTGCCCTTGGGATGGTCAGGGACTGGGTGCTGATTATTTCCTCTGCGGTTGTCTTTTCAGGAGAGGCTGTTCACTTAGCTCGGGATTTTGGGTACATTTGCGAAACGGAGTTTCCCGCCAAAGCTGTTTCTGAGTATTTGAACCGGCAGCACACGGACCCCAGTGACCTGCACTCCCGGAAGAATATGCTGCTGGCCACCAAGTGAGTGTCCTGGACTCGTGGTCCTCATCCCAGACTCCCAACCTGCGGAGCCGCCTCGCTTGGGAGGAGGCGGTGGGAGCGGCAGCGCAGACTTCCTCGGTGGGGCAGGGAAGCAGCTCAGTGGTGGAAAGCCCGTGGATGGCTGGCTAGGGAACCCTCCCATCTCCGCCCCCCTCCGCACCCACCCCTCAGCGTTGATTATGGGCTTCGTATTTGTGTGTTTTCTCTATTTCCTAGTTTCTGAGAGGGATGGCATTATTAATCCGAATCCAGGCTTTTTACAATTCACATCCCCAACCCTGGGGATGGCAGGCAGACCTTTTCCGGTTGGGTCCCTGTTCCAGTTCTTTCCGGCATCCCTGGATGCATATCTCTCCGTGGGGTCCGCATCTCCCTGTCTTATCCACACAGCCACGCGTGCTCGCTCAGGGTGTCTATATGTCACCCACGTTCACCCATCTCTACCCGCAGCTCTAATTACTCTCTTTCCAACGTTGCTGTTTGGCATCTTCCACAGACGTAAAATTTACTACAACTCCAGAGGGGAAAATAGTAAATCTCTGGCTAAATTTAGGTCTAGAGCTCATTTGAACTTTTACAGTGGGTTTTCTATTTATTTGATTTACTCCTGTCTTTGGCTTCGATGTCATATTGCTGGTGTTTTATGGCCGGCTCAGGCCTGCAGTGGGCGGCGCTGCGTGCGCCAGCACGTTTCTCTCGCAGGCGCGGCCCAAACAGCGGCGCTCATTTATTTAGTGCTGGAGGACGCGGTTTGTTCCGTTGACAGCGTAATTTAAAGAAATATATGGAAGGCTGAAAAATCATTTGCTCAAATTTGTCCAGATGTTTTTGAGACGTGATTGGAATTTGATTGCCCCTTTCCGCAGGGTCAAAAAATATTAATGTCCCAGAACTTTAATTGCTTACAGACCCTGGTTTGGGCTTTGAAGATTTAAAATGTTTGACTCTAAGCATTTGTTCTCCTCAGTTCAGCATTTCCTTTTTGGCACTTTGGTAATGAGTACAAACTTCAGGAAAGCCTTTAACCATCTCTTCCAACGATCAAAACCTGGCACCCACCGTCGTTTTAGAAGGCTTTCCTCTGATGTACCAACTAGCAATATAATAGATCTTTATCAGTAAATCGCCCTCTTACCCCTTGCCCTGGTGGCTAGTGGCAGGGGAACTGTTGGTGCTTTATAAAAGAGTAAAGGTACTTTGGGGAAAAAATAAAACTAAAGTGGCTAAATTAGATGACAGGATTCCACAAACAACTCTGTGGTTTCCCTAAGGAGTGCTTGTGGCTTCTCTTAAGGCCAGCACTTCTTAACCTGGGGGGAGTATCAGAATCAGCTGGGGAGCATTTTCAAGATAATTATTTGTGGACCTAGCCCCAGGCTCCCTGAGTGGGAATCAGTGAGGGTGGAGGCCTGGATGTGTGTATCTGAACCCCACAGATGATCCTGAGGTATGTCTGACTTAAGAACTGCCCTATTTAGGTCAGAACTGTTACCCGTGTCTTCCTGGTTGGGAGGATGTATGTATGCATTTCGAACAGAGAAACGAGTAGTGAGAGGATTCCTGGTAGTGTCCTCTACCCATCAGCCTTAAAACCAAACACCTTTTCTGGCTGCTGCAGGTTGGGGAGGAGGTATTCCCCATCTAATTTGGCCATTTCTCCTCCCGGGAGTAATCCCCTGGGAAAAGGTGCCCCAGGGTCACTGATGTGGGCCTCCAGGTATCTGCCCTATTCACCTGTTGGCCAGGCCAGGTGTCACCAAGTGTCAGACTCTCCCAGGGAGGCCTGTGATTGGCGTTCTGTAGTTTTTCTTTTCTCACCACCCTGGAGACCAGGTGGAGGCAGGCTGGCAGAAGTCTGCCAGCCTGTGAAAGGCTATGACCTTTGGGATGCCATACCTCTGACCACAAGGTGAACCAAGCCACTGGACCTTCAGGGCTAAAATCCTTTTGTCCACCTTCTATATTAAAATTTTCTCAAATAAGTTTAGTCCATAGTTAGGCACGCAGGATTTCTAAGGCTGGGAGATTCCTCTAAATTGTCAGTGCCTTGAAATAAAAACCTTCAACGATAAAAATCTACCCTCCCTGGAGTCTTAACCATCTACCTTTAGGTTTTATTTAAACAATGTGGGAATCCTTTTATATGGACAACAATATTGTTGTACAAAGATCTTCAGTAGCCTGTACTTTAAAAGAAAGGGAAAAAGGGGTGGTGGTGGTGGGAATACTTCCCTTCTCACATGCTGCAGGTAAACAGCTTTCTGCTTTGAATGGAATCGGCATTCTCTCCTGGAATAAACAGTTGCTTGCCCTGGGCCACGCAAGGCTCCAGCAATCTGCTTCTGTGCCAGGGACAGGCTTGTGGCCCAGGGCCCTAACTCCTTCCTGGCTTTTTGAGTCTGATCACCAAGAGGTTGGAGAGGCAGGGGAGAGGAGGGGGAAAGGGCTTTTAGAGGAACTGTCAGGTAAGAGCTAAAAGTTACTGAAGATTGCAAATCAAACGCTAAAGCCTATAGCACATTTCCCAAAGCGAGGTTTATGCAGTCCTGGAATGAAGGGGGAAAGACGGGCAGGGGGCGGGGGGAGAGGCCAGGCTTTGGGATGGAAGGGGTGCCTAAAATCCCCACCCCCGCTTTCCTTCCAGTCCCAGCTGCTCTAGAAGGGAGAACGCTGGGAAAGGAAACAGAGCGGAATCGCCCACATTAGCCTCGCTCTCCGGCTCTCCCGTGACTGGGCGCCCCTGGGCTCTTGTGAGCGTCTCCTTTAGAATGTCAATGACAACGACACTGAGGGTGGTTTTTGTTGTCGTTGTTGTTGTTGTTTTGCTTTCTTATTGTTGTTGTTCCTCTCCCGCCCCTTTGCAGGCAACTTTGTAAAGAATTTACAGATCTGCTTGCTCAGGACCGGACGCCGATCGGAAACAGCCGGCCCAGCCCCATCCTGGAGCCGGGGATCCAGAGCTGCCTCACGCACTTCAGCCTCATCACGCACGGCTTCGGCGCCCCCGCCATTTGCGCCGCGCTCACGGCCCTGCAGAACTATCTCACCGAGGCGCTCAAAGGCATGGACAAGATGTTCTTGAACAACACCACCACTAACAGGCACACGTCTGGGGAAGGCCCAGGTAGTAAAACTGGCGACAAGGAGGAGAAACACAGGAAATGAAAAATTAAAAAAAAAAAAAAAAGGAAAAATGTTTTAAATACAAAAGGAAAACAGAAAAAAAATTTAATTTTAGCTCTAAAAATATTGGATTGGCTTTGGAAGAATTATATTAGGTAGAATACACATACAATCAAAGTTAAAAAAAAAAACAAAGCTAAATAACTTAAAAAAAAAAAACTTGAGGCGTACCACGGAGCAACAGTATCGGTTCTCAGTGTCTATTTCAAGATACACTTGGAGACAACCGTCCGGATTTTCCACTTCGGTTCTTTCGAGCTTAGTAATACTGGTAATAAAAAGAAAACCATGATTTTTTTTCCCTTTGGAAAATAAACATAAGACTAAACGTGAGAAAACTCTAACTTATTGGAAGAAAATCGGAGAAACCGTGTCGGTGTCAGTGCTTTGAGAGCTGGTTGACTGAGACGCACGAACTTTTTAAATTTTTAATATATTTTTAGGAAACTCTCTGGCAGTCCCCGCCCTTCCACCTCACCTCGCCCCTCTCCCAGCCACCCTTTTTCTACGTTGCCCTCCCTCCCTCCGGCTGTCACGGGAATCTTCCGGGATGAAAAGGCGTGTGGTTAGCCCTCTGGTGCGCTGTTGTGGTCCCCTTGGTGACCCCGCCCCCGCCCCGCCCTGTGTCCTTAACTCAAGGGGGCCCAACTCCGGGCCGTTTGCTTAATTAGGGAGGGCGAGGGCGGGCGGGGCGGGAGGCCCGCGGGGACGCAGGCGGTGGCTGCAGCTCTCGGGCCGGCTGGCCGAGGAGAGGCTCCCGCGGCCCGGCCGAGGAAAATCCGGACCAATAAGTTGATTCAGACTCCTCATCAGTTCTTTTCTGAAACGTTACTAGTTCCCAGCCTTGCCAGCATCTGCCTACAGAGCATCTTGCATTTGTTATCATATGTGTCATCTACCGATTTTAAGAACAATAGTAAAACCCAAACACAATATGAATACGTTGATTAGTATGTAATTCCTTCGGAGGGGTATGTACCATTTCATTCTCTTCTGTTTTCCAAAGCTTTGCCCGCATGGTTTATGAGCTTCTTCAAAGAGGACTTGGGCTTCCTACACAATCTATAAGGTACAGAGAAAAAAAAAATTCCGATCCCTTTTTAATCACAGCCTGTGTGTCAGAATTCTGCAGGTGCACTTCTTTAAAGAAGCTCAAAGGGAATAATTTAGAAAGTGGCCAATAAGAGATTGAAGCAGCTTTGAGTCTAGTTGCTAACAGATACCTCAACACAGAATTCCGGGGAAGTGGGGAGCTGCTAAATGAATGTTAGGGGAGAGGAGTAAGTGTTCTTGGAGCCCAGTATTTTAACATTATTGCCTTGCCTTTAAAGCGGATTCCATTTCCTTGGGCTCCTTGGTGATTGTGGGGAGAGCAGCAGCTTTGCTAGTGGTCGAGTGGTCGCGGGGAGGGGGGTGGTGCAAGCTCCCGTGTTTCAGCAACAACTGCTTTCTTACAAGATGCTTTATGAATGAGGCGTTTTTTCCCCTCCCAGACGTGCACTTGTTTTTGGCAATAATGGTAAAATAATGCAAAGTGAAAGGAGATGTATTTCAGCTTTGAATGGTACTGTCTGGATACAATGGGACTATTCCCAGTGGATAAAGTTTCATACATTTAATATCTCTCACTTCTGGCAGCCCTGCTCCTTTCTTGGGCTTCACCTGAGCATTATCTTGAAATAAGATCTGAAACCCATTGTTCCCACCATCCCCAAAGCAGTGGGAAATCCCCAGGGGCGAAGGAGTGGATGACCTAGGTCTCTAAATAGAGTGTGCATGAACGCATCTCTTTAAACAAAGTAGGCATTAGGACCTTTGCAGCATCCCTTGAATATAAAGATCCAGAGGTTTGTTCTGCAGGATTTACAGTTAGGACCCACGGGGACTCTCAGGTCTGCTGCCCCATGGGCCTTGGCCTGGGGAGGAGGGAGGTTAGAGGGTCGGATTTAGGAACCTGCTGAGTTTTGCACTGACATTTTTATGGGGGGGCTGAGTTAGGGAGCTGGTTTCAGACCACCAGGAGGGCCCAAGCAATGGCTGATGTCAGACCCCAGCCCATCCACGTCAGCTTCTTTGGGGGCCTCTGGGTGTTCAGGGCTCAGCCATAGATGACAGGAGTGCAAAGGCCGGGAACTAGACCTCAGGGAGCGTGTAGACACTCCATCTCTTCCCAGCTCAGAAGCCTGCGCCTCTGTCCGAGGGCCTGGCCGCTTGCATTAGACGTATTCTGATTGCCAAAGGCCGGGAGAAACCGCACTGAAAACCATCGTCTCCTTTCCTTGCAGGGCAACGCGCCCCACGCGTGTGACGTGCGAGAGACGCGATGGACGCGCCTTGCTCTTACTGTGCAGGTCCCGAGAGCGTGGGGGCCACTCGCGCCCAGTCGTGTTGAGGACATAGAATCAGCCGCTGGAGGGGCCGCGGGCCGCGCGGGCCCTTCCCGCTCTCGGTCTCACCCTAAGGGCTAAGGCGACCGAGAAAGCACGGTGCTCCAGTAGGTAATGGGGCGGCGCCCCGCGGGCTGCAGGCGGGAGGGGTCTCAGCGCTGCCCGAGCCCCTTGCTGCCAGCGGCCGCCCCGGGCGCGTGCTTCCTGAGGGCGAGTGGCCTAGAAATGTCCAGGGGATCGGAAGCTTCCCCCGCCTTTGCCGGTACGAAATCTCTCCACCCTCAGGCTCCCAAAGGCGGGTGATGGGGTAGGAATTGTCTTACTGGGCTACGCAGGCTCCTTCGTCGCCCTTCGCCCTCCTCCGGGCGTTCCTTTGGCGCCCGGGCTGAGCAGAGCGCTTAGCATCTCTCCCCCGCACCCCGCCTCCACGCAACGTGGAGAGAACCCCCTGCCCCCTCTCCCTCCCCCACTTCTCCTTTCCTGTACGACCCCCGCCCCCTTGCTTTCGTTAGCCAGGCCTGCTACGTTTATCTGATAATTGAGTTATTAAAAGATTTGGTTTCCTTGGGCCCATAAATCAATAAACAGTGGGATTAACTCAAGAGTTTGCCTTTTAAGTCAAGGGAAACGTTTTAAAGCAAGCCCCTTTGAGTCTCGTTTCCAAACTAAACAGGTGAGTTGCAGCTCTCCCCCCACCCCACCCCTGCACTCTTAAGACACTGTATCCAAGCCGCGTGCCCACTCCTAAGTGCCCGGTCCCAAACCAAAAGAGCTAAAGGTAGAAAGCAAGAGTCAGGACGTGGCAGCGCTGCCCTCACACTTTCCTCTCTGCAAGTTCCTTTGGAGGTTCTAAAGGTCTCCTGACCATTCTTTGTCCAGTCCTGCCTCCTCTTGCACGTATTGTGGCTCTCCTGGAAGCAAAGAGAGAAGAAAAGGGCTGTTCTGGGTGAGGATTCTCCCCTAGTTAGCTCGCTTTCTTTTTTCCTTCTCCCTGGCACCACATCCTTAGCTTTCTCCAGCCCTACATAAAGAACTGAAGAACCTTTCAAAGACCTGGCTGTTTTATTTTCTTTGGCCAAGGAAACCACTTTTTCTCAAGCAACTATTTTATATCCTATGAAAACTTCGGTCGAATGGAAAACCTGAAATACCCCAAACTTATCTACACACTGTTCCTCCGGTACAAAGCCTTACTTAAAAGGGCAACTCGTCCCTACTTAGTGTTTATAGGGAGTTTGTCCTCACATTTGATATCCTGTATGCGTAATACATTCTGTGGAAAGGAATTAACCTTAAACCATCTGATGTTGCCTCAAGAGCCCAAACAGTGTTTCCCCTCCTGTGCTGATGTATGTTAAATGATCAGGTTAAAAAAAAATAACAAAATTCGTTTTGTTTTCTTTTAAAAAGTAGAATGAACACTATTCTTGAAATGCCAAAATCGACTCCTCTGTTGAGTTGGTCTCTAATTCACTAACATTGTTTTTGACAACAATCGAGAAATATCAATCTATTGACTCTTCAGGAGAAGAGCTCTGGAGGGTATCCATGTTAAGTTTGTATATATTTATTTATGCTTAATTTAATGGGAATGTGTAAATATGGTGAGCAGGTAGTTTGGGATTATTTATCTGTGAATCTATACCTCTGTGAATGGGTGGTTAAAAAAAAAAACAAACCGCTTGACCCTAGGTAGAATCCTATCTGAATTTTTCCGTTCTTTATAGACAAGCTGTTATGGTAATGGGTAGAAATTGGTTTATTGTCCAGTGTTGACCTGATTTACATAAATAAAAAGATTGTTGTGTTTTTGTTGTGTTTTCATCTTCAGTTTCTTGAGTATAGATATTGTTTAATTCTACAGACAGAAACAATTTATGGCCAAGAATTTTTTTTCTTTTTGTCCCCCCAATCATTGAAACACAGGCAGTGTTTTCCTTACAATAAATACAATAAATTTTGCCTCCCAGAAAAAATGGACACTTTTGTTTTCACTAGAAGGTGTTTTTGATTCATTAAAATTCCAAATTGACACTCTTCTCTCCTATTTCTAGCTGGATTTGCAATAAAAGCCCACGTTAACCGCATCTCTTGGTTTATATTGCCCTTTAAAAAAATGAGGTTGTCAAATTACTTACTTCCCAGGTTATTAAGAGTCCGTGTCCCAGGAACGAAGGGCCTCTGGGTCCAAGTCAAAGATGATGCTCCCTTCATGTTGCTGGTGGGATGGCATTCTGCCATGATGTCTTTGACGGAGATGGTGCAGGACAGAAGCCCACAGGGCTAGGTATGGGCTCCTGCACCCCACACCTTGGGATCTGGGGGAGTTAACTGGCTCATTTCAGGACTGAACCCAACCCTGACCTCACCAGCAGTGCAAGGCCTTCCGTAAACAAATGAGGAAAAGCTCCCTTGACCAGAGGAGGAAAGAGGCTGTCTTAGGAGGTTTCCTACCTTAGGCTCAGAGGATGCCCAGGGAAGCCAGAGCTTTTCTCATTTGGGTTAATGGGCTGCAGCCCAGCCCTAATGGGCTGCAGTGATCAAACATCTTCTCAATCTGTATTTCATCCCAAGGCTTGGGTGTCTTCCCTGAGGCTAGGAAAGTAAATCCGTCCAAGCTGTTAAACGGTATGCACGAGCCACTGTTTCTCTTTGGACCTCAGTCTTTATCTGTAAAATGTGGGCCTCCTAAGGTCCTTTCCAACATTGTCTAGTTTAATTGTAAAAAGCAGGAACAGCAACATGTATATATTTAAGGATAACTGGCAAAGTTAAATCTCGAAAACCCTGGATTAGGAGAGTGCTTAGCATATAGTTGGCACTCAGGTAATTAATAATATGCCTCCCATATCAATTTTCTGTTTTTCAGATGACTCACTCCCAGTTGGACTTCCCTATAGGGAAAGACAGAAAGGACAATGGAATCTGCTTTATGTGAGATTTTCCACTTCTTGGCTTCCCTATTAACTAAAAAAGGGGGGGTATCATGGCTAGAATTATAAATGAGTGAATCAAAAAGGGAAGGGAAGTAGAAGGAAGAAAAAAATACACAAGGGAAGTGTGATTAAGAGGGCATGCAATCCATTTATCTAGAAAGAAAATAGGTATATGCCTTTGTCTCTGGCTCAAATGTTTTACATTGAGTTTCCTTTTCATTTGCCTTTTGGAGAGTGAGGGGTTGGTTACCACTAGGATTATACAAAGGCGGTGATGAGTAATTTCCATACCCTATGGCAAGTTTTCCTACTGAAGGGTTAACACCAGCTCTGGAGAAACAGACCTTCCATCTATTATTCCATAGGTAAATTCCAGACCACTTCCTCTTTCCACCACCATTTGACAAGGATCTGAGACAGTCACCCCAAACTCAAGGTCCTGAGGGGCCTGAATGTGGGGAAAGAACTTGAGGAGAGGGAAGGAAAGATAGGAAGCCAGAGAGAGCCTTGCCTAACAAAATGGTCCTGGGCTGCTAGTTACAGCTCCTCGCCGGCCCTTTTGTTACTGTCTTAACCAGGCTGCAGAAGGAGTAAGGAAAGAACGGCAGCTGGAACCGCTAGGCCGTGGACCCTGACCACAGGCCCAGCGCGGGGACGCTGGGTGACCTTGGAGGAGGTGACCTGGAGGCAGCCAGCCCAGGTGCGCGGCTTCCAGTGGCCAAGAAGCCCGCCTGCTCGCCCGCCCGCATTAGCGGCTTACGGGCCCTGATTAAAAATAATGCTAGGAGGAAGAAGAGCCGATTGTTTTTTTATGAGGCCACATTGTTTCTCTTCATTTGCAAAAACAGCCCCATGGGGTCCTTTCCCTGGGACCCCGGGCAGCCAGAGCTTAGAGCCACCAGAGATATACTGGCCCGATGGGACGTGTGTCTTCTTGGGGGCGCTCATGACTCCCGACGCAGGCTGCCTTCCGTGCGTGGACTTCGAAGGCGGTTGTGTCATGTCGAAGCCTCAGAAATTAAATGTGCAGCTCACAAGTCCATTAATTTTAGCTTCCCATTAATCTATTTAAAAAGTGAACCAGCAATGGCTCTATAAATACAGTCCTATAAAGTTGAACTCCTTCCCATAAATCTTCTGAGTTGTTTATTTACATGTATTCCCTCGCCCTCTAACAAGCTTCGTTTCAACTTGGGGAAGACCCGAACCGACCCGACCCGACCCGCCACGGGGTGGGCTCACCCCTCCCCAGCTTCCCCGCAGGAATCGTGGGCGCCTTGGAAAGGAGGAACTGCGCGGGGGCAGAACACGGAGGGCGAAAACTCAATTTTCCTTCTTGACTTTGTTTCCTTGTGTCTATCCCAAACTCATGCTCTCCGTTATTTCCCATCACAAGCTCCACACTGATTTATACCGTCATAAACAGCATTCTTACGACTATAACTTCTCTCATAGCTTGGGGTGAGCTCCTTTTTCACATCCCTGGCAGCCACTACTTTTAAATCAGGCCTCATAAATAATCCCAGCGCTTCCTGAGGGCGAGTTCAGTCAAACGTCTCCCCGGGTCCACTTTCTTGGCACGGGTCCCTCCCTCAGGTCACAGCTTGGAGCACTCCCACCGCCTTTTCTCACGTTTCCAGGACGCAACCGCGGACAGCAACGCGGAGACTAGGCACCAGCGCTGAGCCATTCACACCCCTGGCCCAGTCTGCGTGCGTACGTATCGCGCGTAAGCCGTCCCTGCCCGCGCGGAGCGCACGCACGCGGCGCCCCTCCCCGCGACTAGGCACGCTCTCCGGGTGGCTGGGCCGAGTGTCAACGAGCGCGCACGCGCGGACGCCTACGCACGCGCACGTACGCACGCGCCGCGGCGCCCCGGGGCGTAACTCCGGGCCTAGCGACTACCCAGGGCGCGGTCGGCGCGTCAGGCTTTTTGCTCCGCGTCCTGGAGGTTAAGTTTGCAAACGGCTGCGGCGTGGGCAACGTTTTTCTTTTTTTTTCAAACTGTTTATGCTGAGATTGAGGGAGCCTTTTTGTCACACAAGTTCAACACGTTCTACGCTGCCGCTGGTCTCAAACTAGCAAGGTCAAGCGGCGATTTTTGGCCCATTTGTTCGGAACCTATTTCTTCTTTCCCACTCTGCTGCTTTTCGCTTTTTCCCTTCTCTCGGACGGGCTGCAGCCTTCTGGAGCTGACTCAGGCGAGAGGCGTCCAGACTCAAATAGGGGTCACACATGCTGCCGGGAGAGGCCTCTGCATAAAAATGCTCTTTAAAAATTTTAAAAAGCAGCATAATAGCCAATGGACTTAGCAAAGCGTGACCTGCCCAGGCCGCTCGGAGGGCAGGCCTGGCAGTCATCTGTGTCTGGACCACCAGTCAACGTCCGGGACGTACCTGTTCGCTGACGTATTAGCAAACGTTTCAAGGATGTGGCTGTCAGCTGTCATTAGCCCACGCGTTTTACCGGGAGGAGGGCACGTCCAGGGCGTGTTTGCGTAGAATATTCTGGGGAGGTCAGAATCTGACCTCTGGAACAGTCAAATGTTCCTTCTTGTACAGACATTTATCAAATGACTGGAGAAAAGCTGGCACGTGAGCACTGGGGTACAGAGGCGTGGAAGGGACGCTTGCAAGTCTTTGGGGAAACTCGGACCCAAATCGGACACAAGTCACCCCAATGAGTTCTAGCGCTCCCTGCGTGAACCATTAGGTCCTGAACGCTAGAACCTGGCGTCCGGATGCGCAAGTAGAGGCCGGGCAGCTCGGAAACACCTGATGACCTGGAAGCGCCGGTGGCTGTTCAAGTGGGCAAAGTGAGTGCGACCATCATCTGAGTTTCTAAGGAAACAGGATATTAGATAGCTTCTACACAGCAGTGGATTTTACTGGGAAACGGTCCACCCTTGTAGGTTTGGGGAGGGGTGGGGAGGGGTTGTACAAAATGGCTGGGAAAATGCCAATCAATGCAGAGAAAACAAGTGTAAAACCAAACCAAATCTTAGTGCTCCATTAACCAACTACCCCCGCCGCTGCCGCCCCCAAAAAAGGTGCTAGTGCTAACTTTGAGATCAAAGTATCAATCTTGGACTAGGTTGAATTTTGTGTATATGTTAAACTCATTGATAAATGATTCTACCAGAAACAAGGTATGAGACCTTTTTTGGGGGTTGTAGTTAGGGCTTTCTCTCCCTCTCTCTCTCTCTCTCTCTCTCTCTCTCTCTCTCTCTCTCTCTCTCTCTCTC